>NW_027507872.1:0-517500 GCF_037356315.1 Lithobates pipiens | reverse complement strand
ACGGATGTTCTGAAAGATTCTGGCACCTCCTTTAGCCAGATTAAGGGCTCAAGGCATAACAGTCCTAGCCTATTTAGATGATCTACCTTTAATAGATCATTCAGTCTCAGGTCTAAACCAGAGTCTGATCGCAGAATCTCTGGGTTGGATACTCGACCTAGAAAAATCCTCCTTAAAACATAAAGGAAATTACAGTACTTGGGGCTGGTCATGTATACCGTACAGAAGAAGGTATTCTTACCCCAGACAAGAATCCGTTCCATTGTAGAACTAATTCAACTTATCAAAACAAAGAAAAATCCTTCAGTTCAGCTGGGCAGGAGATTGTTGGATGAAATGGTGGCGTCCTCCGAGGCAGTTCCTTACGTGCAATTTTCACTCAGGACTGCTTCAAAACACCATCCTGTCGGTCTGGAATAAAAGGATTCAGGCCTTTGTTTTTTCCCAAATACACTTGGCTCCCGACACAAATCAGAGCCTAAGTTGGTGGTTGTTATCCAGCAAAAGGGAAAAATCTTTTCTAACTGTATCCTGGATGCAGGCCTTCTAGGTTGGGGAGCAGCCCGGGAAGAAGCTTCTGTCCAGGGGAGATGGTCCAAGTTAGAGGACCTTGCCTATCAACATTTCGGAAAATCCGGGCAGTACGTCTGGCCTAGAATCTGGGACGGTCAGACTATGGGACTGTCCTGTCAGGATTCAGTCCGACAAGGCCACGGCTGTGGCTTTCGTCAATCACCAGGGGGGTGCGAGAAGTCGTGCAGTACAAAAAAAGGTGACTAATGTTCTAGCTTTGGCAATTTTGTGTTGGAAATTTGTCAACGCCGAGGTGTAGAAGAGCCAATGATGGGTCGGGGAGTGTAGGGATTTGTGACAGGTTGGATATCAAGGCAAAAATTTGTTTCCAGAAGGAGCTCAAAGATTTGCAGAACCATAGAATGTGCGCTATGGTACCGGTACTTCCACATGATCTCCAACAGGTAGAAGGATGATCTGGGAAAAATTTAGAGAGACGATAAGGTGTGAGATACCATCTATGGAGTGTTTTTTGATATGATTCCCAATGATTAGAGCAGCGGGAGGCTGTGTAAATGTATCTAAAGGCACGTGTCCACATGTCAGGTGTGACCTTAGTATTTAGTTCGTCCATCCATCTGGATAGAGACGGTATTTGCGAGTAAGGCCGATTATCATTCAAAGTAGAGTACATCAATGAAATACCGCGTTTAGGGTATGTTGAATTGGTGTAAAAGTTGTGGAATTTCTCAGGGAAAGTCAGTACTGTAGAAAGGTTGGCTTGGCGAAGGAGGTGTGTGATCCTAATATATGTGAAGGTTTCATCGTCGGGAAGGCCAAAGTGAAGGTTTTCAAGTTGTGGTTAGTGTGGTATAGATCTGATAAAGTAGATATTTTACGTTTCAACCAGTTGCTTAAATTTATGTTAGGTATTTGTGACAGTATCGATCTAAGTGGAATTTGTAGTAGGTGACATGGTTGATCTAAAATTTTCATCTGGGTGACTTTTTTCCAGACTGTTAAAGAGGCCATTATGGCTGGGGATTTATGAGTTGAAGGAAGAGGGAAGCCTGCCGAAATAGCGATCAGAGATTCATGCAAAGTATTAGGATGGAATGACAAGGATTCTAAAACAGACCAAGCCTTATTAGGATTTGGATGCCACCAATAGTATAGTTGGTCTAAAATGGAGGCGTAATAATAGTTCTGAATATTAGGAAGGCTGGTCCCTCCTTTTCTGTGATGTCTAGTTAGGATATATTGGGCACATTCAGGTGGTTTATTGTCCCATACAAATCTGGAGATTTGTTTTTGAATGGAGGTGAAGAAGGATTGGGGTATTGGTGATATTACAGTCCTAAAAAGATAAAGTAGTTTAGGAAGAATAAGCATTTTAAAGGATGCTATACGACCAAGTTTGGAGAGACCAGTTGTGCGCAGTTGATTCAATATTTGGGGTAGCCGTTTTTGGAAGGCACGATAATTAAGGTCATAGAGTTGGGACAGAGTAGGGGCTAAATTTATTCCGAGATATGGGAGGGAGCTTTTAGTCCAGGAGTAGGGGAGATTACTCTCTAAAAGAGATTGTTGTCCATGTGAGAGATTAAGTGGAAGGATTAAGGATTTAGAAGTATTACGTTTGTAAAAGGAGGCCGAGCTAAATTGGCTAATGATGTCTTGGATTGCAGGCATGGAGATAGTAGGGTTCGTGACCATTAAAATGACATCATCAGCAAAGAGGCTGATTTTATGTTCAGTGTCGTTATGTATAATTCCTGAGATGCGTTTGTCTGCTCTAATCTTTGCCGCAAGGGGTTCCATTATTAGGGAAAAGATGAGAGGGGAGAGCGGGCATCCTTGGCGAGTACCATTAGAAATCTTAAAGGGATTAGAAAGAGTACCATTAGTCAGTACTCTGGCTGAAGGGTTTGAGTATAATGAGAGTATGGCCGCTTGGAACCATCCTGTGATGCCAAATTTGGCTAGTACTTCTCTGAGGAAGCCCCAATGTACCCAGTCGAACGCCTTCTCTGCGTCTAGTGACAACAGCAGAGAAGGCGTTCAAGTTTGGGTGACTTGGTGAATCAGGTTAAGGACCCGTCTAGTGGCGTCCGGGGCTTGTCTGTCTGGCATAAAGCCAACTTGATCAGGGTGTACAAGGTCGGGAAGATAATCTACAAGTCTGGAAGCAATAATTTTAGTAAATAATTTTATATCGGTGTTGAGGAGAGAGATAGGTCTGTAATTTTTTGTGGAGGTGTGGTCTTTTTCCGGTTTGGGGATAGTGGTGATGGTGGAACGCAGCATATCTACCGGTAGAGAACCAGAGGTGGCAGCAAAGTTGAAGAGGTCCGTAAGATGGGGAGCAATAATGGAGGCAAATGATTTATAGAATTCATTAGTGTATCCGTCTTCACCCGGAGCTTTGTGAAGCGGAAGAGAGTTGATGGCCTTTAGGGTTTCATCTAAGGAGAATGGACGGGAGAGCTCCTCTAGTTGGTGGCTATTTATAGTCGGAAGATCCAGTGAGGATAGAAAATTTTGGATAATTTGGTCATTTGGTTGAGGGGTATCTGCATCGTCAGACAAGTTGTAAAGCGAAGAGTAATAGTCGCTAAAGGCATTAGCTATATCCTGAGGATTTGTCAAGAGTGTGTCGGAGGAAGGGTGCCTGAGGGAACTTATCTTATTTTTAAGGCGTTGGGCTTTGACCTGTCTGGCTAGTAGAGCACCAGCTTTATTGCCTAAGGCGTAGTATTTGGCTTTGGTCAATTTGAGGTTGTGCTCAAATTTGGAAAGTAAGAGATCGGAGTTTCTGCCTCTGTTCTAGGAGCTCATCAGTCAATTTTTGGCAGGGTTTCTGTTTGTTTTGATGTTCTAGGAGAGCAATGTGACGGAGGACCTCGTCAACTTGCTTTGACCTCTGGTATTTAACATTACTATGTAGCTTAATTAGAATGCCACGCATGTAAGCTTTATAGGCTGACCACAGTACAAACTTATCAGTATGCGGTTGATCATTGGTTTGGAAATACAGTTGGTGTTCAGTAGTGAGAAGTTGAATAACCTTGGGATCCGAGAGGAGAGAAGAATCAAGTCTCCACAATCGAGCAGTGTTAAGTCTGCAGTTTCCCACAAAGAGGGAGACAGGTGCGTGGTCCGACCACGTGATACTGCCAATCTCAGATTTCGTTATATCTTGCAAAGTGAGTCTATCAACAACAAAGAAGTCAATTCTGGAATAGGAGAGTTGGGATGAGGAGAAGTAGGAGAAGTCCCGTTCATTGCTGTGTTGGCACCTCCAAGGATCATAAAGGTCGTTTGCATGAAAAAAGGGATTTAGGGTGGAGCGTTGGGTTTTAGGCGTGGAGGTAGTGTCCAGAGAGGAATCCCCAATAATGTTAAAGTCTCCGCCTATGAGGAGCCTCCCCTTCCGAATTTGCGTGACTTTTTTATATAATCGGTTATGGAATCGTAGTTGATGTGTATTTGGACCGTATACATTTACCAGGGTGTAGGTAATTTGGTTAATGTTACAGATGATAATTAGGAATCTGCCTTGTGGATCGACAATTGATTGATGTAGCGTAAACTGTACAGTGTTTCGTATAGCAGTGAGGACACCATTTCTCTTCTTCGGTCCTGAGGCTAAGATAATATGGTCATAGTTTTTCATCTTGAGTGTAGGCGATTTTGCAGCAGCAAAATGAGTCTCTTGTACTAAGAGGATGTCAGCCTTTTGGTTGGTAGCCTCTTTAATGAGTGCAGATCTTTTTTGTGGGGAGTTTAAGCCCCTAGCGTTGATAGAGACTAGTTTGAAAGCCATTCTTAGGATTGTAGAGAAGTGTGGATGTCCGTAGAAACAGCAGAGTAGTAAAATATGTTGGGCTGTTATTGCCAATCCGGCTATGTGAGGAATACGCTGTATGTTATAGTGCTAGGTGCCTGATGTAACTTGTTAGGGGAAGTGGAAGAAGGGTAACTGGTGCTAGGTATGAATGAGGGATAGGGGTTAAAAAATGAGAGCCCAGTAACAAAAAAAGGGTCTGAGCTCAATGTGCAGACACTACTGCAAAAAGGAAAGTGGGGTAGAGAGATCTTACGTCCACAACGTGGGACAGGGATCTCTGAACAGGCAGGCAAGTGCTGGATAGGAATGCTGCAGTTAGCCAGCCATAATTGTTTAGTAGAGAAGGGTAAATTTACGCTGGATGTCCATCAGAAGGGTCTCCTCCGGTTTCCATAAGAGTCGGCATTTGGGCATAGGGGATCGGCGAGTCTTCTGGGATGATACGCCATTGTTTCAGGAGAGAAAGCCCCATAGGGAGGGTACGCACTGCATGGGTTTTGTTTTGGTGCGTGATAAGAAGCTTAGTAGGGAAGCCCCATTTATAGGGTATATTATGATTTCGAAGTGCTGTTGTGATGGTCGCCAGCTGTCTGCGATTATCCATCGTTGCTTTAGAAAGATCCGCATACAATGCAATGTTAGTGAAGGGGTCAGGAAGATTCGTTGCTCGTTTGGCTGCGTTTAGGATTCTGTCTTTGACAGAAAAAAAGTGGATGCGCGCCAATACATCCCTAGGAGTGGAGTCAGGAAGATGTGATGGCTTGGGGAGTCTGTGCGCTCTGTCAATTTCCAGATCACGGGCAGTCAGGTCAGGTAGAAGAGCCTGCATCAAAGATTGTATAAATTGTATGAGCTCGGATTGTTGGATCGATTCTGGGACATTGCGGAATTTAATATTGTTCCTTCTGGAACGATCTTCCAAATCTGCGATTTTAAGGTTGATTGCTTGTAGTTCATCTTCATGGTCTGCAAATCCGTCAACCAAATCATTATGTGCAGTAAGCATGTCTCCCAATTTATTCTCTATATGTGTGATAGCATTGTCATGTTGCTGCACTACAATAGAGAGGGATGAGACTGCTGAGGATATATCAGAGTATAGTGTCTGCCTCAGAGATAGCAGCATGTTCTTCATGGTGCTTTCAGACAGAGGTTGATCTGAGGCAGGGAAAGTCTCCAACACTGAGGCCTGTTGCGGTGAGGGGAGGGAGGACAGGCTGGGAGCTGAGGGGGGTTGTAATGGCTCTTCCGTCCTGAGCCTGGATTTAGCAGGGCTGGAGGTTGTGGGAGAGTTAGGTGGGGAACACTCACCCTGTGCGGTGTGGAGACTCTGAGGTCCCGAAGGCAGCAGTGAGCTCTGAGGCGTCTGTGAGGAGGAGGACCGCGCTGAGGAATCTCGGCTGCCACCGCCGCCGCCATTTTGGCTGCTCAGCGCTTCAGGTGAGGGGAAATAGTCCGTGAGTTTTTTAGGCAGAGAGGATCTCTTTCGTCGTTTAAGCATGTCCGCTTACTGTGAGGAGCCTTCGGATGGTCTGTGAGTGTTTTTCCCTCTCTCAATATTCGTATAGACTGTCGCTATGGCTGGGTTCCTGCGGAGCAGAGGAATCAGTCAGCCATCAGCACAAGCCGGCAAGCCACGCCCCTCTTAATACAGCACTGTAATCTGTAAGATTACAGTGCTGTGTGTGTTTTGTGTATTTTTACTTTTTTGAATTTGCCGCTGTTCTCCGCTCCCATGCGCGTAACGTCGCAGGGAACGGAGCTCGGTGGCATTCGGCACTGTGAATCGAGCCGAGGACAGCTCGATCACACAGCGCGGGGGACATCGCTGGATCCAGGGGACAAGGTAAGTAAGTCTCCCTGTGTCCTCCCCTGCATCCAGCGAAGCGATCCCGAGTCTGGCTCGGGGTTACCGCTTCTATCAGTAAATTCCTAACCCGAGCCAGACTCGGGATTACCACTAGGGGGGTTAATGAATCCATGCTGATTACTGCTAATGATACCGTTCTTGTTACTAAAATCTTGTATATAGTCCCTTATCATCCCCTCCAAGAGCTTGCATACTATTGATGTTTGGCAGACTGGTCTGTACTTCCCAGGGATGTATTTTGGGCCCTTTTTAAATATTGGTGCTACATTGGCTTTTCTCCAATCACCTGGTACCATTCCAGTCAGTAGACTGTCAGTAAAAATTAAAAACAATGATCTGGCAATTACTTGACTGGGTTCCCTAAATATTCTTGGATTCAAGCCATCTGGTCCCGGTGATTTATTAATGTTACGTTTCCTAAGTCTAATTAAAATTTTGTCCCCTGTTAAACATTGAGGTGCTTACTGTGATGTATCATAAGGATAAGCATTGCAGTTTGGTTACTGAAGCTCCCCGATTCCCTCATAAGGAAAAGAATAAATTCAGTACCTTCGCCATCTCCCCGTCCTTTGTAGATGTCCTTTCTCATTCTTTATGGGGCCAATATGGTCTGTCCTCCCTTTTTTACTGTTTACATACTTAAATGTCTTGGAATTTTTTTTTGCTCTCCTCCGCTAGGTGTCTTTCGTGTTCCATTTTAGCCACCCTAATTGCACCCTTACATTTATTGTTGCATTCTTTATTAAGTCTGAATGCTGATGATGATTCCTCAACCTTGTATTTTTTCAAGGCCTTCTCCTTTGCTTTTATATGCATTTTTACATTGGAGTTAAGCCATTCAGGACTTTTGTTTGCTTTTTAAAATGTATTACCTAATGAGATGCATTGGCTAATTCCCTTATTTAACATGCTTTCAAAGCAAACGCATCTCATCTCCATGTTCTTTGTTCCTAAGATTTTATTCCAACCCATGTCTTCTAACAAGGTTCATAGTTTTGGGAAGTTGGCTCTTTTGAAATTGTGTCTTTTGTATTCCCTTTATGTTTCCTATTTGTGTGATTTTATACTGAAGCCAATTGTCCTGTGATCGCCATTTCCTAAATTGTCCCGTATTTCCACATCCGTAATCAGGTCTGTATTGGTAATCAGTAGATCCAGTTACGCTTTATTTCTAGTTAGTGCGTCTACCATCTGAACCATGTAATTGTCCTGCAAGACATTTAGGAACTGGCGCGTCTAAGCCCCTGTACACACGGTCGGAGATTTCGACAACCAAATCCGTCGGATTTTGTCCGTCGGATCTTGTCCGAAACTGTTGCATACACACGGTCGGACTAAGTTGTCTAAAAAAAATCCGATCATTCAGAACGTGATGACGTAATTTCGTTACGATGGGACTACGTTCAGGCTAGTAGTCAATAGCTTTGATGTAGGAATTTGATCTGAGCATGCGTGGCACTTGGTCCGATCAAAATTCTCTACACATGATTGGAGTATGTCCGATCGAACCAGTTGGTCAGGAAATATTTCCAACATGTTGGAAAATTGGGTCCGACGGATATTCTGACGGAATCAGTCCGATGCATACCACACACAGTCGGATTATCCGACGACACGGTCTGATAGGACACATTCCGACTGATTCTCCGACCGTGTGTACAAGGGCTTAGACTAATGAATGGTTCCCTCTGCCCAGTATGTCTGGATAAATTTAAATCCCCCATTATGATAAACACTTTCCATCCTTGCTGCTAATCCTAATTGTGATAGGAGATCCTTCCCCCCCCCCCCCCCTCCTCCCTCAGGTTAGGGGGCCTATAGCACATTCCCAGTAATATTTTCCCCTTAGCTTCATCCCTTTGGAGCTCTACCCATAAATATTCCACCTCCTCCCTAGCTCCCTTAGTGATGTCATCTCTCACATTAACCTTTTACTTTATTCTTGATATATAGAGGCATACTTCTCCCCCTTTTTTGCCTTCTCTATCCCTGCGATAAAGGGTATACCTTTGAATGGTTGCCAGCCAATCATGAGAGCTGTTGAACCAGGTCTCTGAAATTCCCCAAAAGTCCAAGTCCTCCTTGTACAACAGTAGTATGTTTAGCTCACCCATTCTGTCCGCCAGGCTCCTGGCATTGGTCGACATGCCACGTAGTTTAGACCGGTCGCATATTATCCTCTTATTGGGTGTTCCGAGATTGCAACTAGGACTTGTTACTATACTTACCTTATGTTTATGTGCTTTAGTCAACCTACCACTAATGTCCCCAATGCTACCCCTGGAATATGTTCTGTGCTGACCATCTCTACCTCTTGTATTTTTTTTTCTTTAAAAATAACAAACATGTTATACTTGCTCTATGAAAAGATTTTACACAGAGCAGCACAGATCCTCCTCTTCTCAGGTCCCTTTTTGGTGCTCCAGGCCCCTCCCTCCTGTCAAGTGCCCCCACAGCAAGCAACTTGCTGTGGGAGCAATTGAGGTGCTGCGCCCTGTGTCCAGTCAGACAGGGAGCCACGGTTTGGCCCCGCCCCCACTCCTAATTGGGTAACTGACTTTGACAGTAGCAGCAGCCAATGGTACTTCAACTGTGTCTCAGCCAATCAGGAGGGAGAGTCCTGGGCGCTGAGTCTCTCCTTCATCGTCGCTGGTTAGAGATGGGCTCAAGTAAGTATTAGAGGGGCTACTGCACTCAGACATTTTTTTTTTTCTTAATGCATTGAGATTAAAAACCTTTTGCCTTTACAACCACTTTAACAATAATGGTGGAACCCTCTAATGTATGTAAATCTCAATAAACTTCAATTATACCACAGTACTGGTCTCTGTGATATGTAACGTCACATACAATACACATCAAGCTGAAAATAAGATGTACAAATTGAACCTTTGCAGGGATGGTGGAAACCCCTCCTATAGATATTTGAAATATAGATTCACATCAAATGCAATCATTTACATTGTAATTGTAACTAAAACGTATACAATTCTGTGTAACAATCTTAACCAGAAAAAACAAAGTGCAATAACGGTGGGAACCTCCCAACTAAAAAGTTGCACTTGAAGTTAATCTGTTTGCAAATAAATGTACATGGATTTTCCATCATTCCTGGAAAGTTTCATTTTTTATGTCTTATTTTCAGTTTGATGTCTATATGTGACGTTGCATATCACAGATGAATGTAATATTGAAGTTTATTGATATTTCCATACATTAGAGGGTTCTACCATTATTGATAAGTTATTTATTAGTAAGGTAGTGCTGCACTTTTTTGTGTTTTTTACATGTCGAAGTTTACTTTTGCCACATACAAATCTTTAGTATAATCGGTATGCACTACAATTTACAATAAACCACTGGAGGTAAAATGGAAAAAAAAAAGTCAATAAAAGGCTTGCTGCTAAGCACTTGTATGTGTTCCCACAGAAACAAAAAATGCAGTGCTGCCTTACTATTCAATAGTTTAACAATAACGGTGAAACCTTTTAATGTATGGTAACCTCAATAGACGAAAGTATTACTACAATACTGGTTTCTGTGATATGTAACATCGCACAGAATACACAACAAACTTAAGGATGGTGTAAACCCCTCCTATAGATATTTTCACTACAGATTAAAGCATTTGTTAACAAAAAAAAAAAATGTTGATCCTGTTCCTTTTAACCACCTTCAGACCGGACCATTTTGCTGGTAAATGACCAGAGGTCTTTTTACAATTTGGCACTGCGCTGCTTTAACTGGTAATTGCGCGGTCATGCAATGTTGTACCCAAACAAAATTTGCGTCCTTTTCTTCCCACAAATAGAGCTTTCTTTTGATGGTATATGATTGCCTCTGCGATTTTTATTTTTTGCGATATAAACGTAAAAAGACCGCAAATTTTGAAAAAAAATGATATTTTCTACTTTTTGTTATTAGAAAAATCCAATAAACTCAATTTTAGTCATACATTTAGGCAAAAATGTATTCAGCCACATGTCTTTGGTAAAAAAAGTCAATAATTGTATATTTATTGGTTTGCGCAAAAGTTGTCACATCTACAAACTAAGGTACGTTTTCTGGAATTTACGCAGCTTTTAGTTTACGACTGCCTATCTCATTTCTTGAGGTGCTAAAATGGCAGGGCAGTACAAAACCCCCCCAAATGACCCCATTTTGGAAAGTAGACACCCTAAGGAAATTGATAAGTGGCATGTTGAGCCCATTGAATATTTTATTTTTTTGCCTCAAGCGATGTAATAATGACAAAAAAAATTTTTTTTTTTTACACAAAGTTGTCACTAAATGATATATTGCTCACACATGCTATGGGCATATGTGAAATGACACCCCAAAATAAATTCTGCTGCTTCTCCTGAGTACGGGGATACCACATATGTGGGACTTTTTGGGAGCCTAGCCGCGTACGGGGCCCCGAAAACCAAGAACCGCCTTCAGGTTTTCTAAGGGCGTAAATATTTGACTTCACTCCTCACTACCTATTACAGTTTTGAAAGCCATAAAATGCCAAGATGGCACAAAACCCCCACAAATGACCCCATTTTAGAAAGTAGACACCCCAAGCTATTTGCTGAGAGGCATGTTGAGTCCATGGAATATTTTATATTTTGCCACAAGTTGCGGGAAAATTACAAACTTTTTTTTTCTTTTTTTCACAAAGTTGTCACTAAATGATATATTGCTCACGCATGCCATGGGCATATGTGAAATGACACCCCAAAATAAATTCTGCTGCTTCTCCTGAGTACGGGGATACCACATATGTGGGACTTTTTGGGAGCCTAGCCGCGTACGGGGCCCCCGAAAACCAAGCACCGCCTTCAGGCTTTCTAAGGGCGTTACAGTTTTGAAGGCCATAAAATGCCAAGATGGCACAAACCCCCCCCAAATGACCCCATTTTGGAAAGTAGACACCCCTAAATTTAGGGGTACACTAGTGAGACTAGGTAATAAATGGCGGGTGCCCTGAAACTATAAAAAAAATAACTAACCAACCAGCGTCACCTGTAACAGTTATATGGTGATCACTGGTGAAAGGGTTAACTAGGGGGCAATCAGGGGGCTTTATGCGGTAGTATATGGGGGTCCCTGGCGCTATAAAAAGCTGCGGCGAACCTAAATACCTACCTGCCTAACTAGCGTCACCTGTGACACTAATACAGTGATCAGAAAAACGATCGCTTATTAGGCTGGGTTCACACTGGAGCGATGCGGGAACGCCATGAATCCGCGGCGGGTTCCCGCATCGCATGCCTCCCGGCGGCAGTTCACACTGCCCTATGCGAACTGCTGGGAGTGTCAGTGAAATGTTAATGACACCCCCAGATCAGTTCGCATATCGCAGTGCGATCTGCAAACTCGGATCGCATGGTGTGAACACCCATGCGATCCGATTCTGCTGCGGACCAAAAAAAGGGTCCCGTGCGAGTTTGCGGCGGGTGCGACACGAATTCAGCCATACTATCTGTATGGCTGAACTCGAATCGCACAGAGATCGGATGTGATTTGCACTGCAGTGCGGTGCGAATCACATTCGTTCTCATAAACCGCTGCAATGTGAACCCAGCCTTAGTGACACTGGCGACGGGGGGTGATCACGGGGTTAAACCTTTATTGGGGGGGTTAGGGGGGCACATTAGAACTAAAGGGGGCTAACCCTAACTGCCCTAACAGTTATTACAGTCACAAATGACACCAATGCAAAAAAATAAAATAAAAAAAGCAATTGGTGTCACTGTGACTGGGGGGGCAGGGGTAATTGGGGGGTGATCGGGGGGTAAAGGGGGGGTGTGAGTGTGCCTGGCATGTTCTACTGTATGTGTGGTGTGTTGGTGCAACTCACCGAACCTCTCTCCTCGGTGCCGGAACGAAAAATACCGACACGGAGGAGAGAATACATCACTTCCTCTCCTGTGTTTACATTACAGGAGAGGAAGTGATGTCACGGGACATTTTCATTCGTCGGGAGCGATCGCAAGGGGGTGGCCATGAATGAATGGCCGTCCCCTCGTCCGGGATCGCTCCCGAACGAATACCGACCGCCACAGGCACCGGGCGGGGGCCCGATCGGGCCCCCGACCGGCGGGCAGGCAAGGACGTACATGTAAGCCCTTAATGCCTGCCCGTGCCATTCTGTCGATGTACATCGTCGTGCGGCGGTCGGGAAGTGGTTAAAGCATGTTATACAGCACAGTGCTTGGCTGTGAAATTTGGCCCCTTCTATCGCCTAGAAAACCTGGATGATCCTGCAAGTTTCTGCCCTCCCCTCTGTAAAATGACCACGGTATATCATGGCTGCTTAACCCTGACACTGTGGTCCGTTTACATGCCTCTGTCAGCTGCTGATATCTGAAGCTCTCCTGTGTCTCCCTCTGTCACCAGCCCCCCCCCCCCCCCCCCCCGCCTATCTGCTCCTGTGTCAGTGCCCTCTCCTCCTGCTGCAAAAGTTACTTTACATTTTTTATACCATTCTCTGTTAATCCTTTATGCCCCCTGTGTCTGCTTTATAAAAATAAGCTGTTCGTTACCTTATCTCAGAGCACCGCTTTCTCCTACTCTCCTCCCAAGTGGCATCAGCAGGGGTTTCTTGGCCCTGCTTGCTGCAGCTGCCCTACTGATGTTGCAGTTACAGATATTTGTTTTGTTTTTTTTGTTTTTTAAACTTAGCAGTGATGGTGGAAACTCCTCTACAGATATTTGCAATACAAATTAACTTCAAGTGCAATAATTCACATTATAATAGTAACTAAAACATATAAAAATGAATTGTAACAAACTAAACCAAAAAAACAAAGTGCAATACTGGTGGGACCCTCCCAACTAAAAATTTGTTGCACTTGAAGCCAATTTGTATTGCAAATATCTATAAGAGGGGTTTCCATCATCATTGCAAAGTTTAATTTGTTTTTTTCAGTTTGTGTATTATTTGTGACGTTACATAACACAGACTGCTATTGTGGTGGTAATGAATTTTAATGAAATTACCATACATTTTTTTTCACCAATGTTTTCTTTTGCCACATGCGGATGGAAAGCAGCATGTTGTGGCTCTTTCTGTGTTTTGGCTAGGGATGTGCTCACACCATACAAACACTGAGTGCTGGTACACACTAGTGCGATGCGAGAACCCTGCGAATCCAGTGCGGGTTCCCACATCGCACCTGAATCGCACAGTGGTTCACACTAAGATCTGCGAACTGCTGCGGGTGGCAATGTAAAGTTAAAGTGGTTGTAAACCACTTTTACCTACAGATAAGCCTAGATTAAGGCTTGCCTATAGGTGCAAGAAATATCTCCTAAACCTACACGGTTTAGGAGATATTTGCAAAAGACCGGCGCTGCTGTCGACGGCGCATGTGCACTGAGCATGCCGCTGCTAATGGCGATCATGCCGTTAGTGGCGGCTCCCACGCGCATGTGTGGGAGTGACGCCATTGCATCTCCGGCCAATCACAGCGCCGGAGTCACGATACCTGGAAGGAAGATGGACGCTTCGTGGAAGAGGGGACAGCAGTTACATCGCTGGCTCTTGTGTCAGGTAAGTGACACATAATGGGCTACTATGCAATGCATACTAGCCCATTATGCTTTACATTTTCAGGGAAACTAAGAGGAAGTAAAACCCATCAGGGTTTACTTCCTCTTTAACAAATATGTAAAACATCCTGCGAGCCTCCACTAGCTAAAATGCCTAAATGGCACCGTAGAACAGCTGCAAGCGTTAACCACTTCCCACCCGGCCACTGCATATGTTCGGCCAGGTGGGCGCTCTCTCCTTCTGAGTGGACATTCAGGAACGTCCCTCAGAAGGAGGAGGATCGCGTGTTCCTCTCGTGTCACCTGGACACGGCGCAGCTTAGATCTTCAGGAGGGCTCTGTGATTGACCCTCCTGATCACATGATGGCCGTGTCCAATCACGGCTATCATGTGATGTAAACAAGCAGCTAGTTGCTAGGTGATTGGCTCTCCTCTCCTCAAACAGAAGTTGTCGGTGAGGAGATGAGAGCGGATCTCTGCAGCTGCCTGGTGATCAGTGAGTATGAGCTGTTTTTTTACAGCTTTTTACTTACTGATCACCAACCTAGTGTCACCACAGTGTAAAACACGCATGTTCCCACAATGTAAAATACACATGAACACAAGTAAACACATGTCCCCACATATATAATTGTAAAATCACATGTCCCAATGATCATTTGCACACATATGTCTGTAATCACATGCGCACATCTGTACATGATCATTTACGTACATATGTCCGTGATCACATAAACCAATTATTATACACGCAACGGGATTTTTTTCTTAACAAAAACATGTAGCAGAATACATTTTGGCTTAAATTTATGCCAAAATCCGATTTTATTGTATTTCTTTTAAAATAGAATAAAGAAAATAGTTTTATATTTTGTGTATTTTTGCGATATAAGCAAAAAAAGCGGAAATTTTGAAAAAAAAAAAAACAATGAGTCGTGAATAAATATCACCAAAATAAAGCTCTATTTGTGTGAACAAAATGATCAAAATTTCATTTCAGTACAGCGTACCATGGCCGCGCAATTCTTACTGAAATTGCGAGAGCGCTGAAAGCTGAAAATTGGTCTGGGAAGGAAGGGGGCGAAAGTGCCCAGTATTGATGTGGTTAAACATGTCTCATGAAGCCATGCAGATATAGACAAATAAATACATTCAGAAAAACTGGGGCTCCCTCGCGCTATCAAAGTGAAAAATATCTAAATGTGATATGTCGGTTAGATTGCTGCTAGACCTAAAGTGTATACCATGCACTTGAATAAAATAAATAAAAAAGGTGATCAGCGCAAACTATATATCATATATTACTACAAAGATGGAATATCCTTGTTTGATATGTATTCTACCTCATAGATAAAGTGCAATAAATCAATAATTATACCAATTCTAATGGTGAATCCTAATGCAAATTGCTGCTGTGCATGCAATTATTTAGCTGCTGTGCAAACTGCTACCTGTGCAAACTAAGCAAATAAATTATTTTCAAAAAATGCGCAACACATTACCATAAATGATCTGCTGTGCAGATAATTAAAACAAACAATAGTGCAACATTTTTAAAATCATCATCAGTTGCTAAATATTAATAATTGAACGAACACTAAATAGTGCAAAATGGTGCAAGATTATCATAAAGTGCCGAATATCAAATGATCCTGTGTGTACACCTTTAAGTGTGCAGGTGTACCAATACAGTCCTATTTATATTGAGTAGTGATACCCATAAAAGTTCATCCATAAACGGTAAACGTGCAAATTAGTGCAAAAAGTGCTGGTGTGCAGCAATGTGACAAGCAAACTACAGGTGACATCCACTGTGTACTCTTCGTGTGCTTCACTCAGTGCTCTCTATGCGCTTACCTCTAAATGGGTAAGAAATGCCACTCATATATATTTTTTTTTTTTATGCCAACTCAGTAAAACCAGTGATATCCGAGGAATACCAGGTCCTCTCATCCGCTGATTGCTCAGATTACCTCTCCTCGCTTTTACATCATGGTGGCAGTTTTTTTTTTTTTTTTTTTTTTATATATATATATATAATATGCCATATCCAATCAACTCTCATGGTTTAATATATTCCCTCATCTAATCTACGCCTCCCTAACCCGAAGATCCCCCCCCAACTCCCGCCCACTATTACCCCACCACCTCCCCTTACCCTACCTAGTAGATCTTTTTTTTTTTTTTTTTTTTTTAGCTTATCAGTTAGTCGTGTCTATACCCGTTTAAATCTATGCCCTTAATCCTTCTGAGGTACTCCATCTCCTTTTAAATTCTTGCCAGCTTTTCCATTTCTCAAGCGTATGTTTATTGCTCCTGCCCGCCAAGCTGTCCTCTAGGCATTCCATCTTATATATCCCTTCTACGGCGTCCACCCACTCCCATATCAGAGGCGCCTCCGACTCTTGCCATTTTTTTGGGATTCATTTTTTCCCCGCGTTTAATAAATGTGGGGTCAAGGACATCTTGTACTGTTTTACGCTACCCCCTATACCATGAAACAGAACTACCCAGGGGTCTGCGATTACCACAGAACTGGTTATGGTTTTAATATGCGATAGGATCTGGTTCCAATAGATCTTGATCTTCGGGCACCCCCACCATATGTGAGCCATAGTACCTGTTCCCCCACATCCACGCCAGCATTCCCCTGACGTGTCTGATTGAAATTTACTATTTCTATCTGGGGTGTAGTACCACCTCGACAAGCATTTGTAACTCATCTCTGCGGTTTTAGAGTCTATGGCTGAGCTATGGACCAATTTAAATATTTTACCTAACGTTACCTTGTCCTTTTGTGAGCCTAGTTCCCTTTCCCATTTTTTAACGAGTGGAGGTACTCCCAACTCTCCCGCTGACAGCAACAACTTATACCACCTAGAAACTATCCCCTTGGAGTTCTTTGTTATACATAATTGTTCCAATGGAGTCAATTCATCAGCCGCCCTAATCGGCTGTGGGAGTTTTTTTATAAAGCGGGAGAGCTGGCAGTATCTCCACTCGTCTATCACCATTATGTCTGTTTTTTGTTTTATTTCGTGAAAAGGTGCTATACTACCTTCCCTAATTACATCTTTAAGCTGTGCTTCCTCCTTTACCCAATTGCCTCCTATCTCCTTGCAACCTGGCAAAAAATATTTATTATCCTTTAGTGCCATGAGAGGTGAATTATATTTTCCGTTAACGTGCTTATATACCAAATCCCATATTCGAAAAGTATTACTTGTTAAATTGTTTCCTATCCAGGGCTTCTGCCTCTTGTGTGGGGGATTCCATATTTGTTTACCTAATTGTTTTCCACAACTTTCGTGCTCGAGTTTTACCCACTTTTTTTCTTTATTGTCCCTTTTTGGTCCATTCGCTCACCCTAGACAGAACCACCGCTTTATAGTACATCTGAATGTCTGGAATCGCCAGCCCACCTCTATCTTTTGGTTGTCTCAAGCTAGCACAGGCTATCCTGGGTTTTTTGTGCTTCCATATGAATTTATTTAGTACTGATTTAAGTTTAGCAAAATATGTATTAGACAACGCTATCGGTAGCATCTGAAATCAGTATAGGATTTTTGGAAATATTATCATCTTCACTATATTTATTCGCCCCAACCATGATACCGACCTTTTACTGCATCTCTTACACTCCGCCTGAATTTCATTCAGTAGCGGTATGTAATTGATGCGGTAGAGTCTCTTCTCAGAATTAGCCAATTTTATGCCCAAGTATTTAAGCTCCTTTCGCCACGGGAAACTCCAATTCTGCTGAATTAGTTGCGCCTCAGCCTTATTGGTATTTATGTTTAATATTTCAGATTTTGATCGATTTATTTTAAAATTGCACAGTTCTCCGTATTTTTCTAGTATCCTTATTAAGTTAGGGACGGACCGTTTAGGATTGCATATATAAAATAGTATGTCGTCTGCGAAGGCAGATAGCTTATGTTCCTCCTTCCCAATTTTTACCCCCATTATATCCGGGCTATCTCGGATTGATGCGAGGAGGGGTTCCATTGACATCACGAACAAAAGGGGCGACAGGGGACATCCCTGTCTTGTCCCCCGTTTCAGTTTGAATTTAGCAGACTCCTGTCCGTTGACTTTTACCCGCGTTGTGGGTTGGTTATATAGAACTCTCACCCTCTGTATTATTTTCGGGCCTATTCCCATCTCGGCCAATGTTTGGAACATAAACCCCCAGTCCACTCTGTCGAAGGCCTTCTGTGCGTCCGTAGACAGAAGCAGACTGGGGGTCTCCCTCCGTCGCATCTGTTGGAGCAGAAGAAGGGTTCTTAAACCATTATCTCTCCCTTCCCGTCCTGGTACGAACCCCACCTGGTCTGGGTGAGCCAGGCTCTTCATCAAATCCCTTATCCGTTCTGCTAAGATCTTGGCATATAGTTTCGTATCTGTGTTGAGTAACGAAATTGGCCTATAGCTGGTGCATTGAGTTGGATCTTTCCCATCTTTATAAATTAGTGTGATTGTGGCCAATAAGCCCTCACTACTCATACTATATTTCTCACCCAACCCGTTAAAATAATGACATATTTTTGGTGTTAAGATTTCTCTATATCTTTTATAATAGAGTGTTGTGAAACCGTCCAGTCCAGGAGATTTTCCCGGATCTGATTCTGTCAAAGCCTTATTAATTTCTTCGACCGAGATTGGCCGATCAAGAGTCTCCCTTTCCAGCGTACTGATTTTGGGTAGTCTAATTTTTTTTTAGGAAAGCCGCAATGTTCTTCTCGCGCGCCTCACCCTGTACCCTCTGTTCTCTGTCTGAGTAGGTCTCTTCAAAATATTTCCTAAAAGTTTCCGCGATTGCTTTTGTTGAAAATGCCATATTATCATTTTTGTTCATAATTTTACCAATAAAATTTTTTGTTTTTTCTTTTTGCACCATCTTAGCAAGACGTTTACCCGTTTTATCCCCCCCAAAGGTAATGTTCTCGGACCCGACCATTAAAGACCCTCCTGGTTTTTTGTTCCAGGAGACCCTTTAATTCCTCTCGGGTATTAACTAATTTTTTGTATATTATATCCTTTTGGGGCTGACTTTTTTTGTGCTCTTGTTCTTGGTTGTATATCTCCTCCATTAATCTTTTAGTTTTCATGGCTCTCATTTTTTTTTTTTTGGACCCTACTGCAATCAGTATTCCTCTTATATAGGCTTTGTGCCTCCCACACTATTTGACCTGTAGTTTCCGGAATATCATTCGATGCAAAATAATGTTCGATTTCTCTGCCAATCCTAACTCTATCCTCTTCGTCATATAGCAGATCTTCGTTGATCCGCCATGTCGAGGATCTTATCTCATTGCTTGAATTATTTATTTTGATCTTAACGGGGGCGTCATCTGAGAGGGTAGTTGCTTCTATGCTAGCTTCAACCATCTGATCTAGTAGCCCGTGGTCTATAAAAATATAGTCAATACGGGAGTATGTCGCATGTACCGGGGAGTAGAACGAGTAATCTCGACTCTTTGGGTTCATGACTCACCAGGCATCTACCAACTGGCTAGTATATCATTTTTGCTGAATGTTTCTTAGCTGATCATTTCTCATCCTCTGTGTCCCGGACGTGCTATCTAGTCCCGGATTGAGACAAAAATGAATATCTCCTAGCATTATCACATATCCCTTCTTAAACTTGGTTAACTTAGTTAGTATCATCTTTAAAAACCCAATGGGATTGGCATTAGGGGCATAGATATTAACTATTGTGCAATCCATCTCATCTAGTGTACCCTTCAGGAACAAATACCTCCCTTCCACATCACTCATCCTATCCGCTAATTGGAACTTCATTTTTTTTGAAAACCCTATCGCGACCCCTCTGCTCCTTGTAGATATTGTGTCGCTGTAATACCAGATAGGGAAGTTCTTCGAATATAATCTAATATTTGATGTCAGGGAGATGTGTCTCCTGAAGAGCCACCACATCTGCCTCATATCGCTTTAACTCTGCCAGGATCTTATGCCTCTTGGTCGGGGTATTCAATCCCTTTTACATTATATGTTAGGAAATTTATGCCGCTCATTTAGCAATTGGCTTCCTAATTCCCTGGCACCTCCCTTCTCTTGCTCGGGTAATAATGTTATAATTTTCAAATGATCTACTTTTCCTCCCTATCCCTCCCTCCCCCACCCACAATCCCCTCCCTCTCACCCTTCTACCCATCCCGTGCCCCACCTCACCCCATCCTCCCTTACCCCCCTCCCCCACCTCCCCCCTCCCTGCGGCCAAGCCTTGGCCCTTGTTTGGTGGATGGTCGTATAAGCCCATACCATCTCCCAAACGACTTGTTCTGAGGGTCTGAGGCTCCTTGACCTACGCCTCCTCCCTCCTCCCCTATTTAGGAAGGATGAGAGGGTACATCGCCTACATCCCCCATCCTCCTTCCGCCACCCCCACCAGCTACCTTCCTCCCCCTACTCCCCCCTAGCCGGGTTCTAGATCATGATTCCCCCAGATTGTGATAGTCCCATCATCTCTCCTGCCCAGCCTGGAAGTTCTGGGATGCTCAGGTCTAGTCTATTACAAAAATCTGCCAGTTCTTCCGGATATCTCAGCTTCGCTGTTTGGCCATTTTTGAAACCTATTAGACATGCTGGGAAGCCCCAACTGTATTTCACATTTCGCGCACTCATCTCTACCAGCAGCGGCTTCAAAAGCCGTCTTCTCGCTAGGGTCGCGAATGATAGGTCAGAGAAGATTTGTATGTCCCGTCCCTTATACTGCAGTGTGGTATTCCCTCTAAGCTTTCTCCAGAGTATTGCTTTTTCTTCAAAGTAAGTAAATCTTACAATAATATCTCTGAGTCTCTCTGTATCAGGAATCCTGTCAATTTTTGGGGGACCTTCCCTCCCATCTCCCCAACAAACGGAGAATATGCTTTCAAATATCCTCCTCAGGTCTTCTCCTTTTTCCTCCAGGACAGATCGGATCCGTAAATTTTTCCTTCTACTTTGGTTCTCCTGGTCTTCCAATTTGTACCAGATCTCCCTCTGCCCTCGTAGTACTATTTCTACTTGCTCCTTAATTTTGCTTACTTCCTGGGATTGTTGTTCAATGCGATTCTCTGTGGCCTCTACTCTCTCTAGCAGGCTTCCGAGATCCTCTCGGAGCCCCCGGATAGCCACCTTAATTGCATTTTCGAGTCTCAGGAGCATCTCCCGCATTTCTCCTTTTGTAGGGGGAAGGTCTATTACCCTTGACTCATCCGCTTTGCTGTTGTCCATATCGCTATCTATCACAGTATCATCTCTTAGATGCGGGGCAGTATCCTCTTTGTTTTCCTAGTCGTTTCCTCTGATCTTGGTCAGGCTGCTGTTTCTTGCCTGTTCCTGTGTTTTTGGGGCTTCCTCCTTGCGTTAAATATTGTTGGATGGTAGTATCTAAACCTTTCTCTTTAGAGGTCCGCGAAGTTCCGCTTTTAGCGGCTTTATTAGCCGACTTACTCATGGTATCTTGTGCGGTCGTTTTCCTCCTTATTTTATCTATCTTCTTCTCCTTGCCCCCCTCTCCTCCTCTCTTCTTTGGCTCCCCACCTTTAATCAGGCATTATATGTCCGCTTAATAATGTTCTGCCCGTGTTTTTGACAATATGGTACCCGATTTATAATTAGATGTAGATGTTTATAAATATTAATATGAAGCTGTAATTAGTCCGGCAATACTTACTCCATTTACTCTTTTCTCGGTTAGAGTCAGATTTACAAACGCACTGGGCTCCTGTGTATTAAAACACCTTACAGTCCCGCTCTCTCTACGGATAGCAGTCTGGAATAAGCTTATATAACCATAGACATCTTTGTAAGGGAACACCGTTTACCTCTGTGTGGGAGATCTACTTAGCTGACCCTTTGTATATTACAATCGGTGTTAACATTATCGTATTACTGGTTGTATTTAGCATGCGTTTCAGGACCCGCAGAACGTACAGAACACCTGGGGCAAAGGAAAAAAAAACAAAGGAAGAAGGGCCCTTGTTCGTTTTGTTGAGGCAAACCAGGATATATCCAATATAACTTGTCCGTGTTAATCCTGATTTCCCATTCACTGTAGGAAAAACATATGCTTATACATGTAGATTTATAAGGACTGAACCCAAATGGCAAACGATCCGTTTCTGATGGAGGAGCGGGGGATGCGGCATGAGTGGCGTGCTGTAGCGGGGGGTGCTCGTGTTCGCTCCGATCGCAGCCGCTCGCTTCCTTTGATGTGGACGCGGCGTCCATCCCCAGCTCCCCGCACGCCACTTGGCAGCGCAGGTCGGCCCCTCCCCTCAGGCGCGCGTAGCGTCCTCACGTCCTGCGCCCGCCCCTCATGGCTGCACTCATATATTTCTAATGATGAGTCCTCCTGAGTGTGGTAACCTGGGATGATGTCCTTAAGAGTGCTGTATTGCAATAATGGCTCCCAGTTGGTTAGTTCACCTGTTCATCCACAGCAAATGAAAGCGGGGAATAAGCAGGAAGATCCCATAGCATAATATGTCTCAAATAGGTTTAAGTTTAAAAAATGGCTAACGGCAACAATGCTGAAAATGGCAGACAGATCAAACAATGTGCGGTGTTACAAACATCTCTATGCGTCACTTCCGGTTGTTCCTTAATCCAGTAACGTCCCTATGCATTACGTCACAGGTCGTGACTTCATCAGGGGATCCGAATTGGTCAAAAACCTTGTCAATTTAAATACCAGAACAGGAAGTGTTTCGTCGGCCATATTGTTAGATACATGTCTCCAACATGTGGGCGGCTATTTTGTTGGTTAGTAAAACTTTTAATATCACCGCATATGGTGAGTAAAGTGGCAATTATAATTACGGTGGATGTGTGTCTCATACAAGCACACTGTCCACTTTGATCTGGTATAAAACTATATTAAAAACTTCCTATGGTTAAAATACATTTTAATACGATTCATAAATAAAAATCTATTTTAAAAAATCATTTAAATTAAGATATTAAAATTAATAATGAAAAGGAGCGATATGTAACGTTCATGAAAATACAAAAATAATTCAATTATATTACTATTATTTGCTGGTATATGGGTCACTAATTGTGGCACTAATTATAAAAATGCCACTTACTAAATATAACATTTATATAAAAAAAAAAAAAATACACTAGTAGATCTAATTTTATGGGATCCTCTCCATGTTTTTTTTTTTTTTTTTATAATTTTTCTATGCCCCAAAATATTGTGTCTTTGTTGTGTACCGCTGAAAAATGTCTACTCACATTATGTTTGGGGAAACCACATATATATATATATATATATATATATATATATATATATATATATATATATATATATATATATATATATATATATATATATATATATATATATATATATATATATAAAAATTTGGACATGTTCCCTCATTCTAACCATTAGAGTTCTCTTAGTTCTGCCTACATACTGTAGGTTGCAACTGCATTGTATAAGGCATACCACCCCCTTCGTGTGGCGGATTATGTTTTTGTCCTGTGCGTAGATTTAAATTCATTTACTTTAGTTTTTTTTTTTTTTTTTGAATGATGGCATCCTGTAAAATCCCTGTAATATACAGTTCCAAAAATTCACACAGATAAAATTAATCCCCCAGGAAGACCAATAGTAAATGGGATTGATTCCCTCACTTCCAGAATGGGACAATACTTGGATAACTTTATACAACCAGCTGTACAGCATACCAAGACATACCTGAAGCGCACCTTACAGCTCTTAAAATAACTACCCGTATTAGAAGGCAGAACGTTATTCGCCACAGCCGATGCAACGTCACTATAGTGCAACACAAATGGCTATTAAATGAATACACTACCCTTATATGTAAGCAAAGGAAATTTAGTGAAGTGTATTGATTTTTGTTTCAAATATAACTATTTTTGGCATAATCAAATGTTTTATAAACAAACCACGGGCATAGCAATGGGAGCAAAATTTGCCCCAAGCATAGCCAATGCTTTTATGGCTCAGTGGGAGAGATGATCAATCTATGACAACCCTCCAGTGGAATTAACCTTCTATAAAAGATTTATAGATGATATTATCATCATATGAAACGGAAGTAACGATAAATTAGAATGCTTCTTAAATCGACTTAACCACTTGGTATCCGCATGCCATCATATGATGTCATTGGCTTTGTGGGGTTATATCTGAATGATGCCTGAGGCTACAGACATCATTCAGATATCAGCATTTTCAGCCGGTGATTCTCTACACCATAAGAATGATCCTAGCGGCTGTTCCACCGTTTGATTGTTCTTACGGGCGGCAAAAAGGGACGCCCCCCCGCCGTCCTCCGGTGCTTCTACCAACTCACCGCAGAGATCGTTGAGTCGGACAGAGGATCCGCCGACCCCGAATGTTGATCATAGAGATTTCCAGCAGACCAGATGGTCGCCGGAGTCTCTATGATCGTCGTAGGCCGGGTGCAATGTTATGAAGTCACTCCCGGCCTCTGCGTTAAAAAAAAAAAAATGGTGCCACCTCGGCTGGAAAGCGGTGATCCCTTTTGTTTTTTGTTTTTTATTTCAGGCTTCCCAGCCTAGTGGTGAGATGTGGGGTCTTATTGACCCCACATCTCACTGTAAAGAGGTCCTGTCATGTCATATTCCTATTACAAGGGATGTTTACGTTTCTTGTAATAGGAATAAAAGTGATCATTTTTTTTTTTCATGTAAAAATAATAATTATTATATAAAATGAACAATAAAAAAAAAAAAGCGCCCTGTCCCCAAGTGCTTGCACGCAGAAGCAAACGCATACGTAAGTCCTGCCACATATGAAAATGGTGTTAAAAGAAGACACGAGGTTTCGCCGCAATCGGTAGAGCGAGAGCAATAATTATAGCCCTAGACCTCCTCTGTAACTCAAAACACGTAACCAGTAAAAAAAATTAAATCGTCGCCTATGGGGATTTTTAAGTACCGAAGTTTGGCGCCATTCCACAAGCGTGTGCAATTTTGAAGCGTGACATGTTAGTTATCTATTTACTCGGCGTAACTTCATCTTTCACATTATGCAAAAAAAATTGGGCTAACTTTACTTTTTTTTTTTTTTTAAAGCATGAAACTGAACTGCGTTTGAAAAATTACTGCGCAAATACCGTGCGAGATAAAAAGTTGCAATGACCGCCATTGCATTCTCTATGGTGTCTGCTAAAAAAAATATATAATATTTGGGGGTTCTATGTAATTTTAGAGCAAAAAAATTTTTTACATGTAGGAGTAAAGTGTAAGATGCGAAGTGGTTAATGACAATGACAAACATATTATACTGGTCTGGAGTATTAGTGATAAGTGTGAATTTTTGGGATTTAAATATAATGTTGGAAGGTAACCAGTTAGTGACAAAAACGCATTTCAAGAATGTAGACACCAACAGTTATCTATCAATGAATAGCTGTCATTTTAAACTGTGGTTATGGAACATACCAAAAGGACAACTTGTCAGGATTAAAATAAATTGTACAAACGAGGAAGATTTTAATGCACAAGCACCTTTTCTAGAAGAGAGATTCAAGAAAAAGGGATACTCTGAAGATTTTATCAATAAACAAATAAATATGGTAAAATGAATGGAAAGAACAGAAATGTTGCAGGGCACAAATCCAAATCAACGCTCTACAGACACCCCATTTATAGTTTTGGACTACAACATCCAACATAAGGAAGTGGAGAAACTAATAAAAAACACTGGCATATATTGAAGAATGACAGACATTTAAAACAGATCTTACCAGACGTACCCAATGTGGTATACAAGAGAGCCCCTAGGTTGAGGGATGATATTGTTAAAAACGTAGTAGAACCACCACCGGCAAGTGGGTATACATTTTTTTCAGGGAAAGGATTCTATCCCTGCAAACAATGCTTTGCATGCTGCCGTCATAAAAAAAAAAAAAAAAAAAACACAAAATAAAGTAAATTGATTTATATCTACACACACTGGACAAAAACATACTATTAGAGATTTCATTAGTTGCCACACGGAGGGGGTGGTATATGTTATACAATGCAGTTGCAACCTACAGTATGTAGGCAGAACTAAGATAACTCTAATAGTTAGAATGAGGGAACATGTCCAAAATATATATAAAGGTTTCCCCAAACATAGTAGACATTTTGCAGCGGTACACAATAAAGACCCATCACAATTTAATATTTTGGGGCATAGAAAAAAAAAAAAACATGGAGAGGATCCCATAAAATTAGATCTATTAGCCAAAAGAAATCAAAATGGACCCACTCCTTATATACTTTAGTACCAGATGGGTTAAATGGGGAATTTGGCTTAAATTTTTAAGTGACTTTTAAATCTGTGTATTAATACCTTCTATACATCATAATTTCCGGTTTTCATATATATAGTTTAATTTCTAGAGTAATTTTATTTTTTCAATATATACTATATATCTAAATTTTATATGTATATTTTTTAGAATATTTTTTATATAAACTTTATATTTAGTAAGTGGCCTTTTTATAATTAGTGCCACAATTAGTGACCCATTGGGGGTATAACATCAAATAATAGTAAAATAATTGAATTATTTTCATGAATGGGATATATCGCTCCACCTTTTCGTAATTAATTTTAATATCTTTATTTCATTTATTTTTTAAAATACATTTTAATATAATTCATGATTCTTAAATAATAAAAATCCATTTTAGCCATAGGAAGTGTTTAATATAGTTTTGTATCACATCAAAGTGGACAGTGTGCTTGTATGAGACACACATCCACCGTGATTATAATTGCCACTTTACTCACTATATGCGGTGATATTAAGAGTTTTACTAACCAACAAAATGGCTGCCCACATGTTGGAGACATGTATCCAACAATATGGCAGACGAAACACTTCTGACGTAATGCATAGGGAAGTTACTGGATTAAGGAAAGATCGGAAGTGACGCATAGAGACATTTGTAAGACCGCACATTGTTTGATCTGTCTGCCGTTTTCAGAATTGTTGCCAGTAGCCATTTTTTTCAAACTTAAATAAACCTATTTGAGACATATTACACTATGGGATCTTCCTGCTTATTCCCTGCTTTCATTTGCTGTGGATGAACAGGCGAACTAACCAACTGGGATCCATTATTGCAATACAGTACTTTTAAGGACATCATCCCCAGTTACCACACTCGGGAGGACTCATTAAAAATATGAGTGGCATTTCTTACCCATTTAGAGGTAAGCGTATTGAGAGCACTGAGTGGAGCACACGAAGAGTACACAGTGGATGTCACCTGAAGTTTGCTTGTCACATTGCTGCACACCAGCACTTTTTGCACTAATTTGCACGTTTACTGTTTATGGATGAACTTTTATGGGTATCACTACTCAATATAAAGAGGACTGTATTGGTACACCTACACACTTAAAGGTGTACACAAAGGATCATTTGATATTCGGCACTTTATGATACTCTTGCACCATTTTGCACTATTTAGTGTTCGTTCAATTATTATTTAATATTTAGCACCTGATGATGATTTTCACTATTTTTCACTATATTAATTGTTTGTTTATTATCTGCACAGCAGCTATTTTATTCACTTTATGAATTTATGGTACAAAATTCAACAAACAATTACATTCAATCCTGAGGCATTGAGGCTTAGACAAATTCTTCAATGTCTCCACATTAACGTATATATCCATAACATTTCTATAATACTGGAAGGTGGCCTGGGGGGGTTACTGGAGGAGGAGAGACATCTTGTGAGGAAAAAAAAAAAAAGGGGGAGGGGAGTTAAATTTACCCCCTATGTTATTTCCCTTCTTTATGTGCTTTTATTATACCCTTGTGATTCCTTTACTTCTTAAAAAATTTAATATTTAGCACCTGATGATGATTTTCACTATTTTTCACTATATTAATTGTTTGTTTATTATCTGCACAGCAGCTATTTTATTCACTTCATGAATTTATGGTAATGTGTTGCACATTTTTTGAAAATAATTTGCGTAGTCTGCACAGTAGCAGTTTGCACAGCAGCTAAATAATTGCATGCACTACAGCAATTTGCATTAGGATTCACTATTTGTATTGGTATAATTATTGATTTATTGCACTTTATCTATGAGGTAGACCACATATCAAACAAGAATATTCCAGCTTTGTAGTAATGGTATATGGTTTGCACCTTTTTTTATTTAAATAAATACATACGCTGCGCTTCCAAAATAAACTCTACACATTGTGTATGTGATAACCAAATCGCCCAAAAAAAAAATCATGCAGTGAAAAACATAGTCTCTGCCGACTGTGAATCGTGACAATAGTGCAACAAATAAAAAATATAAAAACTTTAAATTAATAAATGATGATGTACAGGTATACTAGCATACACCCACATTGTAAATAATTATACCAAAATGATAGTGTCCATAGGATCATAATATATAGTAATGAAAAGTGCTGCTTGCTGGGTACATATGTGACATCGAATTATATCAGTTCGGAAGTGATTCAAAGTCCATACGATTCAGAAACTGCTGTGTGGATAATCCAAAGCAAGCTGTAGTGATCACCCTCAGGTGCTCCTCCATGGGTATTAAATGCTCACCTCAGAGCGTGTGACTTTGAACTCATGCTCAGTCAGAACACGCCTCTGAACCACCTCTGGGCTCTGCAGTTTTAACCAGACTCCTAGATCCGTCCGCGCAATACCTCGGTTTAGTTAAAAAGGGACTGGATGGTGTAATATTGTTTAAACAATTTATTAATCACAAAAAAAAACCTGTGGGGTGCTCACATTGATCAGGCGCGTCAGTGCACCACTCTACATCAAACAAAAATGCATTTAAAAATACTGGGCCGGTATCGGGATGGTATGGGATTGCTTCCTTCCTTCGACACGCCTTTGGGAGGGGACAGGGCGGACGTTAAGCAGGTGATCTGTCAGGAAGAAATCCCATACAATCCTGATACCGGCTCGGTATTAAACGCTTTTTCCTTTGATGTAGAGTGGTGCACTGACGCGCCTGATCAATGTGAGTGCAAAACAGGGTGTTTTTTTGCGATTAATAAAAACGCTTCTGAACTGATATAATTGGATGTCACATATGCACTCAGCCACACTTTTCTTTACTATATATTATGATACTATGGACATTATAATTTTGATATATTTACCATGTGGATGCACGCTAGCATTGTATACTAGTATATCTGTTTAACATCATTTAAAGTTTATATATTTTTTATTTGTTGCACTATTGTCACTATTCAGTCGGTAGAGACTGTTTTTCATTGTATGATTTTTATTTATGCACTTTGGTCTGAATGTGTAGTCTATTTTGGAAACGCAGTGTATGAATTTGTTTGTTTATTAATGTAACATTAACGACATACACAGATTGCACCCCTGTACCCAGTTATGGAAACCCCATTTTCCCTCCAGGATTTAGCGGTTCCAACTTCCGAGACCTGAAGGATTTCGGCCTCACAGGCATCCCGAATCTTGCGGGGAAGGCGTGGCCAACGATCCCGGAGCTGGTGAACCTGTCGAGTCCTTTCTGGCTGGGCTTTTGGAGTGCCCTCCAGCTCTCCCACTTCTTCAGAACCCTTCCGGCCTCGGGGTTGTTTGCCAGGCCCCTTACCACCTTCGAGGAATTCTGCTCAAAGACAGGGGCAATGTCCCACACTCTCTTGGCTAACTACGACTTATTAATTACCCCGGCGGAACCTCATGTTTTGAATTGCATACAAAATTGGTAAAAGGACCTATGTAAAACTTTAAGTACAACACTGCAATTCATTCTCAGGTTTACATTCAAATCTTCTATTTGCTCAAGTAGGGTCCTTGCCCTGCGCAGGCCGTGGATACAGAGGACATTTCATTCCACTTACTCCACGTTTGCGAGGGGGGTTTCTCTCCTGGTCAGCAAGAGTGTGCCCTGCGTGATTCATCAGGTTGTGTCAGTTCCAGATGGGAGGTATGTGGCGCTTGTCCTAGATGTGTTCCATGGGCAACTAGTGGTGGTAAATATATATGTGCCTCACCCATTTCACTCAAAGGTGTTATATGAATTACTGACCAAGCTTGCACCATATGGCCATCTTCCGACTATATGGCTGGGGGATTTCAATGCCGTTCTTGATGCGGCTTTGGACTCCTCCAATCTGGCAGGGGGGACTCTGCCGGCCTGGTTGGCTGGAGCACTGTGGCGGGTTGATGGAGTTGTGGCGCTGGCGGCATCCATCAGATGCTACTCTCACATATTGACCACACACAGGTCTTCAGCCAGGATTGACCTGGCCTTTGGTAATAATGGGTTGTTGTCGTATGTGTCTGAGACCTCATATCTGGCGGGGGGGTTGACTGACCACAATCCTCTGGCTGTTACCCTGACTTTTGGGAAGGAGAGGGGGAAGCGTGGTTGGCAGGTCTCCCCGGGGTTGATACAAAATGAAGGGGTTTCTGCTCAGGTGAGTAAAGCTATGCAATCATACTGGACGTCAAATGATGGCACGGCTGATCCGGAGATAGTATGGGACGCCTTCAAAGCGGTAGCACGAGGTGAGTTCGTATCGGCCATTAAAGTTGCGTGGAAGACAGATAGCGAGGAAGCTGCAGAGTTGACACTTCAGGAGAGGCAGGAGGCAAAGGCGCATGCGGAATCCCAGTCTGGGGAATCGTATGGGGCCTTGATGACGGCTAGGAGAGCTTTGTCCTTACATTTTACAGGACAGGCCAGGGTGGAATTGACGAAGACTGCCCAGACGGTGTTCGCGGAGGGGGACAAAAACGGGATGCTCTTGGCGATGCTGGTGGCGGATCGCCCTCCCCCTACATGTATACCGGCGGTCCGGGACGGGAGGGGGAACTTGGTAACCGACCCTGAACAGATTATGCGAGAGTTCGTGTCTTATTACTCCGGGCTATACTCTCCCATCCCTCCCTATGATCCTGTGGCCTTGGGAACTCTGCTCGAGACCCTCCCGATTCTGAAACTGTCCACTGTGGACAGAGACTTTGTGGATGCCAAAATAACTCTTAAAGAGATTCAAGGGGCAATATTTACATTTCCCCCCAATAAAGCACCAGGTCCGGATGGTTTTCCAGCGGAGTTCTACAGGGCCAATGTGGAATTATTAGCTCCCAGACTTAATTCCCTTTTAGACTACTGTCATGACCATGGTACTCTCCCACAATCCATGTTGGAGGCCTATATGGTCCTTCTACTGAAATCGGGCAAGGATCCTACGGAGTGTGCTTCGTATAGACCAATAGCGCTTCTAAACATGGATCTCAAAATTCTGACCAAAATACTGGCCATTAGGCTGGCTACGGTACTGCCCACGATTGTTAATATTGATCAAACGGGCTTTATGGCGGGAAAGTCTACGGACACAAATTTAAGAAGGTTGTTTACGCACTTGCAGATTCCCCCGCGGGATGCTGAGTCGAGGGTGGTGGTTTCGATTGATTTTGAAAAGGCCTTTGACTCTGTGGACTGGGTATACATGTCCACGGTGTTGAAGGCTTTGGGTTTCGGCCCTCAGTTTAGGAAATGGGTGTCTGTTATACCGGCGTCCGAAAGCGGCTGTCAGAGTGGGCTCCTCCCTCTCAGATTTTTTTGAGGTTGGTAGGGGGACCAGACAAGGATGTCCCTTATCCCCGTTTTTGTTCACCATGGCCCTGGAACCCCTGGCGATAGCCCTGCGCACCTCTCCCGAAGTTGTTCCTATTACTGTAGGCACGGTGAGGGAGACCTTAGCGCTTTATGCAGACGATATGCTGCTATTTCTTAATGACCCGGGAGCGTCGCTGAGGGCGACATTACAACTTATTGACCGCTTCGCTGGCTTCTCTGGGCTCAGGGTGAACTGGAGTAAATCCTCTATCCTACCAATAGATCAGGGGGCCAAGGGGAGGGCGGATCCCGCGTTACCGTTGCAATGGGTCGAGTCGATGAAATATCTAGGGGTTCGACTCACAGCCAGTGTCCGGGATTATATGTCTCTGAACTTGCTCCCTCTGATCCCATTACTCAAGACAAAGGTTCAAGCCTGGGCTAAACTACCGTTGTCCCTTGCTGGGAGAATTAGTCTACTAAAGATGAAATTTCTTCCAATTATTTTGTACTTCCTTAGACATGCTCCTGTGTGGGTTCCGAAGTCTTATTTCAAGAAGATTAATAGCATTGTCACGTCTTACATTTGGGCCCCCGGGACCCCAAGGGTGGGCATTGGAACGCTGCAGGAACCGACTGACCAGGGGGGACTAGCGCTACCCAACTATCATAAATACTATTTAGCTGGTCAGCTGGTGTTTGCACATAGATGGTTAACGACTGATGAGGGGGATGCTGCAAACGTGCCTGAGGCTGCTCAGCTGGGCTCCCTGGAGAGTCTCCAGTTTGCCCTGTTTAAGGGTCTCCGGTCGGAATTGCCCTTAACGGACAGGATGAAGGCCACAGTTAAGGCGTGGGGGGTGGCGGTCAGGTTGGTATGCCCGTCCTTCCGGGGGGTGTCCCCATCGACTCCTTTGTGGATGAACCCCACATTACCCCACTTTAATAATTTGCCGGATCCTATGCTTTGGGCGACGAAAGGTATTAGGACAGTACGGGACATAACCACTTTTGGGGAGCTGCTTGCATTCCCTCAATTGCAGGCGAGACATGACCTCCTTAACAGGTACTTGTTCAGATATTTGCAGATCCGACATGCTTATCAAGCTCAGTTTTGAGTGATGAGAGTGGAGTCGGTCCCCTCTTCGCTCGAGACTCTGCTACGGAGTGAGAGCCTGATAAAGCCTCTATCGCTCACGTACAAGGCAATGTTTGCGTCCACACCTCTGGCGATTGTTAAATGCAGGGATAAATGGGCGGTGGAGGTCCCAGAGGTGAGGGGGGAGGACTGGGACTCTCTGTGGATCCAACCGTTTAGACACTTGGTGTCCGCACGGGATAGGTTAATCCAGTTCAAGTTCTTGCATGGGTGTTATTTTACTCCGGCCAGACTGCACAAGATCTACCCGACAGTATCGGCGGAGTGCTGGCGCTGCACTCACGCACCCGCAGATGCGGATCACATCTTCTGGGGATGTCCTCAGATACGGAAATTTTGGGAGGAGGTAGTCTCTTGCGTATCTGATTTAATACAGGTACCAGTCCCCTTAACAATCCGTGTGTGCTTATTGGGGTTGGTGGAGGAGGTGGTCCCGTCCAGGGCTATGCGCACAATGTTGAATGTGTTATTCTATGGCAGGAAAGCCATACTGCTGCACTGGAAAGTCAGGGCTCCGGATGTTTCCTTCTGGAAGGGGTTGGTCAACTCGATGCTGCCATATTACAAGGCCACCTATGAAGCTAGGGGGTGTATGAAGAAGTTTGACAAAGTATGGCACACGTGGTTTAACTCTGAATCAACAGTGGGATGAGAGGGCCTGGAGTCACATGGTTGTTTGGGTGTTGGGCATATTGCTGCTGAAGTAGCCGGGTTGTGATATAGTGACTTCTGTAATGCATCTAGGGGAGTATGGCAACTGAGGTTCTGATAATGGGGCTACCTTGCTAAGGTGATGCAAGACAACGGGTGAACCCGTTGGAAGATCGAGCTGTGACCACGGGGGGGGGGGGGGGGGGGGAGGTGGGAGGGGGGGTTTGGGGATAGATAGTTGTGTGGTGTTAGTTAGTTCAACGGCCGCTGGACGCCTCCAGTTGAGGTGTTCACTGTTTGTATTGTATTATTTTATGACAAAATAATAAACAGAATTTTATATTAAAAAAAAAAATCTTCTATTTGCTCGAAAACACAAGAGACCAACTTTAAGCTCCTAACCAGGTGGTACAGAACCCCAGTGAAATTGAAGAAAATCTTCCCAGACACTTCTGATCAGTGCTGGAGATGCAAGGAAGACAAGGGTACCATCTTACATATTTTTTGGACCTGCCCCAAACTACAACACTTTTAGACGGAAGTCCAACACACCCTCCAAAAACTCATAGAGCACGAAATACAGTATGACCCAGCATACTTCCTCTTACACGCCACTAATATATCAGGGAAGATATACAAAAAGTCTATTATCTGGCACCTTCTTGATGCTGCTAAAGCTTACATCCCTCTTAGGTGGAAATCCCCGCAACTCCCGACAGTAGGGATGTGAATCCGAAAAGTAAAGGAAATAAGTAGATTGGAAGACCTAGTACTAACTATGCGACACCAACAGGAGCGATACTCTGAGACCTAGTCACCATGGAACATCTTTATCTTTTCAGATGAAGGAAGAGCCCTCCTAGATAGCGACACGAATGACTAAAAATCACCCCACTAACTAAATGACTAACTGCTGACCCCACTGGCTACTGAGCATCCAGATGCCCTGACAGATAGCCCCTGCGTGTGTTAGGCTCACACGGAATTATCCTCCAGACACCCCCCTCCCCTCCTTCCCCCCCCCCAACCCCTCTTCTCTGACTTCTCCTCTCCCCTTCCTCTTTTTCTCTATATAACTTCTAATTATCCTTCCTCTCTATCCTTGTTTCTCGGTTCTATGGACCCAAATTAACGGGATCCAAACTCTTTTATTATATCAAAATTAAAAACAGACAGGGATCGGTTTGGGACCCACTAAAGGGAAAAACTCTTGCACCACTAGTATTGCTGCCCTATGCACACTCAGTACAAAGAAGTTGCTTTTTAGCACCTATCACACAAAATAGACGTGTGTCAGTTTAGCAAAATGTCGTGCTGTCCTTTGGCTGTAAAGGCCCGTACACACGGTCGGACTTTTTGACAACAAACATGCAAATTAGCTGTTTTGGAGCAACATCCGACTGTGTGTACGCTCCATCGGACAAACTTTTTCTGTTTTCATCGGACTTTTGTTGGCTCTGCGAACGGACAAACTTTTTGACAACAGAAGTCCGATGGAGCAAAGTCCGACCGTGTGTATGCAAAAGCATCGGACTTTTGTACAAGGTACAAACACGCATGCTCAGAACCATTGCAAACGATCAGACTACAATACAGAAGTTGACCAAAGGTGGCGCTGGAGTCATTGAACGTCCTCTTTTGAAGTGGCGTCCGTACGTTGTGACGTCACCACGTTCGTGTTTGTTGTCAAAAAGTCCGACCGTGTGTATGCAATACAAACTTGTGGACAACACACTTTGTACAAAAGTCCACGGAAAAGTTTGTACAAGTCCGACCGTGTGTATGGGGCTTTAGAAAATGTTCTCCTAAATATTGTATACATGCAATGTGTTGTAAGTTAACAAACTGTGACTGCCTGGATGTCTGTCTTTGACTGTGTTCCTTGAATAAATAAAATAATTGCAAAAAAAAAAAAGTGTCCGATATTGAGGTGGTTAATGCATTGTATGTCAGCTTTCAATGAAGATGATTTTTGGAATATATTTATACAATTTTATAGAAGTTGGTGTTTGTTCATGGGGTACCATGCAAGTCCATTTATGTTTTTGTACACCATAATATTTGGTGATAGGACGTGTGAACCCCTTATTTCTTTTTCACTTGTTTTTTTCTTTTTTGTCATTTACCCAACATACATATACACAGTTTATTAACAGACAAACTCCCATCCGTTATCAGGTTGCATAAGCAGAACGATCTCTTCACTATAAGAGTAGAGATAGGATGCCAATGTTAAAGTGTTTGTTATCCCAAGATTTCATATTCCTGATGTACCATATACTTGTATAAAGAAGTCTCTCTTTATATTGCTTCCTTTTTCGCTCCTGGTGTTCCTACCATTCCTTCTGCTTTCCTATTAAAAATTGACCACACTAAACAGAAGAAAACACCTTGGTCAGGTCTCTAGCTATGCTGGGAACTCAGGCTGCTCTCCAATGTTTGGACTTGTCCTGACACGCCCTCCCAAGCATAGCCATACACTGGGAAGCTCAGTGTGCTGCTGCTTCCCCCCTCCCCCAGCTCTTATGCAACTGAGAATAGAGGGAATGTAATCACAAAAATAAGGGAAAAAAGCTATTTCTATTTATTTTTATTTTTTTTTCATATCCATACAAAAATGTTTTGCCTTTCATTTTTATTTTAAACTGCATGGATGGTTTTACAAGGTGATCATTCACAATCACTTTAAGGCTGTTACAGGCCAAATTGCAGCTGGTATCTTCCGGTTCAACAGAAACCGGCTGACATTTGGCCAGTGTGTACAGCAGGCTGTCCATCAGAACCTGACCTAACTCCTGGCCTCTGTTGAAGGGGCATTCTGGAATATAACCGTTTGGCATCTGATTCGTGCTTGCGAGGGCTAAACTATGTGTTCTGGGGGCCAATGGACAGTCCTCAGGTCAAAACACACTAGCTCAGCGGGGAGATCACTGTACTAAGATTTCATAGTTGGTACAATGTGCTTCCCTTTTTCTTTAATTCCGCCCCTTGGGTTGAAAAAAAAAAAAAAAACTACTTGTGTGTACAAAGTTTAATATAGTGGACATTGAATAGGGAGAAATTGAAGCCATAACTTCTCTACAATCACAATCAAACAACAAAAAAAATCAAAAAACAAGCCACAATCGACAGTTTGCAGCTTTGAAAAGATTTCCTCCGCTCCACAATGGTGCATTTTAATGATTGTCAGGGTATGTTTTTAATTAAACTTTGTAAGGAGTAGGTAAAGTGAGTTCATAATATATAGGACTGTTTTATCACCTATTTCTCTATTTATATAATATATCTCTACTCTACGCTTAAAATATTAAAAATAGGCACAAACCCAAAATTTTAAGTTATTACATAATCCCAAATGAATGCAGCTGCAGTATTACCCCACCCAAAATTTCACAATTTGTTTCTTCTTTATTTGCTTCTAGATCCTGCCACTTCATGGCCCTTGGCTGGACTTTCACATACCTTTTTTTTTTCCGCACGGTGACCTATTATAACCTTCCAGCCCCCACCTCATTCACGAATGCAGTGCAGTTGCTGTTAACATTGAAGGTAAGTAACCTTCGCTTATCATGAAATTCCACATAGACATGCTGCCTTTATGCACACCCCACAGTTATGGTCCCATCTAGAACAATGTGAATTCTCTGAGATAAAGCTTTGCAATAAAGAAAGAACAGTGTTTAATATATTAACCACTTCAGCCCCGGAAGGATTTACCCCCTTAACCACTTCAGCCTCGGACCAATAAATACCTTAAGGACCAGAGGTCTTTTTCCAATTTCACACTGCGCTGCTTTAACTGGTAATTGCGCGGTCATGCAATATTGCACCCAAACGAAATTTGCGTCCTTTTCTTCCCACAAATAGAGCTTTCTTTTGATGGTATTTGATTGCCTCTGCGATTTTTATTTTTTGCGATATAAATGGAAAAAGACCGAAAATTTTGAAAAAAAATGATATTTTCTTCTTTTTGTTATAAGAAAAATCGAATAAACTAAATTTTAGTCATACATTGAGGGCAAAATTTATTCAGCCACATGTCTTTAGTAAAAAAAATGTCAATAAGCGTATATTTTTTGGTTTGCGCAAAAGTTATAGCGTCTACAAACTAGAGAACATTTTCTGGAATTTACACAGCTTTTGATTTATGACTGCCTATCTCATTTCTTGAGGTGCTAAAATGGCAGGGCAGTACAAACCCCCCCCAAATGACCCCATTTTGGAAAGTAGACACCCCAAGGAAACTGCCAATGGGTATGTTGAGCCCATTGAATATTTATTTTTTTTGTCCTAAGGGATTGAATAATGACTAAAAAAAAAAAAAAAAAATGTACAAAAAGTTGTCACTAAATGATATATTGCTCACACATGCCATGGTTATATGTGGAATTGCACCCCAAAATATATTCCGCTACTTCTCCTGAGTACGGGGATACCACATGTGTGGGACTTTTTGGGAGTATAGTCGCGCACGGCATCCCGAAAACCAATCACCACCTTCAGGATTTCTAAGGGTGCAAATTTTTGATTTCACCCCTCACTACCTATCACAGTTTCGAAGGCCATAAAAAGCCAAAATAGCACAAAACCCCCCAAAATGACCCCATTTTGGAAAGTAGACACCCCAAACTATTTACTGAGAGGCATGTTGAGTCCATGGAATATTTTATATTTTGCCACAAGTTGCGGGAATATTACAAACTTTTTTTTTTTTGCACAAAGTTGTCACTAAATGATATATTGCTCACACATGCTATGGGCATATGTGAAATGACACCCCAAAATACATTCTGCTGCTTCTCCTGAGTACAGGGATACCACATGTGTGGGACTTTTTGGGAGCCTAGCCGCGTACGGGACCCCGAAATCCAAGCACCGCCTTCAGGATTTCTAAGGGCATAATTTTTTTATTTTACTCCTCACTACCTATCACTACCTATCACAGTTTTGACGGCCATAAAATGCCAAGATGGCACAAAACCCCCCCAAATGACCCCATTTTGGAAAGTAGACACCCCAAGGAAACTGCTGATGGGTATGTTGAGCCCATTGAATATTTATTTTTTTTGTCATAAGGGATTGAATAATGACTAAAAAAAAAAAAAAAAAAAAAAATGTACAAAAAGTTGTCACTAAATGATATATTGCTCACACATGCCATGGTTATATGTGGAATTGCACCCCAAAATATATTCAGCTACTTCTCCCGAGTATGGGGATACCACATGTGTGGGACTTTTTGGGAGTCTAGTCGCGTATGGCACCCCGAAAACCAATCACCACCTTCAGGATTTCTAAGGGTGCAAAGGCCATAAAATGCCAAAATAGCACAAAACCCCCCCAAATTACCCCATTTTGGAAAGTAGACACCCCAAGCTATTTACTGAGAGTCATGTTGTCTGAACGAAAAAAAAGAGATTGATCGGTGGGTATGCCCACCATTAGATACCTCCCTTCATCCACCCACTTCTAATGATGGACATACATGCACCATTTATATATGCCGAAGCATGGGGGCATCCTCCCGCAAAAAAGTTATGCTGCGTACATACGTTCAAACTTTTCCACGGGCAAGCCCTCCGTCGGAATTTTGACCGTATGTACGCGGCATTAGGAGCAAAATCACTCCTCCACCCCTTATGCCCCCATGCTTCGGCATATATGCTCTTTTTTAACTGTGGTGGTGAAATCACCGCCTACAGCACTGGAGTCAAGGCTTTATGTATCGTGGGAGCAAACGCTGTTGCTGTCAAGATAAATAAATCCGCGCTGCAGCTGAATGGCGTACCTGCTAAGCAAATTATGGTTAACGTTAAAACAAAGTAACATCCCAGTAAAACCTTACCATACCATACCTGCAAAGCAATTGCCAAAAAAAACAGTAAAAAATAAAACATTTTTTAACACAACCTGTGCCTAAAATATATATATGCCGAAGCATGGGGGCATCCTCCCGCAAAAAAGTTATGCTGCGTACATACGTTCAAACTTTTCCACGGGCAGGCCCTCCGTTGGAATTTTGACCGTATGTACGCGGCATTAGGAGCAAAATCGCTCCTCCACCCCTTATGCCCCCATGCTTCGGCATATATGCTCTTTTTTAACTGTGGTGGTGAAATCACCTCCTACAGCACTGGAGTCGCGGCTTTATGTATCGTGGGAGCAAACGCTGTTGCTGTCAAGATAAATCCACGCTGCAGCTGAATGGCGTACCTGAAAACATGAAAAATGGTTAACAATAACACAGTAAACGGTAAAGTATAAAAAATTTGAGAGAAGAGAGAGAGAGAGAGAGAGAGAACAATAAAACGACAACTATTTTTGGTTTTTATATTTTATATTTTTTTTGGTTTTTTTATTTTACTTTTTTTTTTTTATACACTTTTTTTTGAACTGTAAACTGTAACTGTAACGGTTCGGGTCTCTCAAAATGCGATGGCATCTTGGGAGACCCTGTGTAAGTGTGCCTAGCCTGTGAAATGCTGTACCCTACGCTAATACTTCACTAGTTCATGGTAGCGTTCAAAACACTCACCCTGACAAAGACCAGGATTGCCAGGACAGCGTGGACAATAAGAACGGGTGTCACGCCTATATCCGCGCTTGCTACAGACACGACATCTTTTTTGGGGGGCTCGTTGGGTAGGGGTACTCGGGAGGACATAAGAATAATGCCTCTCATGCAGCCGGCTTACTGCATTTGGTTGGGAATGGTGAGGTACAGAACCGTCTGGAAACAGAAGCTCTGTGACAACCTCTCTTTGGAAGAAAAGAAAGGTTAATGTTCCGCCTGAAGTTTTGTATAGCACAAAAGCATTCAGCAAAGCCAATTGAAATAAGTAAGCAGACACTTTTTTGTACCAGCGTCTGGTCTTACGGGAAGTTAGATACGGCGCCAACATCTGGTCATTGAGGTCCACCCCTCCCATATTTTTGTTATATTCGTGGACACAGAGGGGTTTCTCCACAATACCAGTCGCCGTAGAAATTTGGACCGTCGTGTCTGCATGAAGGGAGGTAAGAACGAAAACATTCTTATTATGCCTCCACTTCATAGCGAGCAAATTATTACACCGATAGCAGGCTCTCTCCCCCAGCCTAAGACGGGAATCTACAAGCCGCTGGGGAAAGCCCCGGCGATTAGGTCGCACGGTGCCACATGCTCCAATCTGATTATCAAATAAATGACTAAAAAGTGGCACGCTGGTGTAATAGTTGTCCACGTACAAGTGGTACCCCTTTCCGAATAAGGGTGACACCAATTTCCACACTATCTTGCCAGCGCTTCCTATGTAATCAGGGCAGTTCTCCGGCTCTACGTAACTATCTTTACCCTCATAAACCATAAAGCTCCATGCATAGCCTGTGGCCCTGTCACAGCACTTATAGAGCTTGACCCCGTATCTGGTACGCTTGTTGGGAATGTACTGTTTGAATGACAAGCGACCAGTAAACTTAACCAGGGACTCATCAACGCAGACAACTTTTTGGGGAGTAAACAAGTCTGCAAAACGTTGGTTGAAGTGGTTTATGAGGGGCCGAATTTTGTAGAGCCGATCGTATTCAGGGTCTCCACGTGGACGACAAAGTTCATTGTCACTGAAGTGCAAGAACCGCAAGATCTGCTCGTATCGTTTCCTGGACATGGAGTTAGAGAACACGGGCATGTGGTCAGCCGGATGCGTGGACCAATAAGCCCGCATCCGCATAAATTTATGTGTGCCCATGTTGAGGGAAAGGCCCAAAAACGTCTTAAATTCGGAAACCGTAACTGGTTTCCAATCTCTGGCAAGAGACGGCAACTGGGGATTAGCGGCGATGCGTTGACCAGCATATAAATTGGTTTGGTCCACAATAGATCTATAGAGATCTTCCGTGAGATACAGAGAATAAAAATCGAGTGGCGTAAAATCATCTGTATCCACCTGAATACCGGGTTGGGCAGTGAATGGGGGAAGTACGGGTTCTGCAGAAGTGGTGGGCACCCAATTGGGATAGGCGAATTCTGCAGGAAGGGCACTATGGGTACGACGGGCCTGTCTTTGTCTTCTTCTTGGTGGCAGCGGGACACTACTTGTGCTTGCCACCTCGCCAGCTTGAACTGCACTTATGGGACTCGCCACGTCACCACGTGATACTGCAGTGCTGGATGTACGTCCAGGGTGTACTAGGCCGCTGGTGCTTGCCAGTTCACCAAAAGGATGAGCGGCGCTAGTACTGGCTCTATACTCCATACGAGGGACTTGCGGTTCCTGCACCTCAACAACATCAGAAAATCGGGGTCGGGTACGCCTGACAATAGCAGGGACCTCTTCTTCGTCGTCAGAGCTATCTGACATGGAGGCGCTGTCCTCTACAGGTTCGTATTCTGAGCCTGAATCTGACAGATCAGTGTCTTCCTCTTCACTATCTGTCATGCTCAGAAACGTGTAGGCCTCTTCACTAGTGTACCTTCGCTTTGCCATTTTGGGCTCTAAATTTAGGGGTACAGTAGTGAGACTCACAGGTAAAAAAGCACCTAGCCTGTCAGCGACTGTATAAAACGCTACCAAAAAAACTGTTAGCGATCGCAGGGATCAGGCCTGACTCTGCGAACGCTGCAGTTATGTGTGTTGTGTTTTGTAAGTGACAGTGATCGATCGATACTGCACTTGGGTGGGCTGGGCTGGGCTGGGCAGAGGGGCAAAACGCAGGTGCTAGCAGGTATCTGGGCTGATCCCGCTAACAATGCGTTTTTTTAGAACCCTAAATTGCTGGGCACGCTAGTATAGATCAGATCAGATATTGATCTGTTCGGATACTATACCACTAAGGGAGGTGTATGCTTTGCGCGTGTGTGTTAGCGGTGCTGGCACTAACCTAGCACTGGCTGGGGCGACGCAGACCCTTTCTGACCCTAAAAGCAAATTTATATCACCCGCCGGGTGATCAGGGGGTTAAACCTTTATTAGGTAATAAATGGCGGGTGCCCTGATGCTATAAAAAGCGAACTACCTAACCAGCGTCACCCGTAACACTTATACGGTGATCACTGGTGAAAGGGTTAACTAAGGGCAATCAGGGGTTAAAACCTTTATTGGGTATTTATATGGGGGTACCTGAAGCTTTATAAAAAGCTGACGGGGAACCTAAATAACTAAATAACTAACTGGCTAACCAGCGTCACCAGTGACACTTATGCAGCGATCGCTGGTGAAAGGGTTAACTCTAGGGGCAATCAAAGGGTTAAAACCTTTATTAGGTTATATATCGGGGTACCTAACGGTATAAAAACCTGGCGTTGAACCTAAAAAAAAAACTAGCTTCCTAGCGGGACCAGTGACACTATTGCAGCGATCAGAAAAACGATCGCTTAGTGACACTGGTAAAAGAGGGTGAAAGGGTTAACTGGGAGGGCAATCAAGGGGTTAAACCTTTATTAGGGGGGGTAGGGGGCTACCCTGGACCTAAAGGGGCCTAACACTAGCTGCCCTGACACTTTTTACAGTCACAACTGACACTAAATGTAGTGATCAATAAATAAATGAACACTGCATTAGTGACACTGTGACTGGGGGGGGCGGGGGGCCGATCGGGGGGGTGATCGGGGGGTGACTGGGGTGAAATGTGTGCCTGTGTGTACCTATGTGTCAGTGGACTGTTGGTGCACTTACTTGAATGTCTTCACTCCTCGCTGTCCGGTTCAAAAAGACCGCCACGAGGAGTGTGACATCACTTCCTCCTCCTGTGTTTACATTTTCACAGGGGAGGAAGTTCGTCACTGGCCAGGAGCGATCGAGAGGGGTTGGGCGGAAACCAACGGCCATCCCCTCATCGCCGATCGCTCCGGCACCGAAAGGGACCGCCGTATCTAGCGGGAGGGGGTCCGATCGGACCCCCCACCCGCTAGAAGGCATTCACGTACATTTACGTGATTGTGCCTGCCTGTGCCATTGTGTTGACGTACATTGGCAATACGGCGGTCCTGAAGTGGTTAATGACCAGGCCAGATTTTGTGATACTGCACTGCGTTACTTTAACTGACAATTACATGGTCATGTGACTCGGTACCCAAATTAAATTGATGTCCTTTTTTTCTTTTGGTGGTATTTGATCACCTCTGTGATTAATTTTTTTTTTTTTTTGCTGTAAAAAAAAGCAACTATTTTGAAAAAGACAATAATTTTTACTTTCTGCTATAATACATATCCAAAAAAAAAAAAGTTTCTTCAGAAATTTAGGCGAATATGTATTCTACATATTTTAGATTAAAAAAATCTCAATAAAGATAAATTGCTTGGTTTGCACAAAAGTTATCATGCCTACAAATTATGGGATATATTTATGGACTTTTACTTTATTTTTAATTGTTCTTACTGGTAATGTCGGTGGTCAGCGATGTTTAGCGGGATTGCGGGAGACAAATCTGCCCCTAAGTGACCCTTTTCTCTTTCGTTCATTGACGGACACAGCTCCTTGACCTTAGGTTTATATCACCACCTTCAGGAGAGGAATAGGCAGAACATGTAAAAACAGCAAAGCTGCACAGCACCGCCCAGGGGGCGGTCCCACTGGCTATAACCCCTCACTCTGCTTCCTGCAGCTCAGCTTTTTCTGCCTAGTGTAGGAGAAGGACCTGGTTCCCTGAGAGGACCATTGGTCCTGGGAATTTTTTCATTTTTCCTGCAATTTTGATCCTATGATCTACGGTCAACAGCCGGGCTGGGTGCCAGGCTGGATAATATAGATCCTTGTAGTCTCCCCAGCCTGGCCATCGAGTGTGAGCAGACCCTAGCTACGTGCTGGGTCGGCCACGACATGCCCCTTTCTGGTCCAGCCAGTGAGCTATATGCTTCAGGGAACACATATGACCGGGCTACTGCTGTCTGTGTCAGTGTGCTGTGGTCGACAGCCACCCTGTACTGCTCGGGTGGTGAGTCTGTAATGGAATGCGTCCAGCAGTCATGAGAGGAGCGGTAAGTACGGCTTCACTTGCCTCAGCATGATGGAGCAGCTGAGCATTCCCTGGGAGGTCGACTAGGGGGTCTCTAACTCTCCCTTTCTTCTCTCCCTTTCCCTCATTCCCTCCTCCCCATGCTGGGGCCACTGTGTGACCGGGCATGAGGTGCGGTGCATGTACTCGGCTGGGGGGTCTTCCAGGGGGCTCCAGGTCTTGGCGGGGGAATGCAATGGCTGTGGGGGTCTGCTCCTTCTTTCCCTGTTTTTCTGGCCACAGTGTTCAGGCTTTTTGCAATGAGGGGAGGCCGCTGCGCTGTCTGTGGCCATTTTACTGATGCAGTGGGCATTTTCCTGTAGCCTTAGTCAGTGTATTACTGTCAGCCATTTCCTAGTAGGTTCAGCAGCCATTTTCTTTGAAGTTTTTTTTGCTGGAATGGCTGGCGGCCATTTTCTTGTAGCCTCAGCGCAGTTTACCTCTAGCACTGGTGAATATATGCTTCCATGACAGCGCAATTTTTATGGAGGGGGAGGAGCTGCTGATTAGGTGTGCTCCGTGAGGCCGACATGCTGACACACTGCTGCATATGGAGCTTATCTCTCTCTCCTCTTTAAGCCAATATTCATGCTGAAGGGACTTTGAAGCGCTATTTGGAGCGTTAAATGCTTGGAATATCCTGAGATGGTTTGTGCTGTGCGAGCTTTATACTTTTCTCGTAAATACGGATATAAGTGGAGACGAGCTGCCGAGCGAGACCTACCATCTTTTTTATTTTTTTATTTTTATTTTTTACCTTCCTGAAGCGGAGTGCCTGGCGTGACCAGGGTGAAGGGAAGGAGAGCCCGTGGGGTGCCGTGTCTTGTGTGTCATGAGGACTGCCCGACCGACTGACTGTTTAAGTACCTGACCGAGGGAGAACGGAGGTAGGAGTAGATCTGAGTGTCGGTCCGTCTTTCCGTGTCGATTAAGATAGGAGACGGAGCCGACAATAGTGATTGTCCCCCCGGCAATCCCCGTAACCATCGGAGAGGAGTCGGGCAGGGATCGGGAGATCTCGGAGATACTCGGAAATCTTCTGAATATTTCGGAAAGTCTCGGAAATCTCTGAGAAGAACGGACCTTCACGAAGGAAAGGAGAGGGGAAGAATAAAAAAAAAAAAAAAAAAAAAAGAAAAGTGGTATACCGAAATATACTGAAGACACTGCTGGGCATTAGCACAGGTGGGGAGCTATAAGCTCGGAAGAAGGGAAAATCGGCAAAAACACTCTGAACTCATCTGGGAGCTCGTGAATAATGGAGGTCAGTAATTGTTAAGCCATAAAGAAAGCCTCCGAAGATACAGGGGTGAGTGAGTGACTTTTTTTTTCTCTGTGAACTAGATACACCTATATACATCTATTGATAGAGGGAAGGAAGGAAAAAAAGAGAAACCCCCTGGAGAAGAGTATAATGCAACTTTACATTCATAGAATGAGATATCGCTGCATAATATAAATAGCTACACTACTCATATGAACTCATCTCTATTATAAACATCAAACAGGAGATAGACGGTACATCTGTTTAATGTTGAATATCTTGCACTTAATCCTACTCCATTTTAAGAACAATCTGGATTTGTTTCCTGCATATTTTTGGATTGATGAGGCAAAAATAAAATAAAAAATCATAAATACAGAGGCAAAAAAAGGCACTTAAAAGGGGAAAAAATCATTGTGTGCTAGTGGGAATAAAAAGAAAAAAAAGGACAGTATAATTAAAAGCACCACTGGGGCCCAAGCTACACAAACTACTGATATTAGAATTTTCTCAACACTTGCAACCCCACTCACTCAGTTATCTCAAGTTGTAATAAATTCAGTGGAATCATCCTTAGTATCGGGAACATCAGGAGAGGAAGTGACAAATCATCCTAGAAATAGGTCTCCAGTAGACATCCTGGATATAGAAATTGAAGATTAAAAAGAGAGAAGGAAAAATGGGACATGAAAACATACATAGCTTCCTTACGCACCAGGGCAGATATGGATCACTATATTCAAAGACTGGAGAAATTCAAGAGATAAAAGTAATTACTTTAGAGACACAGGAAAAGATAGAAAGTATGTATATAAGAATGAAAAATTTGGAAAAGGAAATGACGCAGGTAAAGAAAAAAAGAGCAAGAAAACGAGCTAAAGCAAGTAGTAAATATGGATGAACAGGAAATTAGGAGTAGAAGGAATAATATAAGAATAAGAGGATTAAAGGAAAGTGTGACCACAGAAGAACTTTCAAAAATAATACAGAAGATATTCAAAGATTTAATACAGGATCCATCTAAAAAGAAAGAATAATTGATAGAGCACATAAAGCTATGGGGTCAAGAAAAGTAGATATAAATAAGCCTAGAGATGCAATTTGTAAACTGCATTATGCTCAAACCAAGGATAAAATTGTCTGCGGTGCGGAAAAATAATCATCTACAGTATGAAGGATCAAGACTGTTATTTTTTCAGTATCTGTCCAAGCTTACATTGGATAAAAGCAAAGCATTAAAGCCCCTTTTGGAGCAATTAATAAAAGAGAATATGCAATATAGATGGAAATTTCCTTTCCAACTACAGGTTCAACATGAAGGTCAAACTATAATTTACTGGGATTTAGATGATCTAGCGGACTTTCAGAAGACCCTGCAGCTCTCAGAAGTAAAAATACCGGATTGGCCTAAGGAATTTAAGAGAAATGATATAAAATCTTGAAAAAAGGAAGAGAAATGAAGAGAATGCACTGGAATGGGGGGGATAGTGGGGTAGTAGGGAGGGATGGGAGGTGAAAATGGAGGGTGGGAAATGGGTGGGGAGGGAAAGAGAAAAAGGGAAAAGGAAGGGAAATATATTAAGACACATAACAAGATTGATGGTTTATAGTACATTTTCACGGAAGGTAATAGTAATGGGTGTTATAAATATGTTAAAGAGGAAGTAAACCCTGATGAGTTTACTTCCTCTTTCATTCCCTGCAAAGGTAAATCATAATGAACTACTATGCATCACCGTAGACAGCGGTGCCTGTCTTTAGGCATATATCTCCTAAACCGTGTAGGTTTGGGAGATATTTCTTGGACCTACAGGTAAGCCTTAATCTAGGCTTACCTGTAGGTCAAAGTGTGTTGTAGGGGTTTACAACCACTTTAACACATACATATATGGAGAATATTATTTAATTATATTGATTATTTATAGCACAGGATGTTGTATAAGATATGGGGGAGGAGGACACTATAAAAGGTTAAATATGGGTAGTGCACCATAATTATTTGTTAGATAAATTATTGATTGTTTAACCTAAATGGATCACTAATTATAGGTATATTTGTAGATATTTGGACTGCCCTTTTCTCCCCCCCCCTTTCTCTCCCCCCCCCTTTTCTCCCCCCCCCCCCTTTTCTCTCTCCCCCCCACCCCAGTCCACTTAGATGAGTGAAGAGAGGAAGGAAAGGAAAATTTTCCCCTTCCCTTTTTTTTTTCTCTCCTTTCTCTTTCCCATCTCTCTCCCTGTCCTTCTCTATCTTAAGGGAAGAGATAGTTGGATTAAAAATTGGAGAAAATTCGGAATGAGTAAAAACAAATGGAAGGATTAATAAGATGTAAGGAGAGAGCGAGAGGAGAGTGAAGAAGAATTTGAGAAATAGTAAAATCAGCACGAGCAAGCCGAATGGTAGCAGATTTGGATCAGTAGCTCCAGTTCCCCCCTCAATAGGGATCTTACTTTTAGTAAGTTAGACTATTGAAGTCAATAAATAGGGGATAAGGGGTGTGATACGGGTAGGGTAGGGTATATAATAGTGTGGAAGAGATAGAGAGTGGTGAGGGTGGGATAGGGTTGGGTGGGAAGTAGATTGGTAAGCTTTTTATTGTGGTGTGTGTTGTGCAGGGGTCTCCCTTTTTTTTTTTTTTATGGGAAGTGTAACATTCTGTTCTTTTAATGTAAGAGGTCTTAACTCCCCCTCTAAAAGAAACCAAATATTACATTTTCTTCATAAGCAAAAAATGGACATTGTTCTATTTCAAGAAACTCACTTTCGCTCAGATCACATACCCAAAATAAATAATAGAAATTATAACACATGGATACATGACACATTTTCATATTCCAAATCAAAAGGAGTATCAATTGCGTTCCATAGGGATCTACCATGTCAAATAGTACAAAAACATAAAGGTAAGGATAGAAGGTCTTTAATAATAAGTGATGCTTTTTGGCAAACAATTCATAATAATCAATCTTTACCTATCTAATTATGGGCAAATAGAGGCTGGAGTGAAAGCCCTATCGGACGCAATGGAGAAAGCGGAGGGAACAGTAGTGGTGGGTGGAGATTTAAATTTTTTAATGGATATAAAATAAGATACTACTAACACCCAATTTCAAAGGAAAAATATTAAAATAAAGGAATTTAAAAATCGATTGAGAAAGTATTAATTAAGCGATATATGGAGGGTTCAGCATCAAACGGAAAAAAAATTATACATACTATTCAAATATTCATAACGCTTATCACAGACTAGATTACTTCTTTGTGACTCAAGATGATGAAACCAATAACAGATAGGGGGATTTCCATGGTCGACCATGCCCCAATATTTGTAGAACTTAACCACTTTCAGACCGGACCAGTTTGCTGGTCAAAGACCAGACCACTTTTTGCGATTCGGCACTGCGTCGCTTTAACTGACAATTGCGCGGTCGTGCGACGTGGCTCCCAAACAAAATTGACGTCCTTTTTTTCCCACAAATAGAGCTTTCTTTTGGTGGTATTTGATCACCCCTGCGGTTTTTATTTTTTGCGCTATAAACAAAAATAGAGCGACAATTTTGAAAAAAACGCATTATTTTTTACTTTTTGTTATAATAAATATCCCCCAAAAATATATAAAAAAAACATTTTTTTCCCTCAGTTTAGGCCTATACGTATTCTTCTACATATTTTTGATAAAAAAAATCGCAATAAGCGATTATTGATTGGTTTGCGCAAAAGTTATAGCGTTTACAAAATAGGGATAGTTTTATAGCATTTTTATTAATAATTTTTTATTTATTTTTTTTACTAATAATTGCGGCGATCTGCGATTTTTATTGTGACTGCGACATTGTCGGGGACCCATCGGACATTTTTGACACATTTTTGGGACCATTGTCATTTATACAGTAATCACTGCTATATAAATGCAGTGATTCCTGTGTAAATGACACTGGCAGTGAAAGGGTTAACCAGTGGGTGGCAGTGTAAGGGGTTAAGTGTTCCTAGGGGTGTGTTACTAACTGTGGGGGGGGTTGGGCTTTCATTTAGTGTACACTGATCTCTGCTCCAATCACATGGAGCAGAGATCAGCGTCACTAGTTGCTAGGCAGAATGGAAAAATGTTGTTTACACAGCATTTCCTCCATTCGGCCGCTCCGTGAGACGATCGCGGGGATGCCCGCGGCGATCGAGTCCGCGGGTCCCGCGACCGGCGGCGCGCTCCCGATGGCAGGGCGGCATTGAATATTGGACGTACCTGTACGCCAATATGCCTGCCCGTGCCATTCTGTCGACGTACATCGTCGTGCGCTGGTCGGGAAGTGGTTAAAATAAATGAAACAAAGAAAATGAATGGAGTATGGAGGTTAAATGACAATCTAATTAAAGATAAAAAATGTGAAATGGAGATTCAACAAACTATAAAGGAGTTCTTAATAATCCATGAAAGAGATGAAACTTCACCCCCAATTCAATGGGAAACACTAAAATGTGTTCTGAGGGGAATATTCGTCAAGCACGGATTAATAATAAAAAAAGAAAAAGAACAAAGAAAATCTCAACTGGAACTAGAGATTGGAAACTTAGAAGGGACACACAAGCTGAGTATGAACTCAGCTGATAGAATAAGATTAAAGGAAAAACAAATGGAACTGCAATCGGTGCTTGACGAAGAGTCCCTTCGTATAAGAGACAAAAATAGAACACAGTCTTATAAATGTGGAAATAAATCTGGGAAAATATTGGCCAGAGTATTAAAAAAAAAAAAAACAGCAGCCCTTGAGCCATATAGATTTTTTTTTTTAAACCAAATGGGGAAGTGACATATGACCCAGTAGAAATATCTGAAACTGTCCACACTTATTATTCTAAATTATACAATATATAAGAGCAGCAGAACTATAAGGAAAAAGGGGATAAGGGAGAGGAGATACGAAAATATGTAAAGAAAACGGCCATACCTAAATTTTCTAAAGTAAGTGTAGAGGACTTGGAGCAAGAAATCTCAATAGAAGAGATTCAACGAGCAATTGCAGAGCTAGCTCTGGGGAAAAGTCCAGGCCCAGATGAGTATACCGCTAGATTTTATAAGATATTTAAGAACTTAATTATACCTATACTTAAGAAAACCTATAATTCTATATCTGAAATACACCTATTTGCGGTACAAAGTACAGAGGCTCATATTGTGTTAATACCAAAACCTGAAAAAGATCACTCATTATGTAAGAACTATAGACCTATATCCTTGACAAATATAGATATAAGAATATATTCAAAGATTATATCTAAACGAATAACAGCGTTTATATCAGATCATATAAATCTGGAACAAATAGATTTTATGAAAGGGAGAGAAACAAGGGACAATATTATTAAGACCTGTACGCTGATGGAATACGCTCAGAGAATTGCCGCCCCAGCATGCCTATTGGCTATAGATGCTGAGAAGGCATTTGATAGGGTAGGATGGCAGTTCTTAGAGGAAGTATTGACGCAAACAGGAATTGGGCCAAAAATGTTAGGAAGGATTGTTGCATTATATAAAAATTGAAGAGCTAAAATTGACTAATTAACCAAATGGAATACTATCGGAGTATATAAAAATATCAAATTGAACTCGACAAGGTTGCCCCTTATCCCCATTACTATATGTAATGGTAATGGAACACCTTATGGAAGCTATAAGGGAAAATAAGGATATTCAAGGGATAAAGGTTAAGGGTAAAGAATATAAAATGGCTGCATATGCAGACGATCTCTTACTATATGTAACTAATCCTATAATAACAATACCAAACTTAATAAAAGAACTGGATAGATTTGGGGAACTGAGTTACTTAAGTAAATTATGATAAATCCGAGCTGATGAACATCACGCTAGAGGAAAGTATGCAGATAGTTTTACAAAAAGATTTCCCATTTTAATGGAAACAATATGCGATTAAATATTTGGAAATTCATATTCCAAAAGATTTAAAGCTTTTACAAGATATGAATTATAATGCGGCAGTATATAAGAATTTTTTTTAGAAAAATGATAAAATAACATATTCATGGCTAGGAAAAATAAGTATTGTAAAGATGGAGATATTACCAATTATGTTTTATATTTTTCAAACAGTACCTATTATACCATCAAATAAGATTATGAGGGACCTAAGAAAAGTGGTGGAAAGTTTTGTACGGTCCCATAAGACTCAGAGTAGGTAGAGAACTATTAATTGGAACAAAAAAAATGGAGGATTAGCATTGCCTGACTTTTCTAAATACTTACAAGCAGCCTCATTAATAAGAATAATAGACTGACAGCATAATGCGAAAAATAAACAGTTCGTAAATTTAGAAGAAGATATGTTAGGGGTGAAATTAAAATATCTACCATGGATAAAACCTAATTTAAGACCAAAAGAGATGGAGTTACCTATTTTTGTCAGAACAACATTAAAAACCTGGGATGGTATAATAAAAAAAGAAACCTATCTTCTATGATGGGCCCTATGACTCCACTATTTGCCAATCCCGAATTTGAGCCAGCCCTAAAAGTCACAAAATATCTAAAATGGAATATGGATGAGCATGAACATGCACAGGTAATACAAATTTTGGTTGATGGGAAATTGCCAATGCTCCAGGAATTGGGACATGAATGTAAAAACAAATGGCTACAATATTGTCAGTTGAGAACATTTATTGACCCAATTGCGACGATAATTAATAGGCAATTAACTACATTTGAACAAATAACAGTAAATAAAGATAAAGCAAATAAAAAATTATCTAAGATATATAATTTACTACTCCTTTTTGGAGATATTAGGAAAATAGGAGTAAAAATGGGAGGAAGAAATTGGGAAAGAACTGCTGGAGAAAGAATGGGAAGAAATATTCGGCAGTATACATAAACTATCGATAGCAACCAAATATCAAGAAAAGAATTATAAGATTGCAATAAGAGGGTATAGGAGTCCAGTGGTAATGAACATAATAAACAAAGGTAACTCTGAAAATAGCTGGAGATGTAAGATAGAAAGGAGAACTTAAGAACATATATGGTCTAGTTGCTGCAAGATAAGAGTATTCTGGGATAAGATAATCGAAATATACCAGAAGGTGACAAGAATAGGGTTAAAACCAGATAAAAATATTGCGTTATTTTCCTTTACACCAAAAACATTAAAACAGAAGGAGACAGAGTTTTTGCATCATATGACTACAGTAGCAAATGTAGTAATAGCACGTAAAAATGGAAAAAAATAATTGGTCCAACAGTAACAGATTGGGTGTGTGAGATGAGTGACTCGTATTATATGAAAAGACAAATAAGAGAAGAAGGTATATAGAAAATCAGATTTCAAAATATTGGAAAAAATGGGAGGAGTTCTGTACCTCAGGGAAACTGAAAGAATATATGTAAGAGAATGGAGAAGGGGGTGGGTGGGGGGAGTCCTAAGAGAAAAAGGAAAGAAATGTGTGTGTGTATGTGTGTGTGTATATATATATATATATATATATATATATATATATATATATATATATATATATATATATATATATATATATATATATATATATATATATATATATATATATATATATATATATATATATATATATATAATTTTTTTTTTTTTTTGTGGGGATAAATGTTAGTATGATGGGAGATTTAAGATTGGATAAATGTTGATGTATTGTATGTTTTAAAATATAAATAAAGAGGAAATTTGAAACAGAACAGCATGATGTTTACTTAGAACACTTTGTGACTGACACAGGGCAGAATGGACGGTGGCAGCACAATGCAGTACTCGGTCAAGGTGGTGAGTCCTGCGGGGGGGCCCCTCAGTCTGTGAGCAGCTAGGAGGGTGGGATTTTGTGTACCTTGTCTTAAGTCCCTGAGTAGTGACAGGTAAATGAGGGTCAACATGGTGTCGGAAGCTGGTGCCTCTTCCCCAGACATCCCTGCTATTGCAACTGGCTCACCTGCACAGAATGTGGTGCCTATGGACACTGTGTTGGCAGTCCTAGAGTCCTTTGTTGCCAGGGTGAAGGCGGTGTGCGGGTGCAAGGGGGTTAAAAAAAAGTCCCCTATCCCCCCTTCTGGGGAAACCTCTGATGCAGACTCAGGCCCCAGTGTGATAGGCGGCCCCTGTTCTGACATGTCAGAGGATGCGGACCAGGACCTTTTGGACTGTGAGGGTGACTGTGTCTGGGTTAGGGCGTTACAAACCGCTAGTAGGAGCACTTATCACAGCAGTGCGGGATACCCTGAAGATACAGGATACAGCAGGGGAATCTGCAGAGATGGTGGCCCCTTTTGGGTCCCGCAAACCGACCTGCGCGCTTAAGGTGTTTCCGTATCTGATTTATTTTTGATAAGTTCATTTACAAAGAATGGGGAAGCCCACAACAGGAAAAAATGGGCATCTCCTCCGGTCGTTGACCCCCGTTATCCAGGTTAAATAAAGTAACCACAATTGCGGTTGAAGGGACTCCTGGCTTCAAGGACCTGCCAACAGGAGGGCTGAGGCAGTAGCCCGGGCCATGTTTACGGTGGTGGAGTCAGTGTTACGACCTGTGTTGGCCACGGCCTTGGTGTCGCAGACGCTTACTGAATGGGCAAAGTTGTTACACCGTGAATTGGAGAAGCAACAGACTTCCCCCGGTCTGCGTAGCACTGGCAGATCAGTTGGTGCATGGCCTTAAGTATGTCTGTGATGCGGCCCTGGATACGGTACCCCTGCTCTCTAGAGCATCAATATCAGCAATGGTGCTAATGTGCCTGATTTGGCTGAAATGCTGGTCTGTGGACCAGACATCTAAAAAAGCACTGGCGGATTTGCCCTTCCAAGGTGAGAGGCTATTTGGAGCCTTGTGGATGGCATTATTAAAAATTTTACTAGTGGGAAGAGCACATTGCTCCTACAGTCCAGGAAGGGTAAGGTACCACGCCGTAGGCAAGGGCCCTCTTTTTCTGCTCAAACTGCTTTTTCGCCCACCCGAGTCGGCAGGTAAGCAATTCCCAGTCTGAAAAGGCGCCTACTGAAAGAGAAAAGCGCCCCTGGTTTCGCAAGCCAAACAAGTCCGCGAGCAAAAATGTTACCGCATGAAGGTTTTCCCCCGCCCGACTCTCAGGTGGGGGGTCGCCTTCGGGAATTTGCAGCTCGGTGGGCCTCCCTACTGTCCAACCAATGGGTTTGCGAACTGATTTCATCGGAATACAAGATAGTTTATTTCTTGTCCACCAAACGGATTTTTTTTTCCCTCCAACCTTCGTCTGCTTCTGTCTCGTCGGGAGGCCTTTTTTGGGGCAGGACAGTACCTGTACCGACGCTGGAAAGGTTTCAGGGATTCAACTCCAATCTGTTTGTAGTCCCAAAGAAGTAAGGGGTCCATTCAATCCTGGACCTCAAGGCCCTCAACAGCTTTGTGAAAGTGCAAAGGTTCAGAATGGAATCAGTTAACTCCGTGGTCGCTACACTCCATCAGGGGGACTTCCTGGTGTCCTTGGACATCAAGGACGCATACTTACATGTACCCATATGCCTCAGGCATCAGCGATTTCTGCGATTTGCAGTCGGAGAAGAGCATTACCAATTTGTGGCTCTCCCTTTTGGCCTGGCGTCAGCACCCTGGGTCTTTACCAAGGTGTTAGCCCCGATACTGACATTGTTAAGGCACCGTGGGATCTAAATCGTGGGTTACCTAGATGACCTCCTTCTGAGAGCAGCTTCTGCCTCAGAATTAAGGGAGGATGTGGCGATCACCATGCGAACTCTCCAGGAGTTTGGATGGGTACTGACCATAAAGTTGGTGTTGGTGCCGACTCAACGCCTGGAGTACCTGGGCTTACTGCTGGACAACTCAGAAGCGAGTCTTTCTCCCTTCAGACACCTGCAGACTCTTCAAGCTGCGGTGAGGTTATTGGTGAACCGCAGGCGGTTGTCGCTGCGTTTCTGCATGCGAGTCCTGGGTCTCATGGTAGCCACTTTCAAGGTGGTACTGTACGCTCAATTTCACATTTGAGTCTTGCAGAAAGATTTTGTCAAAATGGGACAAATCTCCCTTATCCCTGGATTGTCAAATTCGGGTGAGCCAGTTAGGAATTCCCTGCTCTGGTGGCTGAGGTCTCTGGCCCTTCAGTCCGGCAAATAATTCCTTCCTCTCCATTGGACGGTGATCACAACGGACGCCAGCCTGACCGGTTGGGGGGAGTTTCGGGCGTACAGTCGGGCCAGGGCTGTTGGACGCGAGAGGAATCCCACCTGCTGATCAATGTGCTTGAGCTTTGGGCAATCAGGCGGTGCGTCTCCACATGGCCAAAGAGGCTGCAGGGGCGTCCGGTCAGGATCCAGTTGGACAACACCACGGCGGTGGCGTATATCAACCATCAAGGAGGAACAAGGAGCTCGGCTGCAGCACAGGCAGTCACTCACATCCTACAGTGGGCAGAGCAGCACATGCCGGCCTTGTTGGCCGTATACATTCCGGGAGTAGAAAACCTCCAGGTGGACTACTTAAGTCATCAGATGCTGGACCAAAGGGAATGGTCATTGCATCCAGATGTATTCTGGCTCATTTGACTAAGGTGAGGCACACCAGATGTGGATCTCTTGGCGCCTCGCTTCAATTGAAAGGTGCAGAGGTTTGTATCCAGGACAAGAGACCCCTGGGCAGATGCATCAGACATGTTGGTGGCTCCATGGGGGCGTTATCGGCTGATTTATGCCTCCCCCTCCCCCCACTAAAACTCTTGCTACGCAGAGTGGAGGCTGAAGGGGATTTTGGTGATTCTGATTGCCCTGGATTGGCCTCTGCGTCCTTGGTACACTGACCTAGTACTGTTATGGAAACTTCGATGTATGCTATGCACACAGCCAAATCTCCTGTTTATCATACTATTTCGTCTTAATGATATAATACCTTACCTATCAACTCACTCATCCAAGTAATCAGACATGACCACCTTCTTACGTCTTATGGCTCGGTCAGCATCCCCGCACTCCTGACCCAGGGATCTCCTTTTATTTACACGTAAACAGGAAGCCACACCCTGGATGGTTTTCCTCCAACAGCTAAATCCCTCCTACACTGTGACCTCATAGGAAATGAACAACACAGATTGTGAATGACCATATAAGGGCATGACCAAATAAAGACATGATACAGAATAAATTAATTTATACAATAAACAATGAACGATGACTGCAATTCTGCTTATTATGCATTGTTCCAGAGAACAATACATACCTGGATTATGTGACATGTGCTCATCAGACACAGTAGAGACAATGAGCGTACATCGGCCCATAACCGATCTTTGCAGAGCAAACATATCCCCTCAGACGATCGTCTGTGCAATGCACAGGGGCCTTTTGCTGGTGGACATGTCCTCACTCCGCAAACACCTCTCCAAACAGGAAGTTTACCACTACCTAACAGGTCTCAACCAGCATCAGTCTGCCCCAGTCAGCTATTTAGAGCGGGCTGGGGGAGAACAAAAACTGGGGGGACTCTTATGACCATACATATTAAAATGCATCTTCATAAAATTTTCCACAACAGTATGACTGGTGGCAGATGTTCCTTAATGACTGCCAATGCAAGAGGACCTTCTATCGCAAGGTCCGATACTTCATCCTGCATTAACGTCGCTGGTTTTAATGGCATGGCTGTTGAAAGCCAGGTCCTAAGGGACTGAGGTCTGTCAGACTTGGTAATTTCCACTATGCTGAGGGCACAGAAGTCATCTTCGTGGAAGATTTATCCTACATGGAAGGTCTACATCTCCATGTGTGAGGAGATGCGGTGGTGTCCACGCACATACTCAGTTTCTAGGATCCTGCTGTTTTTGCAGTGAGGAGTGGATCAAAAACTTAACTTAAGCAACATCAAGGGGCAGATATCAGCCTTGGCTGTCTTCTTTAAACAACCCTTGGCAACTCGCTCATTGGTGAGTACATTTGTGCAAGGGGTTCGAAAATTAGCCCCTCTGGTTTGACCACCGCTGCCTCCGTGGGATCTGAATCTGGTGCTATCGGGTCTTCAGAAACCGCCATTTGAAAATATTAGGGAGATTCCCTTGTTGACTTTCTCAGAAAGTAGTCTTTCTAGTGGCAATTACATCTGCCAGGAGAGTTTCTGAATTGGTGGCCTTGTCGTGCAAGTCTCCCTATTTGGTTCTCTACAAGGATAAGGCGATGCTACGTCCGCAGCCCTCTTTTATTTATTTATTTTTTTCTTCTGAAGGTTGTTTTGGCTTTTTGTCTAAATGCTACCATCCCTATGTCCTAAGCCGACACATCCGAAGGAAGTTGCCTTACATTCCCTGGTCGTGGTCCGGGCTCTACGGGTGTATCTGTCTGCTACAGCTACTGTTTGTATTGGTGGCTGGTCCAAAACAGGGTCTAACGGTCTCGTCGACCACCATCTCTTGGTGGATCAGACAGATTGTGGTTCAGACTTATGCCTTAAAAGGGCGGGGTACCCCCTTTCCTGTCACGGAACATTCCACCAGGGCGATTGGAACCTCCTGGGCTTTCCCATATCAATCGTCTGTTTCCCAGATATGTAAGGTGGCGACTTGGACGTCCGTTCACTGAATTTTAGAAGGTTGACGTGAGCGCATCTTCGTACGCTTGCTTTGGCCGCAAGGTTTTGCAGGTGGCTGTGTAAGGTTGCAATTCACACTTTCATTTAAGTAAACAGGTTGTTGTGAACGCATCAGCGGATCATAAATTGGCCGCAGGTTTTGTTGGCAGCCTTTTAAGTTGGCAACTCCTCTATTGAGGAGTTCCTCTTTGTTGTGGGTGAAGTTTATTTCTGTTTCCACCCCTCGTTTTTTGACACTGCTTGGGGATGTCCCTAAGGTCAAGATTTAAAGGAGCTGTGTCTGTCAATGAACGAAAGAGAAAATAGTATTTTTGTACAAACCGTAAAATCCTTTTTTCTGAAGTTTATTGACGGACATAGCATCCACCCCTCCTATTTGTTTGTACTGCTGAGCTGCAGGAAGCAAATTGAGGCGTTATAACCAGTGGGACCGCCCCCTTCGCGTTGCTGTGCAGTTTTGCTGTTTTTACATGTTTTACTTATTCTGCCTTGTCCTCTCCTGAAGGTGGCGATATAACCCTAAGGTCAAGAATTAAAGCGGAGCTCCACCCGATTTATAAAAAATAGCTCCCGCATATTATTTCTCTCTGTTATATATAATGAGGACATTTAAGTTGAACGTACCTTTTTTTATCTTCGAGTTACTGGCCATTTCCGTGTTCAGGGAATTGCAGATATGGGCGGGGTTGCTGCGGATATGGGCGGGGTTGCTGCGGCTAGGTCGACACTTCCTTTGTGCCGCACTGTCTCCTCGGATCCTTTTTTCTAGTTCCCAGGAGTCCGTGTGGCGGCCTGGCGCGAGTTATCGCGCGATTTAGAACCAAAGCCGTTGACGGCGCTCCTATACTAACGTTACTGCGCATGCGCGAGATCTACGATAGAACGGGCGTTGCATTCTGGGAGATGCACGTCACAGAATCCAGGAAGAGACTGCCTGTGGGCCTCACATGCCCACAGGCAAGATGACGACCATCGATATCTTTTTTATAAAGCGTTCTTTGCTTGACAAAAATCAATGGGAAAACTTAAAAAAACGGAACATGTAAGTAAAAAATGTTCACACTAATTTATTTTTAAATGTCAAAAAAAAAAAAAACGTCGGAGGCAGTGGAGCCCCGCTTTAAAGGAGCTGTGTCTGTCAATGAACTTCAGAGAAAAGTTGAGTACAAAATCCAATTTTTTTGGGGACCTCTGACACCAATACAGTGATCCGTGCTAAAAGAAATGCACTGGTCACTGTATAAATGACACTGGCAGGGAAGGGGTTAACACTAGGGGCGATCAAAGGGTTTACTGTGTTCACTCAGTTTGTTCTCTGTGGTGGGTAGGCTGACTGGGACAACACCGAGATTGCTGTGTTCTCCCCTGTCAGAACGGGGATCTGCCTTGTTTACATAGGCAGATCCCCGTTCTCCCTCTGTGGAGCAATCATGGGTGGCAGGCGGACATAGTCTGCCGGACCAGCATGCGCTCCCCCACAGTATCTCATGCATGAAACAATGTACAGGTACGTTGTTTAGTGCAATAGAGCCGCCTTGCCGCAGTATATATGCGGTGGGCGGTCTCAGTGGTAAACACAATTCGTTTTTTTCATAAAATAAAAAACCTGTTCTACACCTACTCAGTCCTATTGTATTGCACAGAGTGACCCCAAACCTCCTCTTCTGGGGTTCCCATGCCAGCGAGTTATGATTGATTTCTCTGAGTGCACTCTTGGCAAGCTGTTCCCTATGGGGGCACACATGCAGGTGTGCTCCTGAGCAAGGCACAGCAAAGAAAGGTGTGCGCAAATATGCAAAATGAAAAAATTGCAACACCCACCAACCAAAGATGACCCATTCTCTAGGTCCTCTGCTTTAAAAAAATATATAATGGGGTGGTTGTAAGGCATTTTAGAGCAAGAAATACTGATTGAATGTTACAGCAAAACAAAGTGCTAGGAAAGCCCTGGAGCTAAAGTGGTTAGGTTTTTCACCGTAATGCAGCGTATGCACCCCCCCCCCCCCAAAGTCTACTAGACTCTGGTTTGGACAGATTTAAGTGAGTTATTCCTAAGAATTACAGGCCTAAAATATAACATGCCACATTTCCATGCAAAATAATTGTACTGCTTTCAGCACCAAAAATCTGAAATAATCATACCGTCATATCATATCATAGGGAGGTTAAGAGAGACTTTACAATCATTTTAAGGTGTAAAAAAAAAAAAAAAAAAAAAAAAGTTTGCCTTTGTAGCCACTTTAAGTCGGATAAAAAGAAATAAAAAAGAAATATATATAAATTTATGGGTAAGGTCTATGAAAATGTAAAATTGTATCAAATATTTTTTTTTAATCAGAAAAATGTTTATTTAATGTAATTAATGTAAATCGGGGAATACAAACGCGCGTGCGGTGCAGCATGCACCATATATAAGGAGAACACATCTGACAAAGAAATTTGGTACATAATACATACAGCGGGGAAGGGCGGGCATAGTCCCCCCAGGGGCCCGCCTGAAGAGTACCCCAGGGCGGTCCCAAAAGGGGACACTCAGCCAAAGTAAAGTAAAATCAGGCATGGCAGCTGCAGGGTTAGGGAGTATCGGCCGTTGAGGCTCAGCTCTGGAAAATTGCCGAATGCGGACTGAGTAAGCAACAGAGGCCAATACTGTACTGAAGGTCTAGACTTGTTCCGTACATGAGGAGGAATCAGCCATCCATCTATGCCATATTTTGTTGAATTTAGTTAGGCAACCTCTGTGCATATACAGCTCCCTTTGATATGGGAGGGTGGCATTGACCGACCCCCCTCCACTGTTGAAAGGTGTGGGGGGGGCGCCCCGATCCACACCCGAGCAATCTGCATCCTGGCAAGGAACAATGATTCTTTCAAAAAAACACTGAGGTACTTTTCTTCTTCGGGTAAAGAAATGATGCCCAATAGACATTGACGGGGGCACAGGGACATCGGTGACCCCATACGGTCATGCAGAAATTTCACCACCTGGGACCAGTAGTCCTGAAGTCTAGGGCAAGGCCACAGCAAATGGTAGAACGTACCCTGGGGGTCACCACATTTAGGACAGGCCGAGCTGTAGTTCAGTTTGAATTTGGACAGGCGGATGGGGGTAAGGTAAGATCTGTGCAACATGTACAGATGGGTGAGTCTGTCTGATAGTTTAGGGGAAACCACTTTAGAGGTAGCCAGCGTGTCCTCCCAGTCGGCGTCCTCCACGATGCCCAAGTCCGTCTCCCACCTTAGCTTGAGCCGGTAAGCCTGTAGGGTGGCCATCGGCATGAGGAGCTGGTTATAGAAAAGAGAGATCATTCCTTTGGGGTCCTGGCTGCTAGTCACACGAGCGGTAATCGTTCAAGTCTGGGGATGGAGTGTACGAACTGTGAGTTGAGGGTGTGGCGTAGTTGGAGGTATCTAAAATGCATTCGGTTGGGAGGCTGAACTCATCCTTAAGAGCTTGGAACGATCTAGTTGCTCTGTCTTCAAGAACCTGAAAGAGGAACAAGATTCCCTTGTCTATCCACTGGTCCTGGTCTGGAACTGTGTGCAATTCGGGGAGCCGAGGGTTGTCCCATAGGTGTGTGTGTGTGTGTGTGTGTGTGTGTGAAATGTGAGGGCCTTAATTGTAATGGTGGCCTGCCGCCAGATCCTGTGGTGGTGGGAGAGCATGCCGTCCCTAGGATGCAAGGGCCCAGAGGGGCCACCGAAAATAATTTGGAATGGATGAGCAATCCGGTTGTTGTGGGAAGAGCATACGAGGATCGTGTAGCGATCTTTATCTGGTTGTAGTAGTAGAAGTGTGACAGTTGGGAGGCTATATAATAGAGCGCAAGATCAGGGAGGGCAGTGCCGCCTAAGTGGGTGGGGCATTTCAACGTGCACCATGAAAGTTTGTGTCAGGAAGTGCCCCATATAAACGTGTTGAGAATGCTTTCCATGGACTTGAAAATTCTAGGGGGAACGTAGAGGTGAGCATGCCAAAATTTGTAGAGCAGCTTGGGGAGGGGAATCATCTTGACTAGGTTTATGCGTCCCATAACCCTGAGAGGGAGTCGGGGCCATGTCTGGGTTTTGGTTTTGAGGAAAGAGAATAGAGGCTCGATGTTCAGTGTGATGTAGTCTAACGGTGTTCTTGAGCACTGAACACCCTGGTATTTAATCTGACTCATCTTGGCTAACGGGAGTGCCGTCTGGTCCGCAGAGGTGGCACCTGGATCTAATGGGAGTATCTGGGATTTAGTCCAATTAATTTTGAGACCTGAGTACTCCCCGAACTGCAGAGAAGCCTCGAGGGAAGGGCCCCAATCCTCCAGGTACAGGAGCATGTTGTCCGCGTAGAGGCTTACAGTCTCGGTCAGACGACCCGAGTGGAGACCCCTGATATGCGAGTGGGTTCTGATGGCAATAGCCAGTGGCTCGATGGCCAGAGCATACAACAGGAGGGATAACTGGCATCCCTGCTGGGTGCCTCGGGTCAGCGAGAAGGGGCCAGATATCCTGCCATTAACCTGAATCCGGGCGGTGGGAGCCTGGTAGAGGAGCCTCAGCCATTTAATAAATTTGGGTCCGAAGCCAAATCTATGCAGACATTCCCATAAGTAACACCATTCCAGAGTCAAAAGCCTTAGCAGCGTCCAGGCTGACCACCACCCTAGATCCGGTGTTGTCTTGTGTGGATTGCATGAAGAGCCTACGGAGATTGAAGGCACTATTCTTTTGGGTCATGAACCCAGTTTGATTCGGGTGGATCAAGCTTAGTATAACTTTAAGTTTGTATCAAATATTTAAAATGTTCCTTTCCTGACGCCAATCCATGGCAACTTGCAAGTTATCGCCTGAAGTTATCAAGGGACACTGCTTCTCCAATGATGTCCCATTGAGGAATGCTTTCTGATGATGCAGAGTCTTGACAAAGAAATCCAGGACCAGAATAAAAATCTACTGGGGAACGTTATTCCTCCTCAGGGCTAAGTCTCAGGACAGACCTTGTGAAGCATTCCCTTGGTAGCTCACTTGCCCATTTTGGTGGTGAAAGCTGAAATTTGAGCCCTTACGGAACTAGGCAGAGCTCCAAATCCACATCCATGTGAAGAAACGATAGCAACTGATCTACCTCTGGGTTGTGAGTAACAAAATTCTACTCGGGCTGTGAACCTGTTCCAAACTTCAAAGTAAATAGCATTTGTTGACATCCTTTCCGGAACCCTGCCTGAAATAAACCATTTCCAGATGTCGGCCCAAGCCCTCCAATCCTTCCTCCTCTGTTTCCAGTCTATCGTGGGACAGATGTTCAATGGTTAGGGTAAACCCAAGGCCTGCCGGCCAATCGGCATGTTTGCTATAACAGTGAGACCCTCAGACAACAGTCTCCCCTTTGACATCATGCCCAAAGGCATGTTGTGCTTTTTAAGGACATTTTCCCGCACAATATTTACTAAGTAATTTTTAACGAAGATATTTTTAAGATACAGAATCAATCTATATGACACAGTCTCTACATGCGAAACTTATTCACGGAGACGAGTGATCATACGAAATAGTTACATTTATTGGTTGACAGAAAACAAATATTTACATGAAATATTAAAATACCGATTGCATTACTTGATCATTTTGACAATTAATGGAAACACCCTCAAACTGGGCGTAGTAGTACCTTGGACACAATTATCACCATTATCACTTCTCGGTAGAATCAATAATCTTTTGATAATTGACAATTAAACAGAATGTCTGTATTTCACACGTCCAACCATTACTATACTGCAGGTAAGTAAGTGGTTAACAATGTGAAATAAATTAGACATTAGTTTGTCAATAAAATTGGCATCTGTGCAAAAAAGAAATTTATAATGAAAAAATTAAATTTAGAGAAAAATCTAACAGGCGGTTGATTCGTAAGAAATATTTTCAATAATAGAATATTCAAAAAAATCAATATTTAAGAGAACATAGAATAGATGATAAACATATATTTACCCATTTCCAATATGGCTATTAGTGTGGAGTGTTGGTTACCAGGAATTTTAAGATGGCTGCCGTGGCTTCAACATGGATCCTTTTACAGAGGAATTACTTTGTGTGACCTCCGAGTTCCAAGGAGCAGGGATCTTTATGAATGTAAAAATGTGTGTTGATGCATGGTGCATGAGTGTCAGTTGTCTGGGAGTCTTCCAGTGTCCCTTCTCAGGGGGGTCCCTAAGCTTCCCCCTGAGCTCTCTTCCCCAGCTCTTCTCTTTTCCTCTCTGACCATCTTTTTAGTTTCTTAAATATCATCTTAAACAAAAAGGTCATAAAATTATACTAAATTCTGCCCAGAGGGTATGTGTCCCTTTCCTATTGGCAGGCAGACTTAATGATCACCTTTCCCAGTAGTCTCGTGATTTTAAGGTAATAGCACCTTCAACCACCAGGTGTCTCACATGTGTTTTGGTGTTTTATCTCTTTTTAACCACTACAATACAGGGCACTTTCGCCCCCTTCCTTCCCAGCCCAATTTTCAGCTTTCATCGCTCTAGCGCTTTTAGTGACAATTGCGCGGTCATGCTACACTGTACCCAAATGAAATTTTTATCATTTTGTTCGCACAAATAGAGCTTTATTTTGGTGGTATTTATTCACGACTCCGTTTTTTTTTTTTGCGATATAAGCGCAAAAAAGCGGAAATTTGGAAAAAAAACAATTTTATTTTTTTTATTTTAAAAGAAATCCAATAAAATCACATTTTGTCATAAATTTAAGCCAAAATGTATTCTGCTACATGTTTTTGGTAAAAAAAATTCCGTTAAGTGTATAATAATTGGTTTGTGTGATCACGGACATATGTACGCAAATGATCATGTACATATGTGTGCAGGTGATCACTTACATATGTGTGCAGATAATCATTGGGACAAGTGATTTTAGTGGGACATATGTGGGGGACATGTTTTTATTATTAGGGACATGTGTTTTTATTTTTTGGGGACATGTGTGTTATGGGGACATATGTGTGGACTGTGTGGTGTGTTTTGTGTTTACACTAGACTGAAGATCAGTGAGTAAAAAGCTGTAAAAAACAGCTCATACTCACTGATCACCAGCCGGCTGCAGCAATCTGCTCTCCTCTCCTCAGCGATGACTTCTGTGTGAGGAGAGGAGGAGCCGATTGCCTAGCAACCGGCTGTTTGTTTACATCACATGATGGCCGTGATTGGACACGGCCGTCATGTGATCAGAAGGGCCAATCACAGAGCCCTCCTGCCGATCTGAGATGCGCCGTGTCCCGGTGACACGGGCACATCGGGATCGCGCCGCTGCGCGGGCACGATCCTGCTCCTCCTGATGGACGTTCCTGAACGTCCTATCAGGAGTAGACGGCTCCCACCCGGCCGTATATGTGCATTGGCCAGGTGGGAAGTGGTTAAGTTAATATTTTTATTTCTATAATATGCGTTCGTTGTTTATATATGTTCTGACGAATATATCTCGAATGTTCAGGAATGATAGTATAATATAAAATACGCTTAACATAATTTTGAATAATCACTTGCATAAAATGGTGATATCTATGCATATCAATGTATATCTATTAATCTTTAGTCCATTTAGAAAGGACACAGGTTAGATATATATCAAACAATATCACATACAATTATTATCTATATGGATACATGTATAATTCGGGTATCCAATCAATATTTGTTTATATAAACATAGGTTAAATTCTTATACAGTTATAATCATGATTATATGTTTTTCATAATGCTAATTTGTTGCTAAAACATTTCTATTTATAATCACACTTTCATATATAATTTCTTTATGACAAAGTTCTTTAGATCATTAGATACTAAAATTATAATATCTCTGTTGTGACCTATATATAATTTGAATGGCTTAGAAAAATATGGATGATACTGGTATATGAATCTTACTCCAAAATTGTGACACAACACCCCAGATATATGCACCTGTCATTCGACTCTCGGTTTTTATAACTGTTATCATCCTAGCATGTAAATCTCTCCTGCCATTGTCTCATGAGAAGCTAGGACAATACTGACTACTTGGCTTATTGATCTCTCACTTTCTGAGACAATGGGATATTTGTTCTGGTCACAGGTACTCCTAAGTATAGCCCAAACCTTGCCATATATATTTGCATGGCCTTCCTTGGCCATTCAAGGAGCTAGATAAGATTTTTTCTGGTGTTTGTGACCAAACATCCCTTTTGTTCAGGCCACCCATTTCTCAATACAGACTTGTAGAACTTTAAAAGATAGCTAATCCCTTTAACATTTGGAAAAACCTGTGAGATCTTGTACTTTTTAAAATTCTCCAAGAGGTCACAGTTCAATAATATCAACATCGTGGTTCATCTGTTCTTGAGGCCTAAACAAATCTCACCTCTCTGACAGTAAATATTAAATGTATTATTATGAATTCACAACAGGCAGTAGAGGAAAAGCAGCTGCTAGGTTAGTATTCCTAGGTTAACTGAGGGCGTCCACTTCCTCCACCAACAGGAGAGCGGAGCAAGAGAGGCACCTTGGGATTGGATGGTGATGCAAACAGACTCAGCTGAGGGTGATGTCATACTTGATTGATATGGGCAAGATTTTCAGATTAACCACTTCAATACAGGGCACTTTCGCCCCCTTCCTTCCCAGCCCAATTTTCAGCTTTCAGCGCTCTAGCGCTTTCAGTGACAATTGCGCGGTCATGCTACACTGTACCCAAATGAAATTTTTATCATTTTGTTCGCACAAATAGAGCTTTATTTTGGTGGTATTTATTCACGACTCCGTTTTTTATTTTTTGCGATATAAGCGCAAAAAAGCGGAAATTTGGAAAAAAAAAAACAATATTTTCTTTTTTCTACTTCAATAAAAATCCAATAAAATCAAATTTTGTCATAAATTTAAGCCAAAATGTATTCTGCTACATGTTTTTGGTAAAAAAAAAATCCGTTAAGTGTATAATAATTGGTTTGTGTGATCACGGACATATGTACGCAAATGATCATGTACATATGTGTGCAGGTGATCACGTACATATGTGTGCAGATAATCATTGGGACATGTGATTTTAGTGGGACATATGTGGGGGACATGTTTTTATTATTAGGGACATGTGTTTTTATTATTTGGGGACATGTATGTTTTGGGGACATGTGTGGGGACATTGTGTTTTATACTGTGTGATGTGTTTACTGTGTGGTGTGTTAACTGTGTACACTAGACTGGTGATCAGTGAGTAAAAAGCTGTAAAAAGCAGCTCATACTCACTGATCAGCAGCCGGCTGCAGCGATCTGCTCTCCTCTCCACAGCGATGACTTCTGTGTGAGGAGAGGAGGAGCCGATTGCCTAGCAACCGGCTGTTTGTTTACATCACATGACGGCCGTGATTGGACACGGCCGTCATGATCAGGAGGGCCAATCACAGAGCCCTCCTGCCGATCTGAGATGCGCCGTGTCCGGGTGACACGGGCGCATCGGGATCACGCCGCTGCGCGGGCACGCGATCCCGCTCCTCCTGATGGACGTTCCTGAACGTCCTATCAGGAGTAGGCGGCTCCCACCCGGCCGTATATGTGCATTGGCCGGGTGGGAAGTGGCTAAAGACCCATTCTTTGGAAACCAATTACTGGCATCATTGGTGACAATGGTCATAGATAATGAACCTACCAGATGGGATCAAATGAGGGTTCCCTGACATACCCATCACCAGAGGCTTCTGTGCATGTGAGAAGCACGTCTGCATTGCAAAAAGGAAGTTCTTTGGAACATCCAGAGAATCCAGTGTGCCTATGGTAGCATAGGGATGCAAGACATCATTTCCAAGAAACCCCTGCATTTGGAAGCTGATAACTGCTTGTCCCATTCAAATGAGGAGAAAGGTACTCACTTGAGCTTTGAAGTAGGCCTCCATATCGACAACTAGCCAGGTCTGCTCCAACTGTTTTGACACCTCCTATCCAAAACTTCAGGCGGGCCAGAGAATCCCTATTTGAACTAGTAGGTCATCTGGACTCTGAGCCCACAGTAGTCTAATTTTGGATTTGAAGCACCATTTCCTCAGAGGGGTCACATGGAGATTAGGACTTCCATAAAGGTCATTGGTGAGGTGGGGAGCCCTGAAAGCAAGAAGCATGAATTGAAAATGTCCATCTCTCACCGACACTCAGTTACATAATAAGGTTGAAAAAGACACAAGTCCATCTCTAGTTCAACCAATAAAAAAAAAAAATGCCATATACACAATCCTATGCCCACAATTGATCCAGAGAAAGATGAAAAACCACAGCAAAGCATGATCCAATTTTCTACAGCAGGGAAAACAATTCCTTCCTGATCCCCCAAGATTAAATAGGTAAAGTTGATCCAAGGAATATCCTATTAATGTTAGTACCCAGTTATATGGTTATGTACTGTAATTGTACATGTTGATCATATCCCCCCTTAATCTCCTCCTCTTAAGAGAGAATAAATTCAGTTCCTCTAATGTAAGCTGAGCTCCTCCATGCCTATTATCAGTTTGTTTACACTTCTTCTATGCACTTTCTCCATTTTCCTGATATCCTTTTTGAGAACTGGTGACCAAAACTGAGCTTGCATATTCCAGATAAGGTTTTACTAATTTGTACAGGGGAAAAAATCTCTCTCTCTCTTGTCCATCTCTCTCTCTCTCGTCCATCTCTCTCTCTCTCTCTCGTCCATCTCTCTCTCTCTCTCGTCCATCTCTCTCTCTCTCTCGTCCATCTCTCTCTCTCTCGTCCATCTCTCTCTCTCTCGTCCATCTCTCTCTCTCTCGTCCATCTCTCTCTCTCTCGTCCATCTCTCTCTCTCTCGTCCATCTCTCTCTCTCTCTCTCTCTCTGTCCATCTCTCTCTCTCTCTCTCTCTCTCTCGTCCATCTCTCTCTCTCTCTCGTCCATCTCTCTCTCTCTCTCTCTCTCTCTCTCTCTCTCTCGTCCATCTCTCTCTCTCTCTCTCTCTCGTCCATCTCTCTCTCTCTCTCTCTCTCTCTCTCTCTCTCTCGTCCATCTCTCTCTCTCGCCCATCTCTCTCTCTCTCTCTCTCTCTCTCTCTCTCTCTCTCTCTCGCCCATCTCTCTCTCTCTCTCTCTCTCTCTCTCTCGCCCATCTCTCTCTCTCTCTCTCTCTCTCTCTCTCTCTCGCCCATCTCTCTCTCTCTCTCTCTCTCGTCCATCTCTCTCTCTCTCTCTCGTCCATCTCTCTCTCTCTCTCTCTCTCTCGTCCATCTCTCTCTCTCTCTCTCGTCCATCTCTCTCTCTCTCTCTCGTCCATCTCTCTCTCTCTCTCTCGTCCATCTCTCTCTCTCTCTCTCGTCCATCTCTCTCTCTCTCTCTCGTCCATCTCTCTCTCTCTCTCTCTCTCGTCCATCTCTCTCTCTCTCTCGTCCATCTCTCTCTCTCTCTCTCTCTCGTCCATCTCTCTCTCTCTCTCTCTCTCGTCCATCTCTCTCTCTCTCTCTTTCTCTCGTCCATCTCTCTCTCTCTCTCTCTCTCTCTCTCGTCCATCTCTCTCTCTCTCTCGTCCATCTCTCTCTCTCTCTCTCGTCCATCTCTCTCTCTCTCTCGTCCATCTCTCTCTCTCGTCCATCTCTCGTCCATCTCTCGTCCATCTCTCTCTCTCTCTCTCGACCTCCCCATCTCTCTCTCTCTCTCGACCCCCCCATCTCTCTCTCTCTCTCTCGACCCCCCATCTCTCTCTCTCTCTCTCTCCCCCCTCTCTCTCGCCCCCCTCTCTCTCTCGCCCCCCTCTCTCTCTCGCCCCCCCCCTCTCTCTCTCTCTCTCTCGCCCCCCTCTCTCTCTCTCTCTCGCCCCCCCCCTCTCTCTCTCTCGCCCCTCTCTCTCTCTCGCCCCTCTCTCTCTCTCGCCTCTCTCTCTCTCTCGCCCCTCTCTCTTTCTCTCTCTCGCCCCTCTCTCTCTCTCTCTCTCGCCCCTCTCTCTCTCTCTCTTCTCTCTCGCCCCTCTCTCTTTCTCTCTCTCGCCCCTCTCTCTTTCTCTCTCTCGCCCCTCTCTCTCTCTCTCTCTCGCCCCCCTCTCTCTCTCTCTCTCTCGCCCCTCTCTCTCTCTCTCTCTCGCCCCTCTCTCTCTCTCTTTCGCCCCTCTCTCTCTCTCTTTCGCCCCTCTTTCTCTCGCCCCCTCTCTCTCTCTCGCCCCTCTCTCTCTCTCTCTCCCTCTCTCTCTCTCTCTCTCTCGCCCCTCTCTCTCTCTCTCTCTCTCGCCCCTCTCTCTCTCTCGCCCCTCTCTCTCTCTCGCCCCTCTCTCTCTCTCGCCCCTCTCTCTCTCTCGCCCCTCTCTCTCTCTCGCCCCTCTCTCTCTCTCGCCCCTCTCTCGCCCCTCTCTCTCTCTCTCGCCCCCCTCTCTGGCCTCTCTCTGGCCTCTCTCTTGCCCCGCTCTCTCTCGCCCCTCTCTCTTTCTCTCTCTCGCCCCTCTCTCTTTCCTCTCTCGCCCCTCTCTCTTTCTCTCTCTCTCGCCCCTCTCTCTTTCCCTCTCTCGCCCTCTCTCTTTCCCTCTCTCGCCCCTCTCTCTTTCTCTCTCTCGCCCCTCTCTCTTTCTCTCTCGCCCCTCTCTCTTTCTCTCTCTCGCCCCTCTCTCTTTCTCTCTCTCGCCCCTCTCTCTTTCTCTCTCTCTCGCCCCCCTCTCTCTCGCCCCCTCTCTTTCTCTCGCCCATCCCTCTCCCCCCTCTCTCTCGCCCCTCTCTCTCTCTCGCCCCTCTCTCTCTCTCTCGCCCCCCTCTCTCTCGCCCCTCTCTTTCTCTCTCTCTGCCCCTCTCTTTCTCTCTCTCTCGCCCCCCTCTCTCTCTCTCGCCCCCCTTTCTCTCTCTCTCGCCCCCCCCCTTTCTCTCTCTCTCGCCCCCCCCTTTCTCTCTCTCCGCCCCCCCCCCCTCTCTCTCTCTCTCGCCCCCTCTCTCGCCCCCTCTCTCTCTCTCTCGCCCATCCCTCTCGCCCCCTCTCTCTCTCTCGCCCATCCCTCTCGCCCCCTCTCTCTATCTCTCGCCCTCTCTCTCTCTCTCTCTCTCTCTCGCCCCCTCTCTCTCTCTCTCTCACCCCTCTCTCTCTCTCTCGCCCCTCTCTCTCTCTCTCGCCTCTCTCTCTCTCTCTCTCGCCTCTCTCTCTCTCGCCCCCCTCTCTCTCGCCCCTCTCTTTCTCTCTCTCTCGCCCCCCCTCTCTCTCTCGCCCCCCCCTCTCTCTCTCTCGCCCCCCCCCTCTCTCTCTCTCTCGCCCCCCCTCTCTCTCTCTCTCTCTCCCCCCCCTCTCTCTCTCTCGCCCCCCTCTCTCTCTCTCGCCCCCCTCTCTCTCGCCCCCCTCTCTCTCCCCCCCCTCTCTCTCCTCGCCCCCTCTCTCTCTCTCTCGCCCCCTCTCTCTCTCTCTCGCCCCCTCTCTCTCTCTCTCGCCCCCTCTCTCTCGCCCCCTCTCTCTCTCGCCCATCCCTCTCGCCCCCTCTCTCTATCTCTCGCCCTCTCTCTCGCCCCCTCTCTCTCTTTCGCCCCTCTTTCTCTCGCCCCCCTCTCTCTCTCTCTCTCTCTCTCTCTCGCCCCCTCTTTCTCTCTCTCGCCCCTCTTTCTCTCGCCCCCCTCTCTCTCTCGCCCCTCTTTCTCTCGCCCTCTCTCTCTCTCTCTCTCCCCTCTCTCTCTTTCGCCCCTTTTTCTCTCGCCCCCCTCTCTCTCTCTCTCGCCCCTCTCTCTCTCTCTCTCGCCCCCTCTCTCTCTCTCCCTCTCGCCCCTCTCTCTCGCCCCTCTCTCTCGCCCTCTCTCTCTCTCTCTCGCCCCTCTCGCCCCTCTCTCTCTCTCGCCCCCCCCCCCTCTCTCTCTCGCCCCCCTCTCTCTCGCCCCCCTCTCTCTCGCCCCCCTCTCTCTCTCTCGCCCCCCTCTCTCTCTCTCTCGCCCCCCTCTCTCTCTCGCCCCCCCCTCTCTCTCTCTCTCGCCCCCCCCCCTCTCTCTCTCTCTCGCCCCCCCCTCTCTCTCTCTCTCGCCCCCTCTCTCTCTCTCTCGCCCCCCTCTCTCTCTCTCGCCCCCCCCCCTCTCTCTCTCGCCCCTCTCTCTCTCTCGCCCCTCTCTCTCTCTCGCCCCTCTCTCTCTCTCGCCCCTCTCTCTCTCTCGCCCCTCTCTCTCTCGCCCCTCTCTCTCTCGCCCCTTTCTCTCTCTCTCTCGCCCCTTTCTCTCTCTCTCTCGCCCCTTTCTCTCTCTCTCTCTCGCCCCTTTCTCTCTCTCTCTCTCGCCCCTTTCTCTCGCCCGTCTCTCTCGCCCGTCTCTCTCTCTCTCTCTCTCTCTCTCGCCCGTCTCTCTCTCTCTCTCGCCCGTCTCTCTCTCTCTCTCGCCCGTCTCTCTCTCTCTCTCGCCCGTCCTCTCTCTCTCTCTCGCCCGTCTCTCTTTCTCGCCCATCTCTCTCTCTCTCTCTCTCTCGCCCATATCGGTTAGGATTTGCTTTATGGAATGTGGCAATGGTGATGGGAGCTGTATCATAAAGAGAGGGTTCAGGTTCTCCTGGCACGGCTTTACTGGATGCTGGTTAACCACCAATTAAGTAACTGGCAGCCTCCTCCAGGTCTTTGAATCTTGTCTGAGACCTGCAAAGTCGGGAGCTGGAGTGGGGACTCGCTTTGCTCCAGTATGTTCCTGAAGAAAGCCCAGTAGACCTGCATGACGAAAAATTTGTTTAGTTTAGATTCCATAATCTGGTTATTTTGTTTAGTTAAATTTGGTTAATTCATCAAATTCATATTCAGGATTCGCATTTCTTTTAAAGCCTTTTTTTCTAAACGTCTTTGAATTAATAGTTTATATCATTTCAAAAACGTTAAATTTTTAATCGGCCGAATCAAACTTTAAAAATTTTTTTATTACCGTTCGAATGTGACAGAGTGAACAAACAAAAGAAAGACCTTCATTAAATGAGTGACTCTTTAAATTACCTTTTGGCTTAACTAAAACCGCATTTAGAAATGGTACTCTAATAACAGTCTTTGATTTCAGAAACATGCTTATAGTTTGAATTCAACTGGGATTCGATGTAAAATTTGATTTGAATTTCAATTTGTTTTCCGAAATTCAAACAAAGTTTGTTCCGTTATTCGGAGAATTTAGTAAACTTAATTTATACTGTAATTCGGGTATTCAGATTCAGAAGCTGAATCTCCGAACAATGAAAAATTTGGCCCAATATTTGGAAACAAAATAAACCCCACATTTCTAAAGCCCAGAGCTACGCCACTCGGGCTGACTCTCCAAGAGTTTAAAGGAGGTGTTACTAAAGGCACAATCATAAAGCTTTTGTCCCCTTCTGTATGAATTTGTAAGTCCACTGGATCCAACATGGCTGAAAGCAGATTCCTGCACTCAAATGTTTCACATGGGAGAGCGAGCAACCCCGTGTGGAAACATGAGGTGAATCCCTAGCAAAGAAAATTTGACAAACTCTGAGCTGGGTGACTATTTAAGCAGAAATTGAGAAAATATATGTCCACACTGCCTAGTCATGAACTAGATGTCCAAACCACCTTAGGGCATAGGGTTCTAGGATGACACAATAGTGAAAATAATTGTGGGATTGGGCAAGATGGGTCAGTGATAAACAATAAGGAACAATATTCCAGATATCAGATGGGGAGCAGGGAATGGATTAGAAGTTGATTAAAACTAGAAAATGCATTTCCTGGAGAAAATGCGTGGGGATACTGATAGTATCAAAACTGCCCCATCACATTGCCCCCCATCAAAACTGACCCCATCAAAATTGCCACCATCAAAACCGACCCCATCATATTGCCACCATCAAAACTGGCCACGATCAGAATTGCCCCATCAAAACTGTCCCATCATATTCCTCTATTATAAATCGGTACATGGTGTGTCTGTGCTGTCCCCCACCACCCATCACTGTGTATAAGAAGCTTTGGTAACCATGGCAACAAAAGCCTTTAAAAATAAATTTCCTGAAATGATCACTAAACTTAAACAGCTTTTTCACAAAAACTGTAAAAGATATCAAACTGAAAAGATATAGCTAAATATTTTGTGAACGTTTTAAAGTTTGTTTGGCATCTGTAGGTGAAAGTATGAAGGAGCTGAAACTTTTGGGAGTGGAAGATTTTAAGGATTTGAAGCATGCTCTCATTCACTTTAATGTTAAAAAAAAGTTAAGCTTAATATTTTAAAAAGTTTAAATAGTAGAGAAAAAAAGTTGAAGATGTCCTGTCATTAGCTGAAAGAGATGAACATTTTAAAAGTTGAATGGCTTTAATAGCTGAAAGTATGCAGCAGTTACGCAGAGCCAAATAACGTAAGAAATAAAATTAATAGTTAAAAACGAATATCAATAGTGAAACTGCTGAATCATTCCCACTAATTACTTTTTGGATTCAATTTTGTTTTATACATTGCTACACTCAGATTGGCACTGCTTTGTCTTTTTTATGACTTAACTTCAATTACAGGATGTGCAATTTTAGTATCACATACTTGGGCTCTGCCTAGGTAATGAATCGACCGGCCCAACCTATCAATTTGAGGGAACAGGGAAGGAACCACAGCAGGTTCAGAGATGACCACTAACATGGAGGGAATAAATGTGCAATGTGGACACTATTCACTATTGTATGTCATAGACTTGCAGTACTGACATGCAGGTGATTTGAGGCCAGCAAAAATGCCTACAAAAGAGAAACTGTTGTTGAACGCTCCAGTTAGTGGAGTATTGAGACAATGCAGTGGCCGCTTTAGCTAAAAATTGCCTATGATAGTCGTAAAATCCACTGTACTTCTAGCCCAAGTCAACCATATTATGCAGATATTGAGCTATATCTTCCTCCCTCCAGGATTAATGGAGCAAATTACATCCCTAAATGTACTAAACCAAAACAAACTCCGGTATGTTCAGTTTCCTATTGAGCCTAGGAACACCTTAGCTTTCATAATGACGGAAACGTTGCCACATGAGTACTTTTTTTAAAATCTAGGATGCCGTGAGATGCCACTAGAAGGGATGCTAAATTGCCATTCAGGATATCTTTCCTAATGGATGCTGGTATGAAATGTGCAGGAATAACTACTGGGGCTAGTGCAGCCGTACCTGTAGCTGCAGGGACTACTGCAGTGGTAACGTATCTTGAGCCGGGCCTGTAACAAAGGCCACTGGAAGGCTGGTACAGTTTTCCACAATCTCCAACCTATCCTGAATATTCTGAATGGAGGTAGACTGAGTTTAATAAGGTGTGAATCTGGGCTAAAGAGGTGGCCATGAACTGATTTGATATGGGCTGTTGACTAGCAACTGCCTGGCTAGAGTACAGCAGGCGAAAGAACTCTGCCTTATTAGTTGTGGCTGGATAGGGAATACCCTGGCAGTGCAGTACTGTCGTACGTTTAGGGATAAACCAGGCTTTTTAAGATGTCACGCTGCCTTGCTCCGGGGATCTTGCAGGAGAAGCTGGAATAGCGGTAGTGTCTTGAAAGTCTGAAACATGTGACAACTTGTCCTGAGGATGAATCGGGACATTCAAAGTAAAATTAAACCGAAATCTAACAGGGCCTACACCCAACAATGGACATAGAGATGAGGACAATCGAATACACCACGCAGACTGATGCAGATGACCGTAATGTGAACAAGACAAAAGTGACTTACATGACTCACATGAGATGATGTGAGGCTTTGGGTATTTATGTAGAAATGCCAATCTCAGACATGGCCACTACAGACAATAAAGATTCTTAATGGAGCCCCGGCCAGCAAAGAATCTAATTAGCCAAATTGAGCGAAAACAACGTTTAGTGACAATGCACAACCAAGCGACCTAATAAATGGATCACGGTCACTTAAAAACAAAAACTTTGTTGTACAAGAGGGGTGTTGGGATGCTATACTAAAATCAAGCTTAAAAAGAAAGTGATAGGAACGGAATCATGGCCCATGGAAATGCACCAAATGTATGTATCCCTGCCAGCCTATGAATGTTGTTTTATTTTTTTCTTTACACAGACACTAACAGGGCACAAACAAGATACAAAAATGAAACGATGTACTCACAAAGGAGACGCTAACGCCCCCTTAAATATAAATTGTTCTGCTTCGCGTTATTGAACTGTTGTATTACACTAGTCAGACAGCGTAACAATTCAGAAGTCAAGGAACGTGAAACATCAGATCTGTATGTATTCTTTTTTCTGAATAACTTTGTAAAACTACAACATAAGCATAAACAAACCATATGTGTCAGTACAGTAAACATTATACATTTCAGAAACATGAATCAGACTGAGACAGAAGTACAATTAAATCACACTTGTTAATAAAAATAAAAAAGTAAATAGAAAAAACTCAAGCATAGCCAGAGTCCAGTAACCAGATCGAGTAGTCAGCCAGGCCAGATTTTGGGGATCCAAGTAGAGCAACAGCAAGCAGGATAAGGAGCCAGAAGGGACGTCAGCAAGCCAGTCTTTAAACAAACCGCAGGAGATGGTTTCTAGTGATGTGACCAAGGCGAAGGCAGAGGTGAAGTGAGCTGCAAGGCTTTAAGTAGGCAGGTCAGACGAGCATCATCAGGAACAGCTGGTAACTGTGGAGAGAGAAGGGAGCTGGCAATTAGCTGACAGCTGAGCGGCCAGCCCAGAGAAGGAAGGGCTAAGCCATCCCTGACAATACAGCAGCCTCACTCTATCAGTGAGAGTACTCACAGACAATTCCATCATTAGTCCAGGAATAGATCAAGAGCTCTTCTGCATGCAGTCTGCTAGATCCAGGGGCAGTCATGAAATGAAGGAAATACGGTTCCAGGTTAAAGCCTTTCACTGTGAGGAAAATACCACTTCCTGTCCATCTCTGGCAAAATAACTAACTCTGACCACTAGATGGCAGCAACGTAAACTAACATTGCAGTATAATCTGTAACAGCACATTGCACACATTTACTATGAACATTATGGGCAGAACACTCCCTGTCTGGCTTGATTTATTATGTCACTACCTAAATAACTACTGCTATGTAGAAAAAAAAAAATACAAACAGGAAAATGGAATCCTAGCTAGTCCGAGATCAAGACTATAATGTCACTTACAGGTCTGAGATAAATTCTGTCGGTCTCATTTTTTACAGTCTTGACGTCCACCTTTCTAACCTTGCCATCCCTGCTTGGTAGAGCATTGACAATAAGTCATACAGGCCACTCGTTCCTAGCTGTCTTTAAACAGAACATCACCCACTTTTACATTTGGGCTATCCTCAGTCCATTTCCTATGGCTTTGCTTATTTGACAGATACTCTCTCTTGCATCTTTTCCAAAAGGTGTCTGCCAAGCATTGTACTTCCATTGTTTCGCATGAACTTGTGTTGTACTTTATGGTTCCAGATGGAGCAGACAAAGAGTTAACCTTTTGAGTCAACAACATTGCTTGGGTAAGGAACATTGGTTTATAGGTTTATCTGGGTCTGAGGACACAGGAACTATAGGCCTGGCATTCATAATAGCTGTAACGTCTGCCAAAAATGTGCTTAAAATCTCATGTGTCAAGTGAGCAGGTTTGGTTTGTAGCAACATGGCATCCAAGATTCACTTGGCAATACCTATAAGTCTCTCCCAGACACCACGCATATGTGAGGAGTGTGGAGGATTAAAGACCCATGTACATCCTCTGTCTTGGAGAAAGTCTTGCAATTGTGATTCGCTGTCACAAAGTTTGTTCCTCTGTCAGAACGGAGCAGATTTGCTGGGTCCCAAATTGAGAGGAATCTCCTCAAGGCATTAATAAAGCTTGATGTTGACATGGCTTCAAGTAGCTCTGTGTACAGCTCGGGTGGACAAACAAGTGAAAAGGACTGCCCATTGTTTACTGTCCATGCTGCCTCCTCTAGTGCGACAGGTTTAACCACTTGAGACCCGCGCTATTGCCGAATGACGGCTACAGCGCGGATCTCCTTTTCCGGGACTAAGTCTATTGACGTAGTCCCGTGCACGAGCGGCCTGCGCGCTCTGTGATCGGCGAGTCTACGAGACTCGCCTGATCACCGATCCGTGCAAGGGGTCGATCCCGACCCCTTATCACGTGATCAGCTGTCAGCCAATGACAGCTGATCATGTGATATAACGGAGCCGGTAACCGGCTATTATTCCTCCTCGCGCTGATAGCGCGAGGAGAAAAAAAAAAGCTGATCACTGGCGGCCGCGATCGGGACATCAGTCCCGATCACGGCCAGCCCTGCCAGTGCCCACCTGCCCCCTGCCAGTGCCCACCTGCCCCCTGCTTTGCCTGCCTGAATAAAAAATGTGTCCCCCCCTGTCAGTGCCACCCAGCAGTGCCCACAGTGCCACCCAGCAGTGCCACCCAGCAGTGCCCACAGTGCCACCCAGCAGTGCCCACAGTCTGCCTCAACAAAGGTGCTGCACCCCAGTGCCACATCCGTGCCCAGCAGTGCTGCCCATCAGTGCCCAGCAGTGCCACCTATCAGTGCCCATCAGTCCCATCTATCAGTGCCACCCATCCGTGCCCGTCTTTGCCCATCAGTGCTGCCTTATCTGTGCCCATCGGTGCCGCCTTAACTATGCCTATCAGTGCCGCCTCATCAGCGCACTTCAATGAAGGAGAAAAATGACCTGTTTGCAAAATTTTATAACAAACTATTAAACATGATTTTTTATTTTTTTTTGCATCTTTTTTTGTTTGTTTAGCAAAAAATAAAACTCCCAGCTGTGATTAAATGCCACCAAAAAGCTCTATTTGTGGGAAAAAAAATTATAAAAATTTGATTTGGTTTCATCCATGGTCTAACCACTTGCTTACTGGGCACTTAAACCCCCCTCAGTCCCAGACCAAATTTTCAGCTTTCAGCGCTGATGCACTTTGAATGACAATTGCGCGGGCATACAACATATGCCCGCGCAATTGTCATTCAAAGTGCATCAGCGCTGAAAGCTGAAAATTTGGTCTGGGACTGAGGGGGGTTTAAGTGCCCAGTAAGCAAGTGGTTAGACCATGGATGAAATACATCTAAGCCTACATTGGTGAAAGGTGGTTGAGCAATTACTCTGTCCTCCTGGTAGCTCTGCCATCTTTTGACTTTGTAATCTTCCTCGCAGCTTGCAACAGATGACACATTTGTGTATAACAGCTGATACCAAGCGTTTGCCACAGAGAATATATAAACCTGTGGATCTAATTGCACCTTCTGTTATGTGTTGCCCTTGGTGAACTACTTGTTCATGATAGTACATAACAAACTGTGTCGCAATGTGGTGATCATAAGGTATGATGACAGGCTGTTTCTCTTCCTCTGAAAGTTTAGCAAGAGACAAATGTCCACCTACTCTCAACAACTCATTCTTTTTTAAAAAGGGGCTAAGCTTCCTAAGATGGCTTTGTTTTGGGAATGTCTTTTGTTTTTTGATGGAGCAAATTTCCTTCTGGAAATATTTGTTTTGAACAGAAGAAATTACAGACTTTGCCTGAGCAAGTTCTACTAGATTGACCTGTTCATGGGAACTTTCCCACCTTCTGACCTGATCACTATCGGTTTCTCTCCGGAAGGTTTTAATGACATGGAAGAGTCTAGCTAGGGTCTTAAAGGGATTGTAAAGTTATTATTATTATTATTATTATTATTATTATTTTTTTTTTTAAATAACAAACATGTTATACTTATCTCCACTGTGCAGCTCGTTTTGCACAGAGTGGCCCCAAACCTGGTCTTCTGGGGTCCCTCGGTGGCTCTCTCTAATTCATCCCGCAAGTAATTCTCATGTTCATGCGAGCCAGTGGCTGTGCTGCTTTCAGTCCATCCACTCCAGCCAATCAGTGGCCAGGCTGAGTGGCGAAGAGGACGTCGGGGGCAAGCGCGGGACTTTTGAGGGGTCAGGTAAGTAAAATGGGGGGACTGGGGCCGCCGGCACTGTGAGATGTGTTTTCACCTTAATGCAGAGAATGCATTAAGGTGAAAAAACATTTACTTTTACAACCCCTTTAACTAATATCTCCCAACAAGAAAATCTATCAAAACAATGTGAGTAAAGTGTGGCTTCAGAAGCTTTGGTACTGAAACCTGTAATGTACAATCTGATTTCAGGGTCAGCTTCATGTTCTGAGTGGATAAACATTAGCAGTGTCTATCTGCTCACAGTGTGGTTGGTACAGAAAGGATGGGCCTGAGAACCATATAGAGTTCTGAAGTCATGCTGCTTGAGTAGGTCTAATGACATAATCTGCAGGGTTTTGCTCTGTAGATGCATAGAACCACAGATCTGGGTGTGACGATTGCCTGATTCTATTCACTCTGTTGTTGGAGACATACAGATAGAACCTCCTTGTGGTGCTGCAAATGTATCCTAGGACAGTCTTGCTATCAGTGAAGAATTCGGTCAGTGTCTAGTTCATCTGTGATTAGCTCAGACATTTCGACTGCAAGTACAGCAGCACACAACTCTAAATGAGGAATCGTGTGGGCTGGTTTAGGGCTTAATTTGGACTTTCCCATGACAAATCCAACATGACACACATTTTCTGCATCAATTACTTTCAAGTAAGCTACTGCACCTATAGCTCTGGTGGATGCGTCTGAGAAGATGCACAGTTCTTTCCTGCAAGATGATGATAGAGACATGGACACATAGCATCTGTCTATCTTTAGGTGCTCTAATGCTTGCAAAAATTCTGTCAATTGAACCCACTCATTTGGTCTTTCCTGTGGTAACAATGCATCCCATTCACTTTTCCCAGATGACAGTTCTCGAACTAAGACCTTACCTCTTATTGTCACAGGTGATACAAACCCTAGAGGATCATAGAGGCTATTTACAGTGGATAGAATGCCTCTACATGTTAAAGATTTTTCCCCTGAGGAAACTCTGAAAACAAATTTGTTTCTAGATCCCAACTCGGGCCTAGACTTTTCTGCAGGGTAAGGGTGTCTGTACCTAGGCAAAGATCTTTAAAGTCTTTAGCTCTGTCTGTTACAGGGAAGGCTTCCGTTACTTTTTGGCTGTTGGTAGCGATTTTGTGAAGACGCAGGTTGGGTTCTGCCAGCATTTGCTTTGCTTTACTGAGGATGGAAATTGCATCTTCAGGTGAGCTAGCAGAAGCCAATCCATCTACATAAAAATGTCTCAATACAAAGTGTTTGGCTTCTTGTCCATAGCACTCTGCATTTTTCTGGGCAGCCTTTTGCATGCAGTATATAGCAACAGCAGGAGAGGGGTTATTACCAAATACATGCACTTTCTTTCTGTACTCGACAATTTCTTTGTCTATGTCACTGTTTTTGTACCAGAGAAAACATAGTATTGAGATTCCCATATATTAGAGGGTTTCACCATTATTGTTAAGTTATTAATTAGTAAGTTAGGGCTGCACTTTTTTTTTTTGTGGTGTGAGAACACGTAAGTGCTAAGCGGCAAGCGTTTTACTGACACTTCTTTTTTTTTTTTTTTTTTTTTTTTTTTTTTTTACCTCCAGTAGTTTATTGTAAATAGTAGTGTGGTGATTACCTATTATTATACTAAAGATTGGCATGTGTAATTAATAAACATCAATGGATTTTAGTTGTGCCCTACCAGGCTGCTGATTGGTACTGATTTGCAGCACTGATAGGTGGCACTGATTGTCATTAATAGGCAGAAATCATTGGCAGCACTGATGGGCGGCACTGATTTGCACTGATGGGCGGCACTGATTGGCACTGATGGGCGGCACTGATTGGCACTGATGGGCGGCACTGATTGGCACTGATGGGCGGCACTGATTGGCACTGATGGGCGGCACTGATTGGCACTTTAGGGGCGGCACGGATTGGCACTTTAGGGGCGGCACTGATTGGCGGCACTGATTGGCGGCACTGATGGGCATTGATGGGCAGCACTGACACTGATGGGCAGCATCAGTGTAAACGCTGTATAAAATCCTCACACCGCAGCAGCTGGCGGTGTGAGGATTTTATACAGCATTTTTATTGTGATAAAATGTGAGTATTTTTTCTGTTTGCAATAAACCCCCTTTAAAGACATATTACACTATGGGCTTTCTTCCATTTTCCATACAAATGCACGATTGAGAATTTAACTCATGGATGAATGGCCAGATTCCCAGGGAGATGCTAGAGAGTGACACAGGGGCTTAACACTGTAAAGGCTGGTTTCCCCCAGTAGGGGCATGGATCTGGTGAGCGCAATATAATTTATTTTCACCAAAGCGCACTGGGGATTCTCTTTGGATACTTGCACAAGGCACCTCTTGGAAATCGTATACTGGCTATGAACTGTTTAACACACCACAAAGGACTTATTGGTATTTTATATCTATAGGATAAAAAGATTTGGTTAAATTTTTATTTTTTAGTATATTTGATCTGTTTTTTTTTTTCTCTAACACCGATGAATAATTGTTTAAACCACTGCACTGATCAGGAAGCTTTTTATTAACACTATTAGAGGATTGCACAGTGACATACATAGCATATTCAAAGGTATAGCGTCAACTCTACGTGATTTCTTTTTCATATGTCAATAAGCCCCACTCGCTTTTGGGAGGGGCATACCAAGTAGAGGCAGCTCTTACCTTAATAATCAGTTTATTTAGCACTATTCCATAGTGCAATCTCACCTTTATTAAAAAATTTGGGGCATGAGGCCCCTGTTAGTGGACACATAATTCACTTTCTTGTTTTTTAACACCGATGAATAATTGTTCAGACCACTGCACTGATAAGGAAGTATTTTATTAACACTATTAGAGGATTGCATAGTGACACACATAGCATATTCAAAGGTATAGCGCCAACTCTACCTGATTCTTTTTCACACACCCCCAAATAAGCTCATCTCAGTTCCATTGGGTTAGTTTGGGAGACTTTTTTTTTTTCCCCTCTTTCCAATTCCGCCTATTCTAATTGGAGCTACCGGGGTAACATTGATCAACGTGTACTTTCCAAATTTTAATTGTTTGCTTTTTCTAAGGTTGCTGGTTCCTTTGATTTTGGAGCATAGTGATGGTGTATTGGTTCTTGGGGACATTTTTAATTTTGCTTACAATCCACTGTTAGATGTCACCTCAAGGGGTGCATCCCACTTATCAATTTCATATTTAAAGCGACTGAAGGCATAACTTAATCTTCTTCAACTGGTAGATGTATGGCACTTACAACATCCCAATGACAGGGATTATACCTTTTTTTTCTCTCCTGTTCTACTCTTCATTCAATGTACTCTAGAATTGATTGATTTTCCTCACATATAAAGATTTATATAATAAATGTGTGTGTGTGTGTATGTATATGTATGTATATATATATATATAATATTATATTATATTATTCCAGGGTCCCTAGAGCGCCTCCCCCTTACATCAGGTTGCCCAGAGAGCCTCTCTTACATCAGAGTAACCAGAGAGACATTTATTGCATTATTTAAAATGGAATCTGTTTTAATATTCAATATCATTCTGCATATACATCATACACTAGAGGAGTTTCTGTGCTCACATCTAATAGAATAGATTTCTTATGCAGACAGGTTAAGAGGGATAGTAAAGGTTTTTTTGTATTGTACACTATATGGGTGACCATATGTGATGGCGAACATTTATATTCCTCCACCTTACTCTGCGGAAGTATTTAAATAATGAATTTGGTTGTATCTGATAAACCTGATATTGCATGGCTACTAGTAGGGGATTTTAACAATTATATGGATCTCTCAATGGATAAATACCATCCAATGGATAGGCAAAGACCATCAGATCTTACAGCCTTTGCTAGATATGTAGCGAAAATGCGATTAATAGCTCTGTGGAGACAGCCACATTTGACAAATAGGCAATTTTTATCTTTTCTAGTACCCACAAAACCAGATGATGTCAGCGGGCTCTCTAATGCCTCCCTTTCATCGGATGAGCTAAAACTTGCAGCAGCTAACTTCTCTAATAGTAAAGCACCAGGAGTGGTTGGCCTCCCAGTGGAGGTCTATAAAAAAAAAAATACAAGGACGTGTTGTTACCCAAAGTGTTGGAGGTTTTTAATCATGCTTTTGAGATGGGCTCTCTACCTCTCTGACAGAGGCAGTAATTATTGTACTGGTGAAACCTGGTAAATATCTAAATAACCTGGATGCATATTGTCCCATTTCTTTGCTTAAGTCAGATATTATGTTATTGGCACAGGTATTATCGACTAGATAGTCAAAATATATTATGAAATTAATTCATCCTAATCAATCAGGATGTATCCCTAATCCACAACTAGTAATATTAGGCGCTTATTTTGAAATCTGCACCTTCTGACAAATAATATAGGAAATAGAGCCATATTGTCGCTTGAATAGACAGTATAGAGTGGAATTTTCTGTGGAATTTTTTAAGACGCTGTGGGTTTGGACCTAGATATATAAAATGGATACAACTTCTATATAATTCCTTGAGTGCTAGGATACAGGTAAATGGATATATATCGGCCCCCTTATTGTATAGAGGAACAAAGCAAGGCTTTCTCCTATCTCCATTCCTCTTCGCATTGACCTTAGAACCGCTGGTGGTTGCTATATGTAGCGCCACGGATATTGTGGGGTTTAAGAGACCCACAGGTGAAGTTAAAATGGCACTCTACACGGATGACACCTTAGAGTTTTTAGGGGATACACTTTCATCCCTTTCCACAGTTCTGTTTTTAATTGATGTTTATGGGTCCTTTTCAAGATTTAATATTAAACGGGGACAAATCGGTAATATGAAACCTTCACCCTATACACATGGAGCTTCCGCACAGGGCTAACCAGATGGCTCTGGTTACATCATTTAAATATTTGGGAGTGATAATTACATTGAATGCTACCGAATATATTGACACAAACTTGCTCTCTCTTATTGTCAAATTTCGGCATCTAGGTAAAACATGGAGTACATTTCCGTTGACCGTGATGAGAGTGTGGATGCCCCTATTGTTATATGTATTGCACAACTGCCCTGTATGGTTGACACTGTGGTTATGCAAAACTGTCGACTCTGTCTTTAGGGATTTTATATGGTAAGGAATAGGGGGGAATTGCGATAGCCAATGCAAGATTATACTTTATTGCATCGCAATTACAACATTGGTTTGGTTGGGAGGATGTAGATATGCAGGACCCTATACAGAAGATCATATTATCTCAAGTTAGAATGTCTCCCCTAGTCCAATCAGTAGTGGCTCATCAATTCCATAATAAAATAACGTTTCCTACTTCTTTATTTCTTTCATAAGCTGTCGGAAGCAGTACAAACTATTGGTCAACATAAAGGCTATACGAGACACATGCCTATATGGCATAATTATTGTCTATGTTAATTAAGCTGCCTGAATTTGTAGTGTGGAAGAAAGCCGACATAGGGATATAGAAGCTTTGCACGAGGAGGAGTGGGCCTGGGCACTGGAGGTTTTACCTGAGATCTCCCTCTCGCCATCCTAAAGGCTGACTCAACTTTTTTTTTTTTCTTTTTACACATAGCTCATTTAATCCCACAAAAGCTCCATGCCTGGGGAAAATCTATAACACCATTATGCCCTTGTTGTGCCTTATCTAATGGTTCTCTTATTCATATGCTTTGGCGATGCCCAAAACGTTATCATTATTGGAAAAGAGTGCTCATAACTTTAAATTCATTATGTTCTACTGAAGTGATCGGGAATCCTAAACTTCCACTTTTGGAAATAATTCCTGATGGAGTTTTACCAGAAGAGATGCATACTATGTGGATATAGATTATGCCTCCGCGTATGATTGATTTGTTTAATTTAAGTATATGTTCGTTATTTGAGTCTGAGAGTTGCTATGTTTGTGTTTTTTTTTTTTTCTTGATATTTAGTTTAATTTGATATAATTTATGTAAATGAAAGCATATTATATGGTGCCTCTTTTGGGGATGTCCCAACAATTTATTAGATGTTGTATTAAATGTCTAAATAATAAAAATTTATAAAAAAAAAAAAAAAAAACCTTAGAACCTTTCCTATAAAAGGTCAGATCACATTCCACAACTTGTGGACTACAGGTCTCAAACATGAAGCACAAAATTACTGCTTATGCAGATGACCTTTTATTTTTTCTTACAGATACAGAGGCCTCTTTACCACAACTGCACCAACACTTCGCTCAGTATGATTACCTTTTCAAATGTTTCTATAAACTGCAAAATGTGAAGCGATGACTATTCTCTGAGTGTATTACCAAGTTACAAGGCGTCTATCGATTCAAATGGTTTCAGTCTTTCATGAAATATCTGGGGGTTAAATTGACCCCGGATACTGCCTCATTATGAGATTAACTTTTGCCCGTTATTGTCTAAAATGCGTTTACATCTTCAATTTTGACAGACTCTCACGTGGTTCTGGAGATGCAATGCATTTAAGACGACAGTGCTCCTCCCAGATTTTATATCTAATGCAAGCGATACCTATTAAACTCCCTCAAACCTTTTTTTTTTCTCTCGTGCTGGAAAATGTTGACCAAATTTATCTTGAGCAATAACGTTGCCAGACTTTGTCACTCTGTTAGTTCTGCCTAAACTTCAGAGGAGAATTGGTCTACCCAACCTGATCTCATACTACCAAGCTTTACATTTGTCTGGAGTGATATCATGGTGTACATCCCACAGATCAAACTATGGGTGCAAATTGAACAACAAGCTACACTGATTGCTCGGTCCGCTCTTTCTTGGGTCACTCATAAACTTTATCATGGATTGAAGTCACATCCTACTATTGGGGCCACAATTGCAGCCTCTATCCATATTTTCAATAAAAGGCTTCTCCCCCCTATCCATCCCCGTTAACACCGGTGATTCACAATCCAGATTTTACGCCTGGGGTAGACCATAAACAGCTCCAGGGGTTGGCAGGACTAGGCATGACTAGGTGTAAGCCTCCTTTTGAGTCCTTGGTTGGCCCTTCAACTGTCTAATTATTTAAAGTCCATATCAGATGTGGAATTATATGCTAGTCCATTGACGTTCTTTGAGTGCTTATGTGTGGAGGGCAAACAAGTACCACATCTGCTGTCACTTCTGTACAAACAGATTATTGAGCCTTTGGAAAGGCCATATCCCTTCATATATTCACTGATGGGAAGTGGATTTATAAACTTCTTTCTCAAGTCAGCTAATTAACAGGATTATCTCTTTGGCCCACAAATCCTCTATAGCAAGCCGCTTTCAAGAACAGGGATATACGTTGTTAGTCAGGTGGTATAGGGTCACGGCTCTACTGCTACTATCTTGGTTTGAACCCCTTGGAATAGCTTCTGCACCTAAACGTTTTGCCCCTTCGACAATATAAAAAATCGTTGATAGTGCACATGTATCCCTGACCTGTGGACATGTACTACCACACCAAACTTGAAACATTGGTTCTCTAGAATAGATGAAATTAGGACAATGCAAACCATGACATTTGTCAAGGCTGGGCTCAGCCCTCCCTTCTCTGAGCTGGTCGCTCAGCTGTTGGCGAATTGCCAGTGCCTGTCTCTCCACAGTGACTCACCTGTTGATATCCTTCTCATCAGTCCTGCCTACTTAAGCTACCCAGCCCAGATGATCCCTGCCTTTGCTTTTGTCACATCTCTAGAGATGCTTTCCTGTGTTCCTGTTGAAGATTTGCTTGGCTGACATTCCTTCTGGCTCCAGATCATGCTTGCTCTTCTACTACGTTCATCTTTGGCTCCCTGACGTTTTGGCTTGTCTGACTATCCATTCTGGTTCCTGAACTCTGGCTATGTTTTGACTACATTTACTCTGTTTACCTTTTTTTTTTTTTTTATTAAGTGGGGTTTAACTGTACTTCTGTCTCAGTCTGATTTATGGTTTCTGACAGACAGCAACTCTATATGGAAGAGAGGAGGAATTTAGGGACAATTGGCTGCCATGGACGACCTTCACATTTACACACCCCTATACAGATTACTTCCATGTCTAGTTTAGTAAATCATGATCTACGAGCGTAGTATGTCCTTTTGAGGAGCCCTGGGGGGTGGTGGATGGACAAGTTTCTTTGTCCATTAGCATCTCCTTAGTTTTGTGTTTATTTATTTTTTTTTTGTTTTTTTTTTTCTGGGCTTCCTGGCCTTTTGGCTAAGATCAAGTTTAATATCTGTTCCTTTTGGTTGCCAAAGGAGGCGCTGTGCTGCCCCTATAGAGAGGGGAGGGCTAGCACTTCCAATGACGTAATTTGCACCTGGAAGGACGGTTTCGGGAGGGTTTACGTCACGCTGTCCAACAGATACTGGGGGCTGGTGCATGTCTGAGCCGTCTGGAAGTGGGCCCCTGGTGAGGATAGGTGCTGCTATTGGTCGGACCCAGAGGGTTGAGTACCTGGCCTTCTGGCCTGGATTGGGGTAGTTCTAGCCCTGGACAGTTTTTTGGGAGGCAACACCGACTGCTCTCTAGCTGCGAGGGAGGAGCGGTTAGTATTTCCAGAATGTAATTATGTAAGAGTGATGGGAGCGACGGTGGAGCCTGATGGCAAAGGACTCTCACCAACCTCCCTGCACTTCAAGCCTTCCTGCCTGGGGTGGGGGCTGCTGTGGTCTGGGCTTTTGGTCAGGGCGGTCTTGAAAGCCTATGGAGTATGTGCCCCTGGACTGGCAGTCCATGGGTGCCATAAAGAGAGAGAGGGTCACTTTGATTTTGGGCACCAAGGTCACTACACCATAACACGCTTTTTTAGCACCTGCCTCTTGGGCCGGGCCTTTTGGCTGGGACCAGAGGAATTTTATTCCTGGCCGGAGGGCTTGGTCGTTGTATTACTCAATGGCCATCTTTTTCACTCTCCTCTCCACTTATTCCTCCCCCACTTTATTTAATTTATTACCTTTGTGTGTCATGTTTTTTGTGTTGTGCACTGCACGTGTGATGAGTAGGGTCACAGGTCTTCAGGCCTGTCCTCAGTCTGGGGAGGGGATGGACACGGCCTTCTGGCTTAGTTGGCCCTCTCTCTTCGGGGGAGCCCTACCTAGTACTTGGGTGGGTTTGTTTCGGCAGACCTTCCAAGGAAAGGGGTCTGTCTGGTTTTGGCCAGTCAGACCAAATTTAAGTACCCTTGTCCCTGTCAGGAGCCTAACACCCCGGGGGGATTCAGGGCAAGGCCCTCTGATTTCAGAGGGCTTGTGTACCCGTTGCACATTTTTGTGTTCACTCCCTATGTGTGTGCACATTTTTTTTTGGCACTGGGTGAAGATTTTGAGTGTGTTTTGCACACCACAGGCTTTCAATAAAAAAATAAATAAAAAAAGTATCCCTCCAGATGGTGGAAGAGCGACAACTGCATGATAGATGAGCAGATGCGAACAACACAGGACAAGGGATGAGTGAGACACTGTGGTGACCCAGAAGTAGTCAAAGTGTGTGTGTGTGTGTGTGTGTGTGTGTGTGTGTGTAAGATTGAGGTGATCAGACTTAAGCAGTAGGTGCGTTTTTCAATGAGTGCACCAGTCCAAAACTATTTTGAAGGCCATGGTAGCCCACTTTTATTTAAAAGAACAGAAAAGTTCACAAAAGACATCAGTAGCCCATGCAGGGGGTTCCATCATTACTGTAACTTGCACAATCAGAATATTTCAGCCTCCTGGCTTACTCTCTTACCACGTGGCTGCTTCAAACCTCCAGCCTTAGGCTTTAGGTCTGTTCCTTAGAGTAAAGCTCTTTTAGCTTACTCATGATCCGCTCCTTGCTACTCTGTTACAGACTACATCTGCTTCCTACAGGCATGTATGCTCTGGCTGCCTACATGCAGCCTCTGATTCCTGTAGAGGATTGGAGTCCTCTTGACTCCCATGCACAGACCTCCTGTCTGTTGGCCAGAGCCCTGAGCCATAGTTGGGTCACAATTAATAGCCCAGCACACAGCTGTGCAATCAGCGTGCCTTCCTCTCCAAAGATCTGGCGTAAACCAGCAATCTTCTGTGTAGCATGGGGTACCTGTGCTAATATATACAAGATCTATTTTAAGTGGGCAGAACTGTTTTAAACCCTGAGTTTATGAAATCCATCGGTTTCATCTGATACAGGCAACTCCTTGATTAAATCTGAATCCACCATTGCGTATCCTGCTCTGTTCAGATGGCAAATACCTCTGTCATTAAACTCAGCTATTGGGAGGAGACCAAGCAATGTTTATGCACAAAACAAACAACTGGTGATAATAGATGGTCAATCCTATACACACATTATCAACAATTCTCCATTTCAGTCATGGAGAGATTCCTATTTTCCTTAGATGCATCCCGGATTCACAGAATATATGCACTCCAACATAATGTACAAAGAAAGAGTATAAAAAACTTTTATGTAAGAAGTGTATATATAAAAGAACGTGCATCTACATAAAGAATGGACATGCGCATCTATAGAAAACATTGCAGGGACATGTTACTATTTTTTTTTTTTTTTTAACAGAAAATGTTATTAGACAAATCAGCATTACATTGCAAAGTACAGTAGATCCAATATTACACAGTTGTAGAAAGGAAAAAACCACCTTCATCCAGTAACCATTCTTAAATCAATAATCCAGCAGTACAGATAACAGGAGTATCCATTACTCTATCATAAATGTAGGACATCCCCAGTGGAACTTCACAGCCATCATGCAGGTACCTGACATTTGCGCGAGCCCGCGGAAGGGGGGGGGGGGCAGGGAGGAAATGGTCGGGAGAGAGAGGACAGGGCGGTTAACCAGGGGGGGGGGGGGGATCACCACCGTCTCAGCTCAACTCAAAGTTAGGGGGAGGGGGAACCAAGATGAGCGGACGCGTCTATCCAGGATGACCAAATTTTATCAAATTTCCCCGGGCATTGTCTACTTTCATAGGTCAACTTATACAGGGGGAGCACCAGGTTCACTGATTTCCTCCACAAGGCAGGGGTAGGGGGGTCTTTGAGTTTCCATTTCAATAGAATCTCGCGTCTGGCATAATACAATGCGAAGGTAAGGCACAGTTTACAGTACCTGTCCCCCTCAACGTCTGCCAAATGGCTCAATAGTAGGGTTTGAGGGTCGACCTGAAGGTTCGACCCGGTCACAGCATTTAGCGTAGAAACCACTTCCTCCCAGTAGGGCTGGATTTTGGGACATGACCAGACCATGTGCCAGAAAGTGCCCTCCTCCTGTTTACACCTTTTGACAATTAGGGTCTCTTTGGGGGTAAATCCGCGCCAGCCTCTGCAGGGTGAAGTAGGCCCTATGCAGGAATTTAAATTGTATAAACCTGTCTTTTGCGGCTATCATTGTTGGAATGTAAGAAGTCAGGCACTCCTCCCATTCCTCCTCCCCTAGGGACGGAATGTCCAAACTCCACTTCTCCCGGGTTTTGGTCAAACTAGTATCATGTTCCACCGTTAGGTAAAGATATAAGGTCGACAGGGTTCTCCCCATCACCCTGGAAGTCAGTAGGCGTTCAATGGAGTCCAATTCCAGAGTCAGAGGGGCAGGAAACTGAGCCCCAAAGGCGTGCTTCAGTTGCCAATATCTGAACTGGAAAGAAATTGGAAGCTCATATGTACGTCTCAGTTCTTGGAAAGTCATTAGCCTACCCTGATGAACTATGTGCTTTAAAGTGACGATTCCTCTTTTCGCCCACAGAGAAGGGTCTGGGATACTATTCAGGTGAGGGAGCATGGGGTTGCCGCATAGGGGCATATGTGGGGAGATGTGGTTGGGCTTTCCATAGCTCCTCCTTGCCTCCCGCCAGACCCTCACCGTGGTACGCATCAAGCCCGTCATGGAGGAGCTCGCTCTAAGCCCCCAAAATGGTAGGTTACTCAGAGCTGCATAGGAGCCAAGGATGGCTGCCTCCAGGGGGGCCGCCGGGTTTTGTGTGGGCTGGGAGAACCACCACCGAATTGTGACCAAAACGGCCGCCCAGTAGTAGATCTGAAAGTTTGGGAGCGCCAGGCCCCCCGATAGTGGGAGATATAGTATCTGCTTAGCTACCCTGGGGGGTCTCCCAGCCCAGACAAAGGATATCAACAGACTCTCCAGTCTCTTGAAAAAAGTCTTGGGGATGTGGATGGGGGTATTACGAAAGAAATACAGGTACTTGGGGAGATAGATCATTTTTAACAAATTGAGACATGTTACTATTTAACCACCTAGGGGCCATGGAGTTCAGGAGAAAAATCAATTTTACCTCCTTCTGTAATAGTGTCCTATCTCTGTCCCCTCTTCTGTTAGACAATTCCAATGTATGCATAATCATGCACTGCAATCCAGCTGGCTTTGCATCATGACTATCCCTAAAATGGACTGCCACTGGAGATGTCCTCTTTAGTGATAATACTTGAAATGTGTTCTCCTATTCTTTTACGGAACTCTCTTATGGTTTTGCCCACATATTTCCACATGGGCAAATGGTTTAATCCTGAATGTATGTTTACCAGTAGAGTCACTGAAAACATTAGTACTTTTAACGTACTTGCATACAGCGCAATGCATGAAAGATTATGCCTCCAAAAACATCTGAAGGTATTTATTATTTGAGAAGTTGGGAAAACATTGAGATTTATTGGACAAACCAGATTTTGGTGGTGGGTCTAAGATTGCAGACTCTATCCAAGTGTCGATGCTAGGCATTTTCGGGAGTATCAGTACTCGTGAAAATGCTCCGATACCAGAAACCGATACCGGAAGTGACGTCAGCTTGGGCGGATCTCGGGAGCAGATAAGCTTGCTGCCTCTCCACATGGCGGTGAGTGCTGTTACAACCCACATGACATGTCTGTTGCTAGTGCTACATGGCTGCCCCACATGGCGAGCATCTTTACACCATGTCCCCACATGGTGATCGGTGAGTGCTGTTATTGTCCCACATTGTCTGTTCTGTTTTTCTTCTTACATGTCCCGCATGACGGCCGGTGAGTGCTGTTACATTGTCCCACATTCTCTCTTGCCTAACATGTACCGCATGTGTCTTTCTGAGACCATCCTCTGCTTTTTGTATTGTTACCAACCATTACAATACTGATCGTACCCGACAGATGGATTTCATGTTCCCCGCTGGTTTACTTGACTATACCAAGATGCTGGATGCAGCAGGAAATCATTATCATTAATGAATATATCTTGAAAAACAATAGTAAGTGTCGTGTGAAAAAAAAAGATTAAGGCTCAAATGTGTTTTCACATTTTCCTAATTTTTTTCCCCCCTAACGTATTTCTGTCTTTAAGTGCAATGCAAAGGGATGTGACTGCCAGCAAAATGTCAGCTGTCTGGAAGGTTAAATTAATGAAACCAACCAACGCATTGCAGACTGAAAACTTTGTTCTGCAAAAATATCAAGAGCAGGTTCAAAAGTTCTTATGATACCAGTAATCTCATAAACGCCTCAAAATGAAACACAAGACTGAGGATGGAGAATTTACAGCTGTTACTAGCACTTGCACTCAGCAGCTGACCCTGCAGAAATCCCTTGCCAGACGTGAATAATTTTCCATTGATAACCCAAGGGCTATAAAAATATCTGAGGCGGTTACCCAATTCATCGTTCTTGATGATCAGCCACTATCAATAGTTAACAATGTGGGATTTCGGTGACTTATGAATGTTTTGGAGCCTAAGTACGAAATTCCCAGTCGTCGTCATGTCACAGATGTCATCTTGCCACAATTACACAACACAGTGAAAAAACACATTACCAACATGTTACAGGAGTACACAAAGGCTATCAGTTTCACTACAGACATTTGGAGCAGTAGTGTGAGTCCCGTGTCTGTAATTAGTTTAACTGCACAGTGGATTGATGCCAATTTCACTCAGCAGCAAGTCATGCTGCACGCAGCGATATTTCAAGGCTCTCACACAGGCCAAGCTATAAGGAGCATACTTGAAGAAAAGCTTGACACTTGGGCGATTTCCAAACATTCTGTCCATGTGGTAGGCTGTGATAATGGCAGAAATATGATAAATGGTGTACAAGATGCTGGTCTTCAGAGTCTTTTATGTGTGGCATATACACTGCAGCTGGCTGTCTCAGATTACTTTTATCACAACGCAGCAATATGGATGCTGTGGGAGTTGGGCGCAAAATAGTTGGCCACTTTAAACATTCAAACCTGACATATTCTCAGCTGCAAGATACAGATCCAGCTTGGCCAATGCATTTCAAGACTTCAACAAGATGTTCAGACTCGCTGGAACAGCACTTTATACATGCTGCAGTCTCTGATAGAGCAAGCAGGCCATTGGAGCAAATGTGTCAGAACATGAGCTGCCTGCAATTATTACTGCAAGTCAGTGGAATCTCATGGAGAAGATGATCAACATCTTGGCTCCCTTTTGAAGAATTGACTCTCCATGTGAGTTGTTTGGATTCTTTTGCCTCGGATGTAATTCCTGCAGTTACTGTGCTACAGCGATTCTTATCGAAAGTGGATGAGGACCACAGTGTTAAAACGATGATGAACACATTGCTTGGTGCTTTGCAGAAACGCTTCTCTGACATTGAGCAAAATCCACTTTACTGCATTGCTACCTTACTCGATCCAAGGTAATCAATTATTTATTGATGGCTGCTATTTTGCATTGTTTTTATTTGAATAATTATTGATGTTTTTTTGTTTTTTATGAAGGTGATATTTATAGTGTTATCACTTGCATTAAAAAAAACTATTGCAAGTGATAACACTGTAAATATCACCTTCATAAAAAACACAAAACAAAATCGATAACAAATTACAAACATATATTCTTACCTGCTCTGCCTCTGTGTAATGGTTTTGCACACAGCAGCCCCGACAAGTCCTTTTTTTCCGGGTCCCCCGCTGTTACCTTTCCTTCTAGCAGTGCCCCCACAGCAAGCTTCCACAGTTGTTGCTTTGCTTGCATTATGTTTTTTTTTTTTTCTTCTTCTAGGTATAAAGATCGGTTCTTCTCAAATGCAGATGCTGACAGGCAGGCCAAAGATATGTTCCTGTTGGAAATGCAAAAAATATCTGTACAGGTACTACAGGCAGCTACACCTGAGGCTGAGGTGCTTGAGAAACCAGCTGCCAAAAGGCCTCTCACTGAGCAACAGCCAGGTACCAGTGTAGACAGTGTTTTTCAAGAAACTGCTTGTTCATCTACATTTGAGCACAGTGCTTTCACAGCTGCTACCATACAACTAGAAGCATATCTTGGAGAGGTCACTGTGCCTTGTTCGGGTATTGGGCAGTCAATAAACTGCAATTTTCCACTCTTGGCAAAATGCCACAAAAATATCTTTCAGTTCCTTGCAGTAGTGTGGAAAGTGAGAGATTGTTCAGTGCAGCGTCACACATATTGACTAGCACCAGAAACCGACTTCTAACTGAACATGCAGAGATTCTTTTGTTTGTTAAAAAAAAAAACTTGCCACTTGCGTTTGAATTGGAAAAGTAATCTACTGCCTGTTACTGTCCAACTTTAAAGCATCATGCACGGTTGCACGCTGCAGCTCAAAGCAACTTCTCCACCTGGCGTTTTAGCGTTTCCTCTGCCTGTAAACTGCCCTGCCACTAAATTCCTGAAGTAAAAAAGTGAAATCGCCTATAGTATGCAATGCATGAGGGACACATCGCCAAATATGGAGGCATAGAGTTAACATGCAAACAAAGCTCAAAAACAGGGAGCTCAAACACCTGTAGGAGCAACTACTTTGAGCTGCATTGTGCATGTGCCCTTACTGCTGCTAAGTCCTTGCCATCCTGGAATGAACATAAAAAAAAATTTTGTTCTGTGAAATGTTTGTTTCACGAGTTTCATAAGAAGTTGAACTAGAAGCAAGAAATGTTGTTTGTTTTTTTTTATTTTAAAAATATTTACAATATAATGTAAGCGAGGTGCTTTTTCTAGTTGCTCCTCCTCATGCCTAACATTATTTAACTGTATTGCACTTTGGTTGTTGTGAACTTGTAATGTTTGTTTTACATGTGACATCATCAATGACATTTATTTTCTTGCATCAGGGGACACAGAGCCATAGTACTTACTATGTGGGTTATGGGGCCACTGATGGGTGATGGACACTGGCACGCCCTAAGGCAAGAAATGTACTCCCTATATAACCACTGCCACTACTGGGAGTGCACAGTTTTTTCGCCAGTGTCTAAGGCAGTGATTCTTAACCAGGGATCCGTGGAACCCTAGGGTTTCTCCAGAGGTTGCTAAGGGTTCCTTCAGCATTTGGCAATTTCTGCCTCTGAGATAAGTTCCCATTGACACCATTGATCTTTTTAACTATCTGTAAGGAGGTAATTCTTCCCAATTACCACAAGTGTAAGGACCATTCTTCCAACTGACCATCACACTAATGTATCATGAGTTGTAGATTTCTAATTTTTAGCAGGGGTTCTCTGAGACCGGAGAACTATTTATGGGGTTCCTCTGTGTTGAAAAGGTTGAGAAAGACTGGTCTAAGGTGTTGGTCGTGAGTAAAGATGTGCTCTGCTGAGCGCCACTGGAAGCTTCCCTGCTGGGCCTAGCCATGCTGACTGGATCCATTCTGATGTCCTTTCATGGGCTAAATGAATGGTACCTGGGCCTGGGTTTTGCTTTCAAACACTTCTCTTTTAGAAAGCTGGACCCTGGGATCCAGTACTTTTTGGTAGTAAGGCCATGAAGGTTTTTACTGGCAGGGAGCTGTCGCAGGTCCAGGTTTGTGGGTAACCTGAGGTTCCCCTGTTCCTGAAGGTTTCCTGATGGTTCAAGCCCACCGTGAAGGGTGAAGATTGGGTTTATCTCAGATAACCCTGCTGCGAGGAAAGGTAAGGGAGATTTTCTCAGGAATTTCTCCTATGTAGAATGCTGTTATGCCTATGTCACCACTGGGGGCTGTATTGAGCACTCACGGCCTGATGCTGGAAACAGAGCAGAAGCCTTCATTTCTCCTCTCCTCTGGCCACAAGCAGATCCTCCGGTAAAGAAAGGGGGGTCTGGTCCTCCTCCTGCGCCCCCAATGTTGGTCTTTTTTTGATATGCCAAAAGCAGTTTCCTTTAAAAAAAAAAGAAAAAAGGGGGGGGACGAGAGACCGCACGGCTGCTCAGTGGAGGATTTACCCCCCGCCATGTCTGCTGTTTCACAGGAGGCCTGAGCCGCCGCTCACGCGGGAAAACACTTTCCTTTGAAAGAAAAAGGGGCGCCCGTAATTCACGTGGGGGCGTGGCTAACGGCGTTGGATGCCAGCCACACATGGAGGAAGTTGTTAAAGCACAGAGCAGGAGGATGGCTTGTTCCAGGTTAGTGACACAGGCATTTCCCTTTGGCACATTATACTTTACCAGGCTAGGATTAATAGCAGCTTATAGCTCTAGACTATAGCCTAGAAGTGTACGTTATTTTGCTGGTAGTGCCTCTGCTTTATGCTTTAGGCTATGAGTGGTAATTGGACCAGGAACTCCTCTAAGGGTTCTAAAGGTCAATGGTTTCACAAAAAAACAAATACATTTCCAAAAGAATGTCATCCTCTTCTGAGAGGGATGCAGCTGGTCAGATTGAGCTGTCTGGGGAAACTGTTGTTGCAGCTGCCCTAGACACTTCAGTCCCTGTATATATCACACAAGAGGTTTTTTCTTCTACCATTTGTAATTTGGAAAGAAGATTGATGCTCTATCTCTCCATAGTGGGGCTAAACATAGCAGATTCCCATCTAGTGCTCAGGACCCTCTTATTGAGGTGCAGGAGGCTGGGGATCAGGTAGATCTTCCCAAATATTTGGAAGATACTTATTTATCCTCTTCTAAGGATCCTAATATAGGAGTAGCCTCACAAGACAGGTTGCTTGTGCACTCCCTTACTAAATTGTTTCCTTCAACATTTTTGCTGCCTCTTGAGGAACCAACCTCTAATTTGGGTTCATTAGAACCTCCCCCATCTGGGGATGTTTTTTCCTATTCATGCATGGCTAAAAAGGCATATGTATTCTGAATAGGAACATCCGGATAAACAGTATTATCCTCCTAAGAAATTCTCCACACTTTATCCTGTGGAAGAGCATTTCTATGAAAAAAATGGGGGGGGGGTTCCAGCAATTGATGCTGCAATCGCCTCAGTGAGCAAGAATCTCACATGTCGGTGGATAATGCGCTGATGTTAAGGAATCCAACAGATAAAAAGTTGGCACTTCTTTCTAAAAGCAATATGTCTTTAGTAAGTTCAGTAGCCGGTTCTTGCTGCAATTGGTGTATCCTAGTCCATTAAAGAACAGTTTGTGGACATACTTAAGATTCTGCCTGATCAGCAGGCCCAGCAATGGGCCGGCATATCAGACACACTATGTTTCACAGTAGATGCTATGAAAGATTTTTTAAACCTCGCGGCTTATGCTTGGACTAGTGCATTCTCAGAGTTCTATGGCTGAAAGGGTCAGAAGAGATCTTGGGGCAGAAAGCCCACAAAGCAGGATGTTAAAGCCTCCTTATGAAGGTGCGCCCTCACTCGCTCGGTTGGGGGGAAGGCTCCTGCATTTCTCAAAGATCTGGCAGAAACAATGTCAAGACAAATGGGTGGCTTCTGCAGTTTTCTCTAGGTTACAACTAGAGTTCCGAGCGTTTCCATCTCCTTGTTTTTCTAAGGGCAAATGTTCCCAAGGATCCAGAGAAAAAAGTGTTTCTGGCTCTGGGTTATCTATTATCCCAGTCGGTGATATCAGAGGTTTCCTTAGTGGAACAGGGCACAGGTTTTGATTTTTCTTTTTTTTTGCCAACTCAGTAAAACCAGTGATCTCCGAGGAAAACCAGGTCCTCATATCCGCTGATTGCTCAGGTTACCTCTCATCGCTTTACATCATGGTGGCTGTTTTTTTTTTTTTTTTTTCCATATATCTATGATATGCTAGATCCAAAAGCTCACATGGCTTAATATATTCCCGCATTTATCTAGTCGACATCTCCCTTAATCACCAATCCCCTCCACCTCCCGCCCACTATAACCCCCCCCCCGCCCCCATCCTACCTAGTAGATAATTTTTAACTTGACAATTACTCATGTCTATACCCGTTTGGGTCTATACCCTTAATCCTTCTGAGGTACTCCAACTCCTTTTAAATTCTTGCCAGCTATTCCATTTCTCCAGCGTGTGTTTATTGCTCCTGCCCACCGAGCTGTCCTCCATACATTCCATCTTGTATATCCCTTCTACGGCGTCCACCCACTCCCATATCGTAGGTGCCTCCGGCTCTTGCCATTTTTTTGTGATTAGTTTTTTCCCCGCATTTAATAGATGTGGGATCAAGGACATCTTGTACTGTTTTATGCTGCCCCCTGTAGCATGAAACAGAACTACCCATGGGTCAGCGATTACCACAGAACTGGTTATAGTTTTAATATGCAGTAGGATCTGGTTCCAGTAGCTCTTGATCTTCGGCACCCCCACCATATGTGAGCCATTGTACCTATTTCCCCACATCCACGCCAGCATTCCCCTGACGTGTCTGATTGGAATTAACTCTATCTGGGGAGTAATACCACCTCGATAAGCATTTATAACTCATCTCTGCGGTTTTAGCGTCGATGGCTGAGCTATGGGCCAATTTAAATACTTTACCTAACATTACCTTATCCTTTTGTGAGCCTAATTCCCTTTCCCATTTTTTAACGAATGGAGGCATTCCCACCTCCCCCGCTGACAGCAGCAACTTATACCACCTAGAAACTATCCCCTTGGAGTTCTTTGTTGTACATAATTGTTGCAACGTGCTCAGTTCGTCAGCCGCCCTAATCGGATGTGGTAATTTTTTTATAAAGCGGGAGAGCTGGCAGTACCTCCACTCGTCAATCACCATTATATCTGTTTTTTGTTTTATTTCGTGAAAAGGTGCTATATTGCCATCCCTCATTACATCTTTAAGCTGTGCTTCCTTTTTTACCCAATTACCTCCTATCTCCGAGCAACCTGGCAAAAAATATTTATTATCCTTTAGTGCCATAAGAGGTGAGTTATATTTTCCGTTAACGTGCTTTTATACCATGTCCCATATTCAAAAAGTGTTACGTGTTAAATTATTTCCTATCTCTAGCTTCTGCCTTTTATGTGGGGGATTCCATATTTGTTTACCTAATTGTGCTCCACAACTTTCGTGTTCAAGTTTTACCCACTTTTTTTCTATATTATCCCTTTTGGTCCATTCGCTCACCCTCGACAGGACCACCACTTTATAGTACATCTGGATGTCTGGGATCGCCAGCCCACCTCTGTCTTTTGGTTGTCTCAAGCTAGCAAAGGCTATTCTGGGTTTTTTATGCTTCCATATAAATTTATTTAGTACTGATTTTAGTTTAACAAAATATGTATTAGGCAACGCAATCGGTAGCATCTGAAAACGGTATAGGATTTTAGGAAATATTATCATCTTCACTATGTTTATTCGCCCCAACCATGATATTGACCCTTTACTTCATCTCTTACACTCCGCCTGAATTTCATTCAGTAGTGGTATGTAATTGACTCGGTAAAGTCTCTTCTCAGAGTTAGCTAATTTTATGCCCAAATATTTAAGCTCCTTTCTCCACGGGAAGCTCCAATTCTGTTGAATTGTTTGCGCCTCCATCTTGTTGGTATTTATATTTAATATTTCGGATTTTGATCGATTTATTTTAAAATTGGACAGTTCTCCGTATTTTTCTAATATCCTTATTAAATTTGGGACGGACCGTTTGGGGTTGCATATGTAAAATAGTATGTCATCTGCGAAGGCGGATAGCTTATGTTCCTCCTTCCCAATTTTTACCCCCATTATATCCTGACTATCTCGGATTGATGCGAGGAGGGGTTCCATTGACATCACGAACAGTAGGGGCGACAGGGGACACCCCTGTCTTGTCCCCCGTTTCAGTTCGAATTTAGCGGACTCCTGTCCATTAACTTTTACCCGCGCAGTGGGTTGGTTATATAGAACTCTCACCCTCTGTATTATTTTCGGGCCTAATCCCATCTCGGCCATTGTTTGGAACATAAACCCCCAGTCCACTCTGTCGAAGGCCTTCTGTGCGTCCGTAGACAGAAGCAGACTGGGGGTCTCCCTCCGTCGCATCTGTTGGAGCAGAAATAGGGTTCTCAAGCCATTGTCTCTCCCCTCCCGTCCTGGTACAAACCCCACCTGATCTGGATGGACCAGGCTCTTCATCAGATGCCTTAGTCGCTCTGCTAAGATCTTCGCATATAGTTTCGTATCTGTGTTAAGTAACGAAATTGGCCTATAGCTGGTGCATTGAGCTGGATCTTTCCCTTCTTTATAAATTAGTGTAATTGTGGCCGATAAGCCCTCATTACTCATACTGTATTTCTCACCCAACCCATTGAAATAGTGACATATTTTTGGTGTTAAAATTTCTCTATATATTTTATAGTAAAGTATTGTGAAACCGTCCTGTCCAGGAGATTTTCCCGACGCTGATTTTGTCAAAGCCTTGTTTATTTCTTCGACCGAGATTGGCCGATCAAGAATCTCCCTTTCCAGCGTACTGATTTTGGGTAATCTAATTTTTTTTTAGGAAAGCTGCAATGTTCTTTTCGCACATCTCGCCCTGTACCTTCTGCTCGCTGTCTGAATAGGTCTCTTCGAAATATTTCCTAAAAGTTTCTGCGATTGCTTTCGTTGAAAATGTCATATTACCATTTTTATTCATTATTTTGCCAATAAAATTTTTTGTTTTTTCTTTTTGCACCATCTTAGCTAGATATTTACCCGTTTTATCCCCCCAGAGGTAACGTTCACGGGCCCGACCGTTAAAGACCCTCCTGGTTTCTTGTTCCAGGAGATCCTTTAATTCCTCTCGGGTGTTAACTAATTTTTTGTATATTCTATCTCCTTGGGGCTGACTTTTTTTATGCTCTTGTTCTAAGTTATAAATCTCCTCCATTAATCTTTTGATTTTCATATCCATTTTTTTTTTTTTGGACCCTACTGCGATCAATATTCCTCTTATATAGGCTTTATGTGCCTCCCATACTATTTGACCTGGGGTTTCCGGGATATCGTTCAGTGCAAAATAATGTTCGATTTCTTTGCCAATCCTAATTCTATCCTCTTCATCATATAGCAGGTCTTCGTTGATCCGCCATGTTGAGGGTCTTATCTTATTGCTTAAATTGTTTATTTTGATCTTAACAGGAGCGTGGTCTGAGGGGGTAGTTGCTTCTATACTAGCTTCGACCATCTGATCTAATAGCCCGTGGTCTATAAAGATATAGTCAATACGGGAATATGTCGCATGTACCGGGGAGTAGAATGAGTAATCTCGACTCTTTGGATTCATATCTCGCCAGGCATCTACCAACTGGTTAGTATATAATTTTTGCTGAATGTTCCTTAGCTGATCGTTTCTCATCCTCTGTATCCCGGACGTGCTATCTAATCCCAGATTGAGGCAAAAATTAATGTCTCCTAGCATTATCACGTATCCCTTCTTAAACTTGGTTAACTTGGTTAATATCGTCTTTAAAAACCCAATGGGATTGGCATTAGGAGCATAGATATTGACTATGGTGCAGTCCATCTCATCTAGTGTACCTCTCAGGAACAAATACCTCCCTTCCACATCACTCATCCTATCCACTAATTGGAATTTCGTTTTTTTTAAAAGCCCATCGCAACCCCTCTATTCCTTGTGGATATTGTATCGCTGTAATACCAACTAGGGAAGTGCTTCGAATATAATCTAATGTTTGATGTCAGGGAGATATGTGTCTCCTGAAGAGCCACCACGTCTGCCTCGTATCGCTTTAACTCTGCCAAGATCTTATGCCTCTTGGTTGGGGTGTTCAATCCCTTTACGTTATATGTTAAAAAATTTATACCGTTCATTTAGCGAATAGCTTCCTAATTCCCTGGCACCTCCCTTCTCCTACTCGGGTACAAATTATATTTTTCTAATGATCTACTTTTCCTCCCTATCCTTCTCACCTCCTCCCCCAGTCCCCCCCCTCACCCCTCTCCCCATCCCGCCCCTCACCTCCCCCCCTCTTCCCTTACCCCCCTCCCCCACCTCCCCCCACCCTGCGGCCAAGGCTCGGCCCTTGTTTGGTAGATGGTCGTATAAGCCCATACCATCTACCAGACGACTTGTTCTGAGGGTCTGAGGCTCCTTGACCTACGCCTCCTCTCTCCTCTCCTATTTAGGCAGGATGAGAGGGTATATCGCCTGCATCCCCTACCCTCCTTCCGCCATCCCCACCAGCCACCTTCTTCCCCCTCTTCCCTCCTACTCCCCCCTAACTGGATTCTATCTCATAATTCCTCTAGATTGTGATAGACCCGACATCTATCATGTCCAGCCTGGAAGTTCCGGAATGCACAGATCTAATCTCTTACAAAAATCTGCCAGATCTTCCGGGTATCTCAACTTCGCAGTTTGGCCATTTTTGAAACCCATTAAACATGCTGGGAAACCCCAACTGTATTTTACATTTCGCGCACTCATCTCTACCAACAGCGGCTTCATAAGCCGTCTTCTCGCTAAAGTCGCGTATGATAGATCAGAGAAGATTTGTATCTCGCGTCCCTTATACTGCAGTGTGGTCTTCCCTCTGAGCTTTCTCCAGAGTGTTGCCTTTTCCTCGAAGTAGGTAAATCTTACAATGATATCTCTGGGTCTCTCTGTGGACGGTTGGCGTATTTTGCCTATCCTATGAATCCTGTCAATTTTTGGGGGACTTTCTCTCCCGTTTCCCCAGCAATCGGAGAATATGCTTTCAAATATCTTCCTTAAGTCTTCTCCCTTTTCCTCCAGGACGGATCGAATCCGTAGGTTTTTTCTTCTACTTTGATTCTCTTGATCTTCCAATTTATACCATATCTCCCTCTGCTCTCGTCTTATTGTTTCTACTTGCTCCTTCAATTTGCATACTTCCTGGGATTGTTCAATGCAATTCTCCGTAGCCTCTACTCTCTCTAGCAGGCTTCCGAGATCCTCTCGGAGCCCACGGATATCCACCTTGATTGCATTTTCAAGACTCAGAAGCATCTCCCGCATTTCTCCTTTTGTAGGGGGAAGGTCTATTACCCTTGACTCATCCGCTTTGCTGTTGTCTATGTCACTATCTATCCCAATATCCTCTCTTAGATGCGAGGTAATATCCTCCTTATGTTTACCTAGACCTTTTTTCTGCTCTTGGTCAGGGTGCTGTTTCTTGCCGGTACCTGTATGTTTGGGGCTTCCTCCTTGCGTTAAGTATTGTTGGATAGTAGTATCTAGACCTTTCTCTTTAGAGGTCCGCGAAGTTCCGCTTTTAGCGGCTTTATTGGCCGATTTACTCATGGTATTTTGTGCGGTCGTTTACCTCCTTCTTGTTTTATTGCTTCCTTCTTCTCCTTGCCCCCCCTCACCTCTTCACTTCTTTTACTCCCCACCTTTAATAGTGTTCTGCCCGTGGTTTTGACGCTATGGTACTCGATTTGTAATAAAATATAGGTGCTAAAATATAGTGTAAATTTGAAGCTATAGTTAGTCTGATGGGACTTACTCCATTTACTTTTTCCTCAATTATAGTCAGGTTTACCAGTACACTGGGCTCCTGTGTGTTAAAACCCTTTACAGTCCCGCTCTCTCTATTGATAGTAGTCTGAGAAAGCTTGTATGATCATATCTATGAAGACACCCCTCACCTTTGTGTAAAATCTACTTAGCTGACCCTACATGTAGTGCACCCAGTATTAGCTTTTCGTATTGCTGACTGTATTGGGCATGCGTTTCAGGGCCTACAGCATATGTACGGAGGGAGCTCCTGGGGCAAAAAAAAAAAAAAAACGGGAAACAACAAAGAAAGAGATGTCTCTGTTCGTTTTGCTAAAGCAGACCAGGATATATCCAAAATGACTTGCCAATGTTGGTCCTGACTTCTCATTCGCTGTGGAAAAAGCATATGCTTATACGTTTAGGTTTATCAGAACTGAGCCCAGATGGCTATTCATGCTTTACCTGCTTAAGCAGGATTAATACTGGGTTATTGCTGGATATATCTAAAAGTTTATAACAACTGAGTCCAGATCGTTTTTCTTACATTGCCACTTAATCCGAGGAATTCTGCAGGATAATACACGTTTAAGCTATACCACACTTTATGGGAGAAAAACTAGCCTATAGGAGAAAGTCGTTGGCAGCGGGTCACACCCGGGATATGTCACATATAATTTGTCTGTGTTAGTCCTGATTTCCCATTCGCTGTAGGACATTCGTGTACTTATATCCATAGGTTTATAAAAACTGCACACAGATAGCTATTCGTGCTTTACCTGCTTAAACAGGGTTATACAGGGTTGTTTCAGGATATATCACATTGAGCTTATCTCTTAAATTATAGATAGAAAACCCATCTGAGAATAAGAGTTCTTTAGCTAAAGCCTGTCTGTGAATAAGAGTCCTTTAGCAAAAGGGGGGGGGTTCCCCGTCTCACACCTTTGGAGCACAGCCCTGTCAGCATAAAGCAGTTATATTGCTCAGCTAGGGTAACAGTTCACCAGACTCTACACTCGCAGAGAGCATCCCTTCCCCATGCTCGACTGTGCAGACAACAGGCATTTGAATTCTATCACTCTAATGGGGTACAATACCGTCCTTGTTTTTCTGTGCCCTTGTTGTTCTCCGTTCCCTAATGTTCCTGTGTATTCTCCGGGGTTTCGTCCATGCTCCCTGTTAGTATGGAAAGGGGGTGTAGGAGGACCGGGGAACCGCCGGCCAGCGGCTCTCTATTCGGACGGTCCGACTCTGGTGGCGGAGCGGGGGATGCGGCACAAGTGGCGTGTTGTAGCAGGGGGGTGCTCGTATTCGCTCCGGACGGAGCCGCACACTTCCTCTGATGAGAACGCGGCGCCCATCTCCAGCTCCCCGCACACACGCCGCTTGACAGTGCAGGTCAGCCCCTCCCCTCAGGCGCGCCCAGCGACCTCACGTCCTGCGCCCGCCCCTCATGCCAGCTGACATGGCACAGGTTTTGATTTAAACCTTTCACGGTTCCAGAACCAAACAAAGATGTAAGACCTATTCTAGATCTCAAAGATCTGAATCTGCACTTATCACATGGAGTCAATCCGATCGGTTGTGTCCATCCTGCAAGGAGGGGAGTTTTTGGTTTCAATCAATATCAAATATGCATATCTCCACATGCCAATATTTCCCGCTCACCAGAAATGTCTGTACTTTGAAATATAAAATCATAATTTTCAGTTGTGGCCCTGCCATTTGGTTTAGCCACAGCACCATGGGTGTTCTGAAAGATTCTGGCACCTCCTTTAGCCAGATTGAGGGCTCAAGGCATAACTGTTCTAGCTTATTCAGACAATCTACCTTTAATAGATCATTCAGTCTCAGGTCTAAACCAGAATCTGGAAGAAGATTCTGTCCAGGGGAGATGATGCAGGTTAGAGGGCCTTGCCTATCAACATTTTGGAAAATTCGGGCAGTTCGTCTGGCCCTAGAATCTTGGCGGTCAGACTACGGGACTGTCCTGTCAGGATTCAGTCCAACAAGGCCACAGCTGTGTCTTAGATCAATCACCAGTGGGCATGAGAAGTTGTGCAGCCCAAAAAAGAGGTGAATAATATTCTAGCTTAGGCAGAACACATTCCTTGGCTATCGGCAATTTTCATTCCAGGAGTAAAGAATTGGAAGGCAGACTACTTGAGTCTCCGACAATTATTTCCGGGAGAATGGTCTCTTCCCCTCGACATCTTCCTAGCGATATGTCAGAGGGGGGGTATTCCGGACATGGACCTATTCATGGACCTATTCACATCCAGATTCAACAACAAAGTCGACAACTTTGGGTCAGGAGCAAGGGATCGGCTAGCAGGTGGACCAGATGCATTAGTCTTCCCATGGGATCAGTTTAACGATCTATGCGTTTCCTCCAGTTCTTCTACTTCCGCGCCTTCTCCGCAGGATCAAGCAGGAATCAAAGGAGGTGATTCTGGTGGCCCCAGCGGGTCCCAGAAGATCTTGATTTACCAAGATCATGAAGGTGGCAGTAGGAGTCCTTCGGACTCTGCTATTATAGCCAGACCTTCTCGCACACGGTCCGGTATTCCATCCTACCTTACGGACGAAAAATGTATCAAGTTTGACTGTTGAATCCCACTTTATAAAGGATCGTGGGTGCTCTCCTTCGGTAGTGTCTTCTTTTATTAATGCCAGGAAGCCGGCTTCCAGAATCATTTACTATAGAGCCTGAAAGGCATATGTTTCTTGGTGTAGAACCAGGGGTTGGCACCCCAGGAACTATGTCATAGGTAGGATCCTTGATTTCCTGCAAATGGGATCTGAAATGAAGCTGTCCTTGACTTCTATCAAGGGCCAGATTCTGGCCTTGTCGGTGTTTTTTTTTTTTTCAATGGCCTCTTGCTTTCCCAATCTTGGTGCGTAGCTTATTCAGGGGGTAACGTGGCTTAATCCCCCCTATCAAGGCACCTCTAAATCCTTGGGATTTAAATTTGGTCTTATCAGCTTTGCTGAATCAGCCGTTTGAGCCTTTACGAGAAATTCCCTTGGTTCTTTTGACAAGAAAGATAATCTTTCTGGTTGCCATTTCTTCTGCTAGAATAGTATTGGAATTAGCGGATCTGTCTTGTAAAGAGCCATATTTGATCATGCATAATAATGAGGTGGTTTTATGTCTTCATCCTGAATTCCTACCAAAAGTGGTAACAGGTTTTCATTTAAACCAAGATATTATTCTTTCTTCTTTCTCCCCAGAGCCCCAATCTAGGGAAGAGAAGGCACTACATTCCCTTGATGTAGTGAGAGTGATCAGAGTCTATTTAAAGGCGACTGCACATATTTTGTTTGTACTGCCAGAGGTCACGAGGATATTGCCTTTGGCGCAGCATAATGCAGGCTGCAGTAGGAGTCCTCTGGCCTCCTGTTTTTGTTGCCTCCCTTTCTTCAGTTACCATTGCTATGGGACATCCCACATAGTAAGTACTATGGCTCTGTGTCCCCTGATGTAAGAAAAGAAAACTGGATTTTTAAATCGGCTTACCTGTAAAATCCTTTTCTTTGATGTACATCAGGGGGCACAGAGGTTCCGCTCTTCTTGTATTGCTTGGCTACAAAACGGAGGACTCCCATTAGTGGGAGGGGTTATATAGGGAGTATACTTCTTGCCTTAGGGCGTGCCAGTGTCCATCTATCAGTGACCTGTAACCCACCTAAGTAAGTACTATGTCTCTGTGTCCCCTGATGTACATCAAAGAAAGGGATTTTACAGGTAAGTTGTTATAAAAATCCTGTTATTTCATGTTCTGTGAAATTTGAGCTTTTCAATTTCAAGGCATAATGCCTGCACATGACTGCACAGTTGTACAATGCAGCTCAAAGCAGCTGCTCCTCAAGGCATTTGAGCTTTTTTTTCTGCCTGTTAACGCCTCCCCTCCATGCCAGCCAATTGCACACCATATGTCATTTCAGGAGTTTAGTGGCAGAGAAGTTTACAGGCAGAAAAAAAATCCAAAGGTTTCCATTTCCAATTTCTTTGGATTTTTTTTGCTGCCTGTAAACTGCCCTGCCACTAAACTTCTGAAACTGCATATAGTGTGCCTGGCCATGAACACATAAGCTAACATGGAGGAGGTATAATAAAAAAAATCTGTGCTTAGTAAAAACGAATAAATCAGCAGCTAAACACCATAACCAGAATACTGGGCACAGAGAAAACAAAAGAAATAAAGTGCAGTGCTTGGCCAATAAATGTGAATATGGCCTAATAAATATAAATGTAAAACAAAAAAACTGTGAAATCAAATACACAAATATTGTGAAAAAAACTTGTTATAAGATGCTTCTGAAACTCAAGTGTCCAATAGAATCAAAAACAGACTGTGAATCCAAATAACCATAAATAAATTGATGCAGCAAAATAATGCAAATAATGTCCCATGTGAATATAAAACAGAACTAGTTAATCTTGTTTGTTCAAAAATACTTGACCACGTGGACCCTTCACCTTTATACACCACTAATAGATGGAGGCTTACCAGATCCTCAGTGACCCCCTGTTAGGGGAGGTCAAACTGCGCAGATTTGATCATGAACCACATAGACGTCTCGATACAGGATGCCAGAGAACGTGCATCAGGTAGGTGAGCGGGCTCTGGACCAGAGAGGAGCAACTAACAGAAGGCACACGTGGTGTGCAACGTTGGAGCGATACAGCAGAAGGTGATACGTCGTTTGGAGGCCTGCTGAGAGTATCCGAGCGGATTTGAAGATCACGTGACATCCGAACGATTGGGACGTTCTCCGGCATCCTGTATCGAGACGTCTATGTGGTTCATGATCGAATCTGTGCAGTTTGACCTCTCCTAACAGGGGGTCACTGAGGATCTGGTAAGCCTCCATCTATTAGTGGTGTATAAAGGTGAAGGGTCCACGTGGTCAAGTATTTTTGAACAAACAAGATTAACTACTTCTGTTTTATATTCACATGGGACATTATTTGCATTATTTTACTGCATCAATTTATTTATGGTTATTTGGATTCACAGTCTGTTTTTGATTCTATTGGACACTTGAGTTTCAGAAGCATCTTATAACAAGGTTTTTTCACAATATTTGTGTATTTGATTTCACAGTTTTTTTTTTTACATTTATATTTATTAGGCCATATTCACATTTATTGGCCAAGCGCTGCACTTTATTTCTTTTGTTTTAACATGGAGGAGGTAACAGGTAGAGGAAAAAAAAGCTCAAAAGATCTAAAACACCTGGAGAAGCAGCTGCTTTGAGCTGCATAGTGCATGAGGCCTCACTGCAGTGCTAAATGCCAACCAAACACACATCCTTGCCATCCTGGAACCAACATAATTAGTTCTGTCTGTGAAATGTTTTTTCTTTTTTTTTTTACAAATGTAAACATTTTATAATGTCTTGTGAGTTGACTGAGGTACTGTACAGTTCTAGTGTTCTTGCTTCTCCTCATGCCTAAACATTGTGAATTTGCAATGTACATTATTTTATATAACATGTTCTGTGCAATTTGCGCTTTAATAGCTTTGTGACCAGCAAATAAAAATGTTTTATTTCTTTCATAATATCTTTTGGGTTTCAATTCCTCATATTATAAGGAAAATTTAATAATCTTTCATTATTTAAAAAAAATCACAGCACAAAACAGGTATTGATAATTGGTATCGGCGAGTACCTGAGTTAAGGAACAGTACTCTGTGTTAATAAAGTGGCATCAGTGCATCCCTAGTAATTAGACAAGCAAAGACAAGGGCCTGAAAGAAGTGAAGGGAAGCATTTATGGGCTTAGAACCAGATATAGACAAATTGAACAAAAAAAGTATGGATAAAATAGGCTTGGTGACCATGTATGTAGTGCGTGCCGGGACCATCTTAAAGGGATATTGGGCAAACATTGGCAGTCATGTTGGATAACAAGTTAAAACAAATTTTGGGCCCCTGACCTAGTGTAATTTCCAAACATGCGCCCACAATAGGAGATTCTCTAGTGCACAGTGAATATACCCGTTCAGTGGTAAAAAAAAAAAACTGCTTTAACATCAGTTGCAGCACATATTGAGGGTATGTACCCCGTGGGCATTGCGCTGTATGCAAGTACGTTAAAAGAACTAATGTTTTCGGTGACTCTACTGGTAAACATTCTTTCAGGATTAAACCTTTTGTAAATTGTTCTACTACTTACCTTATTTACCAAATAATTTGCCCATGTGGGAATATATATGTGGGCAAAACCATAAGGGAGTTCCTTAAAAGAATAGAACACATTTCAAGTATTATCACTAAAGAGGACACATCTCCAGTGGCAGTCCATTTTAGGGATAGTCATGATGCAAAGCCAGCTGGATTGCAGTGCATGATTATCCATAAATTGGAATTGTCTAACAGAAGAGGGGACAGAGAGGACGCTATTACAGGAAGAGACGAAATAGATTTTTCTCAACTCCATTTACCCCATGGGGTTAAATGGTGACATTTCCTTGCAATGTTTTCTATAGATGCGCTATGTGCATGTCCAACCCTTATGTAGATACCCGTTCTTTTATATATACACTTCTCTTACAGAAAAGTTGTTTTCCCTAATCGTCTTTCAGGACAGCCACTATGAGAGATAGACTCCTCCTCTTCCTCTGGAAACACTGCACCAGCCCATAAATTCTTACTTCCCCTGCCGGACCTCAGTTATTAGTGTTTCCTCCGGCGGGGAGACACTGTGCAAGGAACCAGGCCGATCAGTCGGGGAGGCTGTGGCCATTTTTTCATTAAAGAACCCGGTTGAAAGAAGCAGGGGCTTCGTTTGGAGAAAGCTGGGTTCAAACCGTTCGAAACCAAGCGGGTCGAATGGTTTACTTACCTCACCAGGTACTGCCACCCCTTCCTAGTCGAGCGCGGCTTCGGGTTGTGGGGGACTCCTATCGCGTCTACAGGGACGCAGCTGGCAAGCCTTTCGAAAGATTTCCCTGTACAAGGGTACAGTCCGCACTTTTTTTCTTTGAACCGAGCGGGCCGAACGACGGGCGACGTCGTATCCGGCGGAAACGAATGCTTGACTTCGAATAAGATCGACTTCCGGTTCCGGGTCGTGGAGCTGATAGGAGGGCCGGGCACAAGCTGGAGATGAGTTCGGAACGCACACAGGCAGCGTGGAACTCTGTAGTAAACAGCCACCTGCAGTCATGTCGGAAGCTGAGGCTCAAACAACAGACTCTATCTCCAGCATTCCTAAGGTAAGAGCACTCTGGGGAGGGGTACTCTCTATCTAGGATCCCCCCACCCCAATGTATGGTTCTATCATGGGGGGGGCAGACCCCCTGGGTGGCCAGGGGGGAGGGGAGGCTCAGATTCCTTCTTTTAAAAAAAGGGTCTAGTGCACTCCCAGGGTTGTATCCCGAGCTTTGGATTGACTTTGTCTTTTTTCAGTTTTTTATTTTTTCCTATTTTTTTAGAAAGCTACGGAAAAAACTAGGTCTACGCATAGCTCTAAAAAGAAGTGTGCCTCCTGTAGGGACATTTTAGGGGAATCTTGGACCAAAGTGTTGTGCAACGGGTCCATCTCCCCAGGATACAACCCCACCTCTAGCACAGAGTTCTGCTCCGGTCCAACCTGCTAGTACAGGGGGGACAGAGGTTGCAGACCCTTCAGGGACAGCTAGGGAACTTCCAGACAGTTCCTCTTCCGATTCCCAGGAGGGTTCAGAGGGGGAGGACCAGGACGGGGGGTCCAGGAAAGCCTCCAGATATAAATTATCCCTTGATGAGGTAGAGGACCTCTTAAAGGCAATTTATACAACCCTCGTTATCCAGACGGATAAGAAGCCCCTAACCCTGCATGACCAAATGTATTCAGGTTTGGGGGGAACCAAAAAGAAGGGTGTTTCCAGTGCACAAAGTTTTAATGGAAACAATTTAAAAAAAAGGCTGTATTGACTCCCTCGTTAGGGAAAGGGAATCTGAACAGGAGTCAGGACTAGCAGCTTCAGTCAAAGAGCTCTCGTCCACCTTCTCTTCTTTTAGGTCCCTTTTTGAAAAATGTCAGCTTCCCGAGGACCCGGCATGCCTTTGGAATAAAAATCCCAAATTGAATGCCGCTTTCTCCCAGGTCTCCAGACACACAGATTTGGCGTTTGAAGACATGGGGGCCTTGGCAGATGTCATGGACAAAAGGATTGACTCTCTGCTTAAAAAAACGTGGGACTCGGCTATCGGCAATCTAAAGCCTGAAATGGCAGTTACAGTTGTGGCTCGCAATTTAGAGCACTGGCTCTCACAGATCCAACAACATATTGAGGCAGGCACAGATAAGGAAACCATTCTGTCATCCTTCCCTACTATGCTGCGAGTGTTCACTTACATAGCAGATGCCTCTGCTGAGTCCGTCCGGATGTCGGGCAGAACGGCGGCTCTAGCCAATTCGGCCAGAAGGGCCCTCTGGTTAAAAACTTTCTACCACAGTGGGAGACAATATCCCCCAATCAATTTATTTTAGGGGTAATAAGAAGGGGTACCTCTTGGAATTCTTAAGACCACCCCCTCAAAGGCTCCTTGTCACGCATCTACCCAGGTGCATGGTAAAGGCCGAGGCCTTGCTAGAAGCTCTGAGGGAATTGGAGAATCAGGATGTTATTCTCAGGGTCCCAAAAGCAGAAGAGGGAAGGGGGTTTTATTCTCACATCTTCGTAGTGAAAAAACCCTCAGGAAAGTTCAGATTGATTCTGAACTTAAAGCCCCTGAATGCTTCAGTGAAATACAAAAGATTCCGCATGGAGTAGATTTTTTCAGTAAGGGCTTTTCTGCCCCGCAACCGTTTCATGGTATCTCTGGACCTAAGGGACGCGTATTTACACATCCCTATAGCAGAGGCCTCGCAGAAGTTTCTACGCCTTGCCATAGATTTAGGGGGAGAAACAATACATTTTCAGTTTCAGGCCCTGCCATTCGGGCTATCCTCTGCACCCCGCATTTTTACCAAGGTCCTGGCAGAAGCCATGGCCTTTCTTCGGCTCCAAGGGATATGTATAATAGCCTACCTGGACGACCTGCTTTTATTTGCAGCATCCCCAACACAGTTGGTTAAGGATCTCGATCTAACCAAAGGGGTCCTTACAGACCTGGGGTGGCTTCTGAACTTGGAAAAGTCCAGCCTGATCCCCTCACAACAGATCCCCTATCTAGGTTTCCTGTTGGACTCAACACTGTTGAGAGTTTTTCTACCAAGAGAAAAGGTACAAAAGCTGGACAGAGCAGTGGCCTCTCTTCAGAGCAACCAGCTGGTTTCCATAAGGGTTCTGATTTCAGTATTGGGTCTCCTAACATCTACCCTCCCAGCAGTGCAGTGGGCAGGGCTACATTTTCGTCCCCTACAGACCTTCATCCTAGGGGTGTGGGACCACAGTCAGGAGGCTCTAGACACCCTAGTACATATTCCACACCAGGTAAAGAGATCCCTCTGGTGGTGGAGGAAAGTGATGAATCTGTCGCAAGGGCGTCTGTGGCTCATCCCGGTTTCTCGGGTAGTGACTACAGATGCAAGTGGAAAAGGTTGGGGGGCACATTTGGGTTCCCTTCTAGCCCAGGGCACTTGGGAGGATGGCGAGTTGACTCGATCGTCCAACTGGAAAGAATTAAGGGCAGTGGGACTAGCCCTCAGATTCTTCAAAAAAGAGCTCCGGGGTCACCACATTCAGGTGCGGTCGGACAACTCTTCCGTAGTGGCCTATTTAAACAAGCAGGGTGGCACGAGAAGCGGAGCCCTGTTGTCTTTAGCGACAGAGATCCTGTCCTGAGCCGAAACCTACACCCTTTCGCTCTCAGCAGTTTTCCTGAGGGGAGAGAAAAAAGTGGTAGCAGACTTTCTCAGCCGAAAGAGGCTGAGGGAGGGCGATTGGGTTCTCAATCAGGAGGTTTTCAATCTCATAATAAAAAGCTGGGGGTCTCCAGAGGTGGACCTTTTCGCGTCCAGAAACAATTCAAAAACCCCCTGTTTTTTCTCCCTAAGAAGGGGAGAGGGAGCCTTAGGTGTGGACGCCTTGAACCAGAATTGGCACTTCAGAACTTGCTATGCCTTCCCACCTCCAGCATTGTTGCCAGCAGTTCTGAGAAAGTTTCAAATGGAAAACACAGCTCTGATTCTGGTGGCTCCGCATTGGCCCAAGAGAGCATGGTTCTCAATGCTAAAGCAGTTGGCGGTAGAACCTCCCTTACTCTTGCCCCCTCGGGACGATCTCCTCTCTCAGGGGCCAGTCCTCTGCCTACGAGTACACCAGTGGAAGTTAGCGGCCTGGCTACTGAGGAGGGTTTATTAAAATCTAAAGGTTTTTCAGAGAGACTAGTTTCTACCCTCCTGGACAGTAGGAAAAAGGAAACTCGCCAGATCTATGAAAAGGTCTGGTTACGTTTCAACAAGTGGTGCGCAGAGAGCTCTTTCTCAGTACGGAGCTCCTCCGCAGTTTTGGAATTTTTACAATGTGGGGCAGATAAGGGCTTATCCATTAGTACCCTTAGGGGTCAAGTATCAGCCCTCAGTGTTTATTTGGAAGATCATTTGGCTGCCAACCCATGGGTAGTCAGGTTCTTTAGGGCCCTGTCCAGACAGAGACCGGTCCAGGGTCTGTCCTTTCCCAGATGGAATTTATCTTTAGTTTTACAGAGCTTAACTGGACCCCCCTTTGAGCCTTTAAAGGAGTGTTTTCTGAGAGAACTTACCGTATATACTCGAGTATAAGCCGAGATTTTCAGCCTCTTTTTTGAGGCTGAAAGTGCCCCCCTCGGCTTATACTCGAGTCATCGCTGTCTGCCCGCTCGATCAGCGTGTCGAGCAGACAGACAGCGGCCATTCTATTCAAAAGCCGCGCCTCCGGCTCCGCCTTCGCCTGTGATAGGCGGAACACTGAATTTCCCAGCAGCCTGTGTTCCGCCTATCACGGACATCGTATCATCCTCGTACTACGGACGAGGATGATACGACGTCTGTGATAGGCGGAACACAGGCTGCTGGGAAATTCAGTGTTCCGCCTATCACAGGCGAAGGCGGCGGCGCAGCTTTTGAACTTTACAATGGCCGCCGACGAAGAGGGCACGGGACGGCACGGCACGGGACGGGACGGGACGGGGGCAAGGCAAGGCACGACACGGGACGGATGCAAGGAGGCAAGGCACGGCACGGAACAAAGGTAGGCTGGACACACACACACACACACACACACACACACACACACACACACACACACACACACACACACACACACACACACACACAGACACACACAGGGATGGATGGATGGATGGAGACACACACACACAGGGATGGATGGATGGATGGATGGAGACACACACACACAGGGATGGATGGATGGATGGATGGAGACACACACACACAGGGATGGATGGATGGATGGACACACACACACACAGGGATGGATGGACGGACACACAGGGATGGACGGACACACAGGGATGGACGGACACACAGGGATGGACGGACACACAGGGATGGACGGACACACACACAGGGATGGACAGGCATGTCTCACCCTCGGCTTATACACGAGTCAATAAGTTTGCCAGTTTTTTTGGGGGTAAATTGGGGGCCTCGGCTTATATTCGGGTCGGCCTATACTCGAGTATATACGGTACTCTGAAGACAGTGTTTCTGGTAGCAGTAACAACTGCCAGGAGGGTCAGTGAGATGGAGGCCTTATCAGTCAGGGCTCCCTTTTGCGTTATTTTTCCAGACCGGATAGTTTTAAAGACCGATCCGGCCTTTTTACTGAAAGTGGCATCCAGCTTTCATAGAAGCCAGGAAATAGTTTTGCCCTCTTTTTGTCCCAATCCCTCAGGCGAGAAGGAACTAAAATTTCATTATTTGGATGTTAGGAGATGTATCCTACACTATCTAGAACTGACCAAGACATTCAGAAGGTCAGATTCCTTATTTGTTTTGTTTTCCGGGGCCAGAAAAGGTTGTAAAGCGTCCCGGCGCACTATTGCTAGATGGCTCAGAGTAGCCATCGAGCAGGCTTATAAAGTTGCAGGGAAAGAGATCCCAGTGGGTATTAAAGCACACTCCACTAGAGCTATGGCAGCCTCCCAGGCAGAAAGAGCGGGAGCAACGCCAGAGCAGATTTGCAGAGCAGCAACATGGTCCAGCTATTCCACTTTCGTAAAACACTACAGAGTGGATCTGGTGTCAGCAGGTGAGCAGACCTTTGGGCGAAAGGTTTTGCAAGCTGTAGTCCCACCCTAACTGGTAAGTGCTCGTTTATCCTCTCATAGTGGCTGTCCTGAAAGACGATTAGGGAAAATTAGAGTTACGCTTACCGGTAACCTCTCATAGTGGCTGTCCTGAAAGACGATTAGGGAAAATTAGAGTTACGCTTACCGGTAACGTCTTTTCCAGTAGTCTTTAAGGACAGCCCTAGTTCCCACCCGAAAATTGGGGGGAGTCTTACAAAAGACCAGAGCGCAGCAAGATAATGGCATTTGATAAATATGTTATTAATGTGTTCTTGTGTCTCCCCAGCTGGCCGGAGGTAATCTCGATATAAACTGAGGTCCGGCAGGGGAAGTAAGAATTTATGGGCTGGCGCAGTGTTTCCAGAGGAAGAGGAGGAGTCTATCTCTCATAGTGGCTGTCCTGAAAGACTACTGGAAAAGACGTTACCGGTAAGCGTAACTCGAATTTTTTATACTCTTTGTACATTATGTTGAAGTGCACGCTATTCTGTGAATCTGGGTTGCTCACTTATGGGCAACTAATGAAAATAATAGGAATCTTTCTATCTATGACTGAAATGGGGAATTGATATGTGTATAGGTTTGCCTATCTATGATCACCAACTGTTTGCTATGTGCATAAACATTGCTTGGTCTCCTCTCAATAGCTGGGTTTAATGACAGAGGTATTTGCCATCTGAACAGAGCAGGATACACAATGGTGGATTCAGATTTAATCAAGGAGTTGCCTGTATCGGATGAAACCAAAGGATTTCATAAACTCGGGGTTTAAAACCGTTGCACCCACTTAAAATAGATCTGCACATGTTACAATAGACTTGGAAATAGCCTGAGTGTGTATGATCTATATCCGACGAGCCTGACATGCTAAATCAAATGTTGGGCACGTCGGATGGGATATCAATGTTGTATGATGTGAAGTGTTTGTGGGATCGTCTGGGCACAGACGATCTCAGATGGGATTTCATTCTTTATTTGGAACCTGGATAGCCCATGCATGAATTGATTATTTTATGGGTTTATTTAGGACTACGTGGATTATAGTGATTCGGGATTGACATTGGCTTATAGCCAAGGATCCCATTAGCTTTAACATATGAGACGATTATACAATATACAAGCTCTATTTTTTTACATAGTAAGGTTGAATAAAGACACCAGTCCATCCAGTTCAACCTGAGTGAGTGTCTACAATTGTCCCTATCATTGAATAAATAGCCCTCTATTGAATGAAGCAGTTAAAATATCCTATATTGGTAATATTCCCACGCAGCATTTAGATGCAGAAAAAATTGTCACTTTGTGATGTTTTCTTTAGTCCAGGGCAGCACACCACTATGTTTTTAAGCTTGAAACTTTACCTCAGGTGTGGAATTACTATAAAGTAACAAATGAGTTAATAACACCTTGTACTCACTGTAGATAATTGGGAGTGATTTTGTGGTTTTGTATTTAATGGGTGACTACTATTCCCGAAGTTCTGGCCCCTCGGAACGAAACATGTAAACTCTATGCTGGCAATTGACAATAAGGACCTAATGACCTTAGTTACGATGCACATGCCTGAAGAAAAACTTGTGCCTGGATGATTATTTTACAACTACCTCTTGTCTGACTCCCTATCCTTCCCTAAAGGATTTGGGAAGAGAGGATTGGCGATAGGATATTGTGAACATTGGCTTTATAAAAACTCCCGCAGGAGAACTACAAATGCCCTCCCTTCTATTTTCAATACACTGTGCTAACAGAAGGGAAAACAAGGATGTATATATATATATATATATATATATATATATATATATATATATATATATATATATATATATATATATACACAGATCGATCCCGACTCAAGGTTTGAACGATCTCTGTAGAATCACCGGATCTGTGCGTAACCCATACTAAGAGAGAGATTACCTGCAAGCTACAGGAGCCCTGTTTGTGGTTACATTAAATGTATCTGTGAGGACTGTTCTATTCTTACTTAGGTTCAATAAGTTTTTATTGTTCTTTTTCAAAGTAAAAGCATTTGTAAACAGCGAGATCGAAAACGAACCGAGCCATGGAGACAAGGTTCTACCATATCCCTTAAGAGATAAGGGAGCATACAGTGGTGTGAAAAAGTGTTTGCCCCCTTCCTCATTTCCTGTTCCTTTGCATGTTTGTCACACTTAAGTGTTTCGGGAACATAAAACCAATTTAAACAATAGTCAAGGACAACACAAGTGAACACAAAATGCAATTTGTAAATGAAGGTGTTTATTATTAATGGTGAAAAAAAATCCAAACCATCATGGCCCTGTGTGAAAAAGTGATTGCCCCCTAAACCTAATAACTGGTTGGGCCACCCTTAGCAGCAACAACTGCAACCAAGCGTTTGCGATAACGTGCAATGAGGCTTTTACAGCGTCCTGGAGGAATTTTGGCCCACTCATCTTTGCAGAATTGTCCTAATTCAGTTACATTAGAGGGTTTTCGAGCATGAACGGCCTTTTTAAGGTCATACCACAACATCTCAATAGGATTCAGGTCAGGACTTTGGCTAGGCCACTCCAAAGTCTTCATTTTGTTTTTCTTCAGCCATTCGGTGGTGGACTTGCTGGTGTGTTTAGGATCATTGTCCTGCTGCAGAACCCAAGTTCGTTTCAGCTTGAGTACACGAACAGATGGTCGGACATTCTCCTTCAGGATCTCTTGGTAGACAGCAGAATTCATAGTTCCTTTTATCACGGCAAGTCTTCCGGGTCCTGAAGCAGCAAAACAGCCCCAGACCATCACACTACCACCACCATATTTTACTGTTGGTATAATGTTCTTTTTATGAAATGCAGTGTTCCTTCTACGCCAGATATACTTGGACACACACCTTCCAAAGAGTTCCACTTTTGTCTCATCGGTCCACAGAATGTTGTCCCAAAAGTCTTGGGGATCATCAAGATGTGTTGTGGAGAAATTGAGACGAGCTTTGATGTTCTTTTTGCTCAGCAGTGGTTTTCTCCTTGGAACTCTGCCATGCAGGCCATTTTTGCCCAGTCTTTTCCTGATGGTGGAGGCATGAACGCTGACCTTAACTGAGGCAAGTGAGGCCTGCAGTTCCTTGGATGTTGTTGTGGGGTCTTTTGTGACCTCTTGGATGAGTCGTCGCTGCGCTCTTGGGGTAATTTTGGGCGGCCGGCCACTCCTGGGAAGGTTCACCACTGTTCCATGTCTTCGCCATTTGTGGATAATGGCTCTCACTGTGGTTCGCTGGTTTCCCAAAGCTTTGGAAATGGCTTTATAACCCTATCCAGACTGCTAGATCTCAATTACTTTCTTTCTCAATTGTTCCTGAATTTCTTTGGGTCTCGGCATGATGTGTAGCTTTTAAGGATCTTCTGGTGGACCTTACTGTGTCAAGCAGCTCCTATTTAAGTGATGCCTTGATTGTGAACAGGTGTGGCAATAATCAGGCCTGGGTGTGGCTAGAGAAATTGAACTCAGGTGTGGACAACCACAGTTATAGTATGTTTTAACAAGGGGGGCAATCACTTTTTCACACAGGGCCATGATGGTTTGGATTTTTTTTCACCTTTAATAATAAACACCTTCATTTACAAATTGCATTTTGTGTTTACTTGTGTTGTCCTTGACTATTGTTTAAATTGGTTTGATGTTTCCGAAACACTTAAGTGTGACAAACATGCAAAGGAACAGGAAATGAGGAAGGGGGCAAACACTTTTTCACACCACTGTATGTTGATAGATCAGGATGCATGTGAGTTCTTGGGGTGGCCAAGAGTGGCCTAAGAAGATAGTACAGGAAAATTAAAGTGAGAATAAAAGATGGGAGGAAGGGTGGTGAGAAGGATGGTAAGGAGGGGAGGGGTATAGAGACAGCGAGCCTCAGATTTACTGAGAATTTTATATTCCCGGGCCCAGGGCAAAAAAGTTGGGATTATTTGGTTTCTCAGGTAGTATTCGTCATCAAAATTATTTTTTAATTTATCTGAAGTAGAGTAATGCCTCCAGATACGCCTATGATGAAATGTACACCCTTCTACTGTGAAACACGGGTGTATCACTGATGTTTTGGGGATGTATGAGCTACAAAGGCACAGGAAATTCAATCAAAATTGATGGCAAGATGAATGTAATATGTTGTCAAATACTGGAGGAAAATTTGCCTTCATTAACCAGGAAGCTGCACATGGGACGTACTTGGACATTCCAACATGACAATGATCCAAAACAAGCCAAGTGAGTTGTCATTGGCTACAGCAGAATAAAGTAAAGGTTATTGAGTGGCCATCTCAGTCTCCTGACCTCAAAATCATTGAGCCACTCTGGGGAGATCTCAAACGTGCAGTTCATACAAGGACAGCCCAAGAATTTACGGGAACTGGAGGCTTTTTGCCAACAGGAATGGGCAGCTTTACCATCTGAGAAGATAGAGCCTCATCCACAAATGCCACAAAAGATTTCAAGCTGTCACTGATGGTAAAGGGAGGCAATGCACGGTATTAAGAACTGGGGTTCCGTAACAGTTGATTGAAAATGGCTTCAGCCAAACACTAACCATGGGCAAAAGAAAGGTTTTCGTGTTTTCGTTCATATTCTCTGAAAAATGGCCAAGAAACCATAAATTCTGCCAGGGTATGTGCTGATCTATAGGAGGAAAGAAGTCTTCTTCCTCTATACTCACTTTTATAAACTGGCTGTTTGTGATAGAATGGTTGTGTGCTGTGATGGAAAGCAGAGACCGTGTTTTCTGCTCCTCATCTCAGCTACATAAACCGGTACATACCTGAGATCAGCTGTGATCCTGAGGATAATGGCTTTTCTCTGTTTCATAAACAGACACCTAATCACCTATACAGCTCTTAGGAATTGTAGAAAAGACAATTTGGTTGCATTAGGCCTTTGGCTGGGTGATCAACTTAATGAAAAATCTGCTTTTCAGCCCACACTTTGCCTAGAATACTTGGGTCTTTCTTTATTGTACATCACAGGACACAGCCAGTTATTATAATAACTACTTGGGTTATACACCACATATAGGTGAATGGACACTGGTAGATCAATCAGAACAATCAAATAGGAAGTGTTTCCCTATATAACCCCTCCCGTACAGGAAGCCAGGAAGCACTTCAGTTTTTTGCCAGTGTCTGTAAGGTGGTGGTCACTGATGTGATGCATGTACTCAGGGAGCATACTTGGAGGCCTGGACAGTTCTATTTAGAATCATGGACTTCATTCAGATCCATTCAAAAGGGCTACTGGCCAAAATGGATGGTACCCGAGCTTCATTGGAAGGAGAGAAGATTGCACAAGGTTTTGCCTGTAATGCAGCCTTATGGACCCTGTGTAATGGAGCCCTGTGCAGTGTTTGTTCTGACCAAGGTGCTTTGCTGCAGGGTGCTATACAGGTCCAGAGGAGTGGACCCCACATTAAGGGGAACCCAGTCCCTGAAGATCTTTTATGACAAAACTCGCCATGATGGGTGAGAATTGGACGCCTGTTATGTTCAGAGTCCTGCAGCGGGAATGGTAAGTCTGCATTTGTTTGCAGTTTCTCTTTATAAAAAGATCTGACTGTCTGGTGTTCTCTCAGTAGCTCCTAGGGCCTGTGTGCTGTTTAAAACATGCTCTGTAGACTTCATAGTAGTATAGGCAGGAAGTGGAGTGTTGGCCAAGTGCTCAGCAGATTCAGCTCTTGATACATAATGGCAGCCCATGGATACTAATGAAGTGTGAGTACTTACTATGGGAGAACCGTGTGGCTAGACAAGTCATGATTACATAATGCATACTTACTAAATGTCTCCAGAAGCGAGAGGCGGAAGAGGCAGGTACACCTCCCTCAGGTCCAATGATCTGGCAGTGTTCAGGTCCCCTTTTTGGAGCAATGGCATCAGGGGGTATCTGAACCACCTAATCTCGGATCAAGCCTGGTTAGTACTTGGATGATAAACTGCCCAGGAATAACGGGCTGCAAGTTTTTTTTTTTTTTTCTCCTAATTGAAAGAGGCATCTGAGACTTCAGTGTTTTGAAAGCATCTCAGACCACAGGTTTTTAGGGCAGTCTGAGGTGGTTTGCTCCTTCTTTAACCAGCAGAAACCTGGTAGGTTAAGTGCACCTCTTGGGACTGTCTTTTACCTTGCATTGGCTTTTGGAGCAGACATTATCGTCTCATTATTGTGGGCCAATTAAATGGTAGCAGTTCCAAAACCAACTGAGGACATGAGGTATATCTTAAGATCTCAATCCGTTGAGCATCCTTCTGTTTCATATAGCCTAGATCTGTTCAGTGATGACCTCTGCAAAAGGTAGCTTTCGGTGTCCATAATCAGTAAACGCAAACACTGAGGTGGCAGAAAAAAAAAAAAAAATATATATATATATATTATATTATAATCAGTAATTGCACGTCTTCCCGTGGTTGTTTGTTTCCAGGCTCATCAAAGATTTCTGTAATTGCAGTGGAAAGTCGTCATTTTTTTTCTTATTTTTTTTTGTGAATCTTCCGTTCTGAAGCTCTATACAGTGCTGGGCTTGCTGAAGACACCTCAATACTCATTACTTGAATATTTTTTTCTGAGGAAGCAGTCAATTCCAGGGGTTCCTTCAATATATTTCTGCAGGAGGAAGCTGTGTTAAGGTCGAAGCACATTCCTTACATACAGTCTTACTCCAGGTCTTGGTAGAGGATCATTCTCTGTCTGGAATCTGAAGATCCAGGCATTGGATTGCTGTGGTGGAAGGCTCTGTTCCCAGGGTGTTGCAGAGCAAAAATTGGTTGATATTCTTTTCAAGAATTTGAAAAATAACCACTGATGCCAGTCTCTCCAAATTGATTTGAGGCTGGCTACAGTTCAGTGGGCTTGGTCTCCACAGGAGAGAATACTGTCCATCATTATCGCAGAAATTTTGGCCAGTACGCCTTGCTCTGGATTATGGGACAAACAAATTGTAGATTCAATCTGGAAATGCCTCTGCAGACATATATATCAAGCACCAGGGCGGCACCAGAGGTCATGCATTCACCAAAGGTCATCGCATTCTGTCTAGGACAGTACAAGTGCTTTCCCTATCACCAATACATATTCCAGGTATAGAATAGTGGCAGGGGGAACTCTGCAACTGAATCTACTAGATTCTAAGTTCTACAACAGGTTGGGACAGGTGTGTCTGGGAAGAGAATCCCACTGCCAATAGGAGTAGATGGTACTGGTAACACCTTAAGGACCAGTCCTCCCTTATTTGACGTGTTTCCTCTGTTTTTTTTTTTTTACATCAGGGGACACAGAGCCATAGTAATAACTGTGGGTTATATCAGCATATCAGGTGCTGGACACTGGCACGCCCCTTAAGGCATGAACTTCCCCCATATAACCCCTCCCATTACTGTGTGTCCTCAGTTTTTACCTGAGTGTAGCCCTGTTCCTGAAGGTTTCCTTTCAAGGCCTCGGAGCCTACCGTGAAGGGCGAAGATTGTTTTCCTTGCAAACCCTGCTGCGAGGAAAGGTAGGGGAGATAATCTCCCCTTCCATGTATTGTGTTGTCATGTCTGTGTCACCACTGGAGGCTGTATTGAGCACTCACCATTCTGACGCTGGAAACGGCAGAAGCTCCACTCTCCTCTACGTTCAAGCCAGCTCAGACCCTCAGGTATGAAGGGGGGTCTGATCCCTTCCTGGGCCCCCAGATTTGCTTTTTGATCTATATGAATGCCAGCTGCCTCTTTTTCTTAAAAAAAAGGAAAAAATTTTTTTTTTGGGCAAGTTGCAGCCGCTCGCTGAGCGAAGGATTTACTCCCCCCGCCATGATGCCGGTGCTCACGTGGGAGATTTGCTTCCCAGTTTGACGCAGGCAGGGGTGCTTTTTTTGCGTGGGGGCAAGGCTACATGTCAGATGTCGGCCACACGTAGGAAGTAGTTAGAGCTCTGCAAGAGAAGCTACTGCCTGGTGGTGGAGGGACAGAACAGAGTGGTTGCTGGTCAGGTTTGGTGACATTTTCCTTTTGGCAACATTGTACTGTATAGCTAGGACTAATAGCAGTTATTGTACTGTACTATAGAATAGCAAGTGAAACATTCTTTTGCTGGTATTGCCTCTGCTGTGTACTGTAAGCTATGAGTGACAACGGGACCAGGAACCCCTCTAAGTGTTCTAAGGGGTTAATGGTATACAACAAACTAAAAACCCTTCCAAAAGAATGTCTTCCTCCTCCGAGAGGTAAAAAGAAAAATACGGCCAGTCAAATGAAGCTGTCAAGGGTAGAACACTTCTGTCCCTGTGTATTTCATAAAACAGGTTTTTCTTCTACCATTTAAAAGATTATTGCTATGATGTCTCTCCGTAGTAAGACTAAACACAGCAGATTCCCATCTAGTCCTCTGGGCCCTTTTGTTGAGGTGTAGGAGGCTGGGAATCGGGTAGATCTTCCCAAATATTGCAAGATACTTATTTTTCCTCTTCAGAGGATCCTAACAGGGAGGGAGTAGCCGCACAAGTCAGATGTTTACTCCCTTACTTAACCGTTATGTTGCCTGCCACAGGCTTTTGAGGTATCTACCTCTAATAGGGTTCATTTGAACCTACCCCACCTGGGGATGTTTTTTCCTATTCATGCATAACTTATATATTTGGAATGTGAACATTTCTATGAAATAAATTGGAGGTTCCAGCTTTTAATGCTGCTATCACTTCAGTGAGCAGAGTCTCGCATTTCCAGTGGATAATGCACTGATGTTAAAGGATCCAGCAAGTTAAGGTTGGATTTTCCTTTTAAAGACAAGAGTACTTTTTCAGTTCTGGCTGCAATTGGAGTAGCTCAGTCCATTAACCCTTTAATGTCTGCTCCACTATTGTGGTAAAGCACATTTTGAATCATGCCAATGTATTGGAATGTGGACTCCAAGGGGTTAAGCAACAGGTGTGAGATATCTGAAAGTTCTGCCTGATCAGCAGGCTCGGCAAGAGGCCGGTGTATTTGATGCTCTGTGTCTCACAGATGCTATGAAGGACTCGATCATTTAAGTCCTATGGCTTATACTTGGACTAGTGCATTTTTGCAGAGGTCCATGGCTGAGATATTGATCAGGTGAAAACCTTTAGCCAGTCTGTGTCCCTTCCTGGGGTACGACTATTTAGAGTAGATAAGTACATCCAAAAGGGGTAAAGCTCTCTTTACCAATAAAGGAGGTTCAAACAGTTCTCCTTTAAACATGCAGCCTCTCCTAATGCCTGGGGTATCTGCCTTTAGGCGGTCTCGACAGGGGCAGCACCAGAATCTTTGGGCAGAAAGCCCATGAAGCAGAATGCTAAGGCCTTCTCATGAAGGAGCACCCCCATTCGTTTGAGTGAGGGGAAAGGTCCTGTGATTCTCAGTCTGGCAGGAACAATTTTAAGAGCAGAGTGATTTCTGCAAAAAAAAAATTTCTCTAGGTTACATCTAGAGTTTCAAGAGCCTGGATGGCCCAGTCAGCTTTTGATCTGAGGGTCCGGGTCCTGTTTGTTTGGGTGCTGCCTGTGGGGTTCTTGGGGCTGCTGATGTGGCAGTCTTTATGCAAGGAAATTCCCCTGGATAATCTTTTTTGCTTACCATTTCTTCTGCAAGAAGGGTATTGGAACTAACAGCTTTGTCTTGTAAGAGCCATATTTCATGCATAAGGATGAAGTGGTTTGATGTCCTTATCCTGAATTCTTACAAAAAGTGGTAACAGGTTTTCATTTAAACCAAGATATTATTCTTCCTCGTTTCTCCCCAGAAGCCTTAATCTGGGGAAGAGAAAGCACTACAGTCTCTTGATGTAGTAAGAGCAATCCGAATCTATTTAAGGGCGACTGCTCAGGTTCACAAAGCTCATGTTTTGTTTGTACTGCCAGAGGGTCCAAGATATGGACAGGCAGCGTCGAGATCCTCTATTTTCCAAATTATTTGTCAAGTGATTGATGAAGCTTCAGCTTAAAGAAGAAAATTCTTCCTTCTCATATTAAGAGCACATTCATCCAGGGCGATTAGTGACTCTTGGGTGGTGCATCATCAGGCCTCTATGGCTCAGATCTGTAATACCGCAACATTGGTCTTTGGTTCAGACATTTATCTGATTTTTTTCAAATCGAAATTAAAGGTCATGAGGATATTGCCTTTGGGCACAGCATACACTGCAGGCTGCAGTATGAGTCCTCTGGCCTCCTGTTTCCTTGATTCTGTCTCCCCCCTTCAGTTGCCATTGCTATGGGACATCCCACATAGTTATTACTATGGTTCTGTGTCCCCTGATGTAAGAAAATAAAATAGGATTTTTAAAACGACTTGCCTGTAAAATCCTTTCTTTGATGTACATTAGGGGACACCGAGGTCCCTTCCTCCTTCTTATACACTTTGCTTTGGCTACAAAACTGAGGACTCCCAGTAATGGGAGGGGTTATATGGGGGAAGTTCATGCCTTAAGGGGCGTGCCAGTGTCCAGCACCTGATATGCCCATATAACCCACATAGTTATTACTATGGCTCTGTGTCCCCTGATGTACATCAAAGAAAATTATTTTACAGGTAAGCTGTTTTAAAAATCCAATTTTTGCTTCTGCCACATCTTTTGCGAAGAATCTAGGAGGTGGAAACACTGATATTAGTGTTGGCCAAATTAGCCTGGGAGGGCTTGGTACACTGACAGTAGCGAGTCTTGTGGGGTCGCTCCTTGGACTCTCCCAGTCCAATGGGACCTAATGGTCTTGAGTCCTGTATCTCAGCAATGTTGAGTCCCTGGAAGCCAGCTTCAGGGAACTTCGATTACAGGACTTAGATTTTTTTTTTTTTTTTTTTGCCTGGGGTGAAGCCAGGAAGTGGCATCTGCAGAAATATGTGAGTGGGAGATTTTTTTTTTTCTCCAATCGATAGTGGAAAGGAGATTGGCCTTGAGTACCATTAAGGGTCAGAGTTCGCTCCTATCCTTTTTTTTTTTTCCAGATGCCATTCTTTCTCTCCTTGATTCATACTTCATACAGCGTGTGACTTGGACAGTCCCACCTGTATGGCCATTATTGTGTCCTTGGGACTTGAATTTGATCTTGACTGTCCTTTCAGGGGCCACTTTTTGAACCAATCGGGGAATTCTATTGGTCATTTTATTTCGGAAGATGGCTACTTTGGTTGCTATCACTTCACTAGGTGGAGTGTCAGAGTTGGCGGCCCTTTCATGCAAGGAGCCATTCTTGGTCTCACATAATAAGGTGATGTTCGGTCCTCATCCATTTTTATTGCCTAAAGTGGTTTCTAGTTTTCACTTGTACCAGGACATTGTCTTGCCTTTTATTTTTCTCCTAATCCAAAGTTCGGCAGGAGAAAGATCGCTACATACTCTAGAGGTTGCTCAGGATCTACTTGAGTTGTCGACACAGATCAGGAATCCAGATCTGTTGCAGTATCCTGGGTCTTTAGGCACCCAGTCTCTGTCACCCAACTCTGTAAGGCCACACCTGGTCTTTTGTTGGTATATTTTCAAAGTTTAATAGGGGGATGTGCAGTATTTTGTGCATTTAACTTTACGACTGCAAGGTTCTTGCTGCGGAAATCTGAGCTTGGGTTTACCCTTGTTTATTTGGTCTGTTTCCACAGTTCCGTTTGTTGCCCACCCTTGTATTAATTGCTTGGGGACATCCCATGGTGTATGGATATATTGCCTTTGCCCTGTGCTGTATGATAAGGAGGCATTTTGAATCGACTGTTAATTTTTATTTATTAGTGGATCCAAATTATTAACTACTGCAGTAGGGAACAAACACAAAATATATACTTGGTATCTTTCCAAAGAACTTTTCTGTTTGGTGCAAAGTTTTTTTTTTTTTCTTCTTTATATACATATGCCTATGTAGGTATCACATTAATATTACAAATGTATTTTTATGGTAACAAGGGGCGTAACATATAGTAAGTAGGCAGGCTAAGTTGATGCGGCCCTGGGGAGTGGGTTGTCATCTCATCCCTTTAAAACCAAACACATATACAGGTTCTGTGTCTGATTAAGGTGGTAATTAACCTCCCTGCCGGTATTCCCGAGTCTGGCTCGGGGTAAGATTTCATTACCATAACCGGTAACCCGAAGCCAGACTCGGGATCACATCGCTGGATGGAGGGGGTTACTTACCTTGTCCCCTGGATCCAGCAATGTCTCCCCGCACTGTGACCTGCGAGCCGCAGTGTCTCGCTCGGTCTGTGACAGTGCCGAGCTCCGTTCCCTGCGAGCGTTGCGACGCACGGGTACGGAGTTAGACGCCAAATTCAAAAAGTAAAAAACAGTATAGATACAGTATACTGTAATCTTTTAGATTACAGTACTGTATCAAATAATTACACATCCCCTTTGTCCCTAGTGGTTTGTCCAGTGTCCTGCATGCAGTTTTATATTATAAATACTGTTCTTCATGCCAGGAAACTGGAGATTGTCCCATAGCAACCAAAAAATGTCAGCTTACATCAAAAGTGGTTATAGACTAGCTAGAAAACAGCGATAATAAATTAGAATCACTCACAAAATTGAGCGATAGTAATTTGTGGGGAAATATGTCATCAAACACTAAAAGTAATGACAGCGACAATTCTGCAACTGAGCAAATTTCTGTGTTTTTGATTTGATTACATTATTGAATAATTTTTGTTATATTATTTGATTGTTATAATTATTTATAGTTATATATATATATATATATATATATATATATATATATATATATAAAATATTATAATTTATGATTTCATATTTCAAATTTTATCATACCCGGGATGTCTATTAGACTCTTGTTTGGATGGATTTAAGTGAATTTTTTCTAAGAATTACAAGCCTACAATATAAAACGCCAAATTTCCATGCATAATAATTGTACCGCTTTCAGCACCTAAAATCCGTCATAATCATACCGCCAGGGAGGTTAAACTCATTTAGTGCCTTATCTGCATTAAAATGGCCTCAGAATGTGTTTGATTTTAAAGGGATGAGGTGACAACACTACCCAGGGAGTGGGGCGAAACATGGTCTGGATGAATTGAGCTGAGGCTGCTTTTACTTGCTACTCAGACCTGGTGATGTTTGCATGGCTGGGCTACCTTTTTCGATTTTTGCAGCATACTTTGGATCTTGACGGACCTTTCCCCGGCCTGCACCCTCACTGGTCAGTGGCATCCAATACATAGGCTCATCCTCCACCAAGTGAATAACCTGCTCACCTTAATTGCAAAATAAGACCGCATATGGTAAATGATACTCCTGGCTGACGTGTGCAAAGACTCACTCCTCAATCCTCCTTTCTGCTCTCTGGATGACTGTTTCCTCCAACTCCACAACAACTCTCATGTCCACAGTATTGTAATATGTTGGCTGACTGCCAGCTTGAATCGTTCACCTGAAATACTAATCTGAAACTAGCGGGGGGTGGGGGGGTTCTGCTAGGTCAACCCAACATAAGTCTGCCAACATATCAACATATTACAACACACAGCAGGTTTATGCAAAATACAAAGGGACAGATATTGTGTACTTCTGCTAAAGAACACAATAAAACATGTTTATTCCGACAAGCAAAGACATACTAAAATGCAGATAATGAAAAGTGTTTCAATCCAATAGCCAGATGCCGGCTCATCTCCTGGGCGAGAGAACTGCGTGATGTCACGGGCTCGACTCTTCCCTATCCACGTGGCATCCATGTCATTGGGCTTAAATACCCATCATTCCTGTTGCCATAGAGGCATGTACACAACCTCTACTCACCAACCAGGAAGTGTGCATATAAACATGCCACTCATGATCTCCACATTTATAAAACATAACTGCTCCGAGTAGCTGCATCTTTGTGTCCATGTACAACCCAAATGGTTAATTATATTAAACATATAAAAACTTATATAAAAAAAAATGTAAAAATCTGTACAAACATAAAACAAAACCTAAGCCTTCATACACAGCTCAAATAAAACAACCTACACATTTGTCTACCATAATTGGATGTCAGTCATTTCTAATAAAACAGTTGAAGTCAAAGTCAACGTTTAACGTTTGAGGTCAACTGTCATCCAAAATGACTCAAGCTGACTTAAAAATCGAACAAAGCCCCCCCCCCCCCATGCTCATGAGCTTTTCCATTTTAAACTCCTTGGGTCCCTGTTATGGACCTCCCTAAAATGTCTAGCTAGAATATGATCAGTTTTCCCTTTCTTAATATTATTCATGTGGAAGATCAGGTAAGTTCCCCGTGGGCAATTCCTTGATTTTATTATCCAAAACACACGTTAAACATCATTGGGTGCAAAATATGTTTGAAAATAGGAGCTCTGGTATACAAAATGCGGAACAGTTTCAGGTAGAGGAAGGTGCATGCATAATTTGGAATTCCTTTTATAAAGTGATTAAACTATATTCAAATAGATTTCCATAACTTTTAATTCCTATGACCATATGATATACACAATACCCCAATGCATTTCAACCTTGGAAAAAATTATTACAGTCTTCTTCAGAGGGGCTCCTTTCACATTTCTGCAAGTATATCAAAAAGGACAAATTTTAACATTTCATTATATTGATTTATATGAGTTGCTTTCCCTTTAAGACAACCCGTAATATTTACCCTTTCCACCAACACGTCTCTTCCACTGAAACCAGAGACTTTCCTTAAAAGCAAAAAACCTTTTCCTGCAGATCTTTCCCAGGGCTCACCACAGACACTGCCCACACCACAATAGAGAAGGGGAATGAAATAACCCATCCCATGGATCTAAAGATTTGCAAGAGTTGACAGTATAGTAACCCCCCCCCCCCCCCCCCCCCCCTGCACACACAGCAGAGGGTACACCTTTAGTGTACCTAAAAATAATAGTTAGAAAGCTATTCATTTATTAAAAATTATTGTGTATGCATTACTTACTAGGATTAGGGAGAGGGCAGGCTTGAAAAATTCTTTGAATATGTACATAGCCATATGGGAGTTTGTATAATTTATTTATTATTTTTTATTTTAAAATTGGTTTATGGCTAACTTCGTTTTAGAATTAAAGATGTGATATATATACAGTGCCTACAAGTAGTATTCAACCCCCTGCAGATTTAGCAGGTTTACACATTCGGAATTAACTTGGCATTGTGACATTTGGACTGTAGATCAGCCTGGAAGTGTGAAATGCACTGCAGCAAAAAAGAATGTTATTTCTTTGTTTAATTTTTTTTTTTAATAGTGAAAAGTTTATTCAGAGGGTCAATTATTATTCAACCCCTCAATTCAACAGAATTCTGTTTGGTTCCCCTAAAGTATTAAGAAGTAGTTCAGGCACAAAGAACAATGAGCTTCACATGTTTGGATTAATTATCTGTTTTTCCAGCCTTTTCTGACTATTTAAGACCCTCCCCAAACTTGTGAACAGCACTCATACATGGTCAACATGGGAAAGACAAAGGAGCATTCCAAGGCCATCAGAGACAAGATCGTGGAGGGTCACAAGGCTGGCAAGGGGTACAAAACCCTTTCCAAGGAGTTGGGCCTACCTGTCTCCACTGTTGGGAGCATCATCCGGAAGTGGAAGGCTTATGGAACTACTGTTAGCCTTCCACGGGCTGGACAGCCTTTGAAAGTTTCCTCCCGTGCCGAGGCCAGGCTTGTCCGAAGAGTCAAGGCTAACCCAAGGACAACAAGGAAGGAGCTCCGGGAAGATCTCATGGCAGTGGGGACATTGGTTTCAGTCAATACCATAAGTAACGTACTCCACCGCAATGGTCTCCGTTCCAGACGAGCCCCTAAGGTACCTTTACTTTCAAAGCGTCATGTCAAGGCTCGTCTACAGTTTGCTCATGATCACTTGGAGGACTCTGAGACAGACTGGTTCAAGGTTCTCTGGTCTGATGAGACCAAGATCGAGATCTTTGGTGCCAACCACACACGTGATGTTTGGAGACTGGATGGCACTGCATACGACCCAAAGAATACCATCCCTACAGTCAAGCATGGTGGTGGCAGCATCATGCTGTGGGGCTGCTTCTCAGCCAAGGGGCCTGGCCATCTGGTCCGCATCCATGGGAAGATGGATAGCACGGCCTACCTGGAGATTTTGGCCAAGAACCTCCGCTCCTCCATCAAGGACCTTAAGATGGGTCGTCATTTCATCTTCCAACAAGACAACGACCCAAAGCACACAGCCAAGAAAACCAAGGCCTGGTTCAAGAGGGAAAAAATCAAGGTGTTGCAGTGGCCTAGTCAGTCTCCTGACCTTAACCCAATTGAAAACTTGTGGAAGGAGCTCAAGATTAAAGTCCACATGAGACACCCAAAGAACCTAGATAACTTGGAGAAGATCTGCATGGAGGAGTGGGCCAAGCTAACTCCAGAGACCTGTGCCGGCCTGATCAGGTCTTATAAAAGACGATTATTAGCTGTAATTGCAAACAAGGGTTATTCCACAAAATATTAAACCTAGGGGTTGAATAATAATTGACCCACACTTTTATGTTTAAAATTTATTAAAATTTAACTGAGCAACATAACTTTTTGGTTTGTAAGATTTATGCATCTGTTAATAAATCCTGCTCTTGTTTAAAGTTTGAAGGCTCTAACTTATTTGCATCTTATCAAACCTGCTAAATCTGCAGGGGGTTGAATACTACTTGTAGTCACTGTATACACATACACACACACACACACACACACACATATATACACACACACACACACACACACACACACACACACACATATATATATATACACACACACACACACACACACACACACATAATATATTCCATTTATTTATGTATAGTTAAAGACAAATACAAGTAAATTATAGGGGCGTGGCCTGACGCGGGTTCCGGATGGACGCATAATCCCAGAGCTCCGGTGACAGGGGACTCTAGCGGCCGAAAGCAGCACCATCCGTGCCTTCCACTAGCAGCGTTCTGCTGCGGAAAGCCTCCTCATCCCCCGGGACTATGCCCGGTAAGCAGCGTGGAGTGGAGAAACCGCAGCGGCTCACGGACTTCTACTCCAGGATACCTGACAGGGAGTCCCAAGATGTCGCCCGGGCCTACTCACCGCAGGCAGCCTCACCGCGCATGAGGGGCGCTGAGTCAGGTAAAATGCGGAACAAAACAGCCTCCACTACCAGCCGCCACTCCTACCCCCCCTCCCCATCCACCAGCATCCCAGCCAAGTCGAAACCCAGGCTGGATGGCGGCGGATTGAGCGGGACGGGCAGCCCAGCCACGGACTTAGGGGATGACACCCGGGAGCTACCTGAGCCCATCGAGTCGTTTCCCACTCAAAACCAGCCGGTTTTAGACACAGTACTGAAAGACATGTTACTATCACTCCGTAGCACCATCCAGTCGGATTTGGCTGCTTGTATGCATAGTTTCAATAAGGATCTCAATGCCATAGGTGACAGAGTGGACCATATAGAAACAAAGATGGGGGAATACGCTGGGACTATAAATGACCTGGTTGACGCTAATGAGGAGAAAGAAGGGGAGGTGGAGAGGCTCAAAGAGAAACTGGCGGACCTGGAAGACAGATCACGAAGGAACAATATTAAAATTAGGGGGATCCCCGAAACTGTCTTACAGGCCGACCTAAATGCACACGTGGTGACTGTTTAAGCAAATTCTCCCAGCACTATCAGACCTTGATGTGACGATTGACAGGATTCATCGTCTCCCCAAGCCAACTCATCTGTCTGATCAGGTCCCGAGGGATGTATTGCTCCGGCTACACTTTTTCCATGTGAAAGAGGACCTTATGGCAGCTATGCAACAAAAAGAACGCATCCCGCCGCAACATCAACACTTGCAGTTCTTCACAGACCTTTCACAATACACTCTCCAGAAAAGGAGAAACCTGAATACTATTACCAAAGCTTTGAGGAATCATAAAATAGTTTACAGGTGGGGATACCCCACAAAACTGTCTGTGACTAAGGACAACCGTACATACATCGGAGCTGGAAATGTGCGCAGCTTTGTCTAATGCCCCGAAGCTGATAGATCACGAGTGGAAAACTGTTACAGCGCAGAACGCCAAGTCACATTCATAAGGTTGGACGGATGTACTTGTCTTATTCTGAGGTCCCACTGTCACTGTTCTTAGGGAACCTCAGGCTGAACTTCCCCCCAGTTAAATTTGCAGTGCACGCTGCCCACTGTTCTTATTAGTTTGCGCTCTAATTTGAAGAGAGTGGATGCTAATGCAAGGTCTAACACCTGTTCTGTTTTACTTTTTTCTTTTTCTTCTTCTTTTTTTTTTGTTGGGATGCTGAATCATACGAGAATTGCAGGCCGCCTAACATATGATGGACAGCAGAGACTGTTTATCCCTCAATCTGTCGCACAGCGAGAGTCGGTGAGACTACACAGAGCCATAACTGGATGTATCTTCCATGCAAAAGTGAGTACTACTCTAGACACAGTCTATGGGGTAACCTCAGGGATGCTGGAGGACCTCCGTGGACGAGGGGGGGCCTCTTTGGAGGGACCGGATAGCACGCTCCTCTGCACTAACTACCCATATTCTTTTTTTATGGCTCTGAACATCTTATCAATTAATGCTAAGGGGCTTAACCACCCCATGAAGTGACACTCGCTCTGGAAAGAAGCAGAATTACACAAATGCGACATTGTTTGCGCCCAGGAGACCCATTTTATGACTGCCAACGCACCCAAGTGCTCGCACAAAAGTTTCCCACACATATTCACAGCCAATGCGGATACCAAAAGGAAAGGAGTTCTAACAGCCATAAAAGACTCCGTGGCCTTTCACCTGCACGAGACTATAAGTGATCCCCATGGTATATTCCTAATATTGATATGTGATCTAAACTTGACTACCTATACAATTGTGAACGTGTACTCCCCCAACACCCACCAGGTGAGATTTTTTAATGGCCTGATGCAGAGAGTGAGGAAAATTCAAAAGGGGTTGCTAATAATGTGTGTGGATTTTAATTTAACTCTGGATCCAACCATGGACTCTACGTCACGGTCCACTAGGCTACGCTCAGCTCTGCAACCCACTATTCAGCAACACGGCCTCTACGATGCATGGAGATGTTTGCACGCCAACGAGAGGGACTTTACTTATTTTTCACCTCCGCACCAGGTTTATACTAGAATTGATCTGTTTTTGGTGGATCAGCAGACTCTGCTGAGGACATCTTCTGTGTCCATTAAACCGATCACATGGTCTGATCACGCGTCGGTGCTCTCCATGGCGGACTCGGCAGCTGTTGATGCGAGGCCGTTATGGAGAGTCAACACCTATGTACTGCAGAGGGGGGAGTGCAGAAAGTTTTTTCAGGAACGACTAACCGAATTTTTCGCTACTAATGTTGAATCTGTTACAGACACATTTGTGTTGTGGAATGCGCACAAGGCGTATATGCGAGGTATTTGCATTCAGATAGGAGCGCGGTTAAAGAGGCAGAGGCAAAGTACATTTACAGACTTGGTGACGGCTATTGAGGATTTAGAGCTGATCAACAAGTCTAATCCGACAGATCATATATCCCAAAAACTTGCCCAGCATAGACACGACCTACGCTTATTGCTACTTGAAAATTTCGAGAAATATAGTAAACGGAGAAATATGACGTTTTATGCCTGTGACAATAAGCTTCTAGCCCACAAAATCAAGGGCCATAGATATAAAGCCAAAATTCCTTATATCATTCATCCTGTCACTAAACTGAAGGAATCCCACCCTAAGAAAATTGCTGACGCTTTTAGCTCCTATTCTAGCTTGCTTTATAACCTTAAAGATGACCCCACGACTCGCCAACCAAAAAGGGAACAAATTGTTGACTTCCTCTCTCGACTATCAATTCCATGACTCAGGAACAACTGGACTCACTAAATGCTCCATTCACTGAAGTTGAAGTCCAGAAATCAGTAGATTCATTACCATCTAATAAATCTCCAGGACCGGACGGTTTTAGTGGCGAATACTACAAATTGTTTAAAAAAAACACTCTTACCCCGTACCTTACTACGATTTTTAACAAAGCTGCTGCCTCTTTCCCGCCGGAGATGTTAGAGGCGTTGATCATAACTCTGCCTAAGCCGGGGAAGGATTCAGTCTCTCCGCCCAACTTTAGGCCGATTTCTTTGTTAAATAGCGATCTAAAAATATACGCCAAATTAATAGCAGCTCGTATGGTGGACATCCTTCCTACGATTATTCATCCTGATGAAACAGGCTTTACTAAGAACAGACAAGGCTCTGATGCGACCTGGAGATTAGTTAATATAATTCATTTAGCTGAAGCGCAGGAGAGGCCTTCTCTGCTTCTAACATTGGACGCAGAGAAGGCCTTGGACCGTATCCATTGGCAGTATCTAAGAGAAGTGCTGAGGGCCTTTGGGTTTGAGGGGGGCATTGAGTCAGCAATTATGGCGTTATATTCCAAACCCTCGGCCAGAGTATAGCTGTCCGGGGTTCTCTCCTCCCCATTCCATATCTCGAATGGTACACGTCAGGGTTGTCCTCTATCACCCTTGATATTTAATTTATTGATGGAACCCTTGGCCATCCACATTAGATCTCACCCACGAATAACAGGATTCAAGCTGGGGAAGGAGAGTCATAGTGTCAGCCTATTTGCTAATGATGTGATTTTGATGTTGACCAACGTGGAGACTTCCCTGGCTGAGGCACATGAGTCCTTATCATTGTTCAATCGTGTTTCATACTATGAGGTGAATGAAGGAAAATCCCAGATATTGGGATTGGGGATAGATGGTGAAACGCAAACTAAGCTGCAGGGCATCTTCCCTTATACTTGGAGTTCCGAGGGTATCAAGTACTTGGGTATAGTGTTGTCTGATAAAACCGGTAAATTGTTCAACAAAAATTATTTGTCCTTCCTGGGGGGACTAGAATCTAAACTGCTGTCTATTTCTAAAACAGAAATGTCATGGACAGGAAGATTAGCTGCTTTTAAGATGATGGTTTTACCTTAATTCCTCTATCTATTTAGGACCCTCCCTATTATAATCCCGAATGGCTTTTTTTCTAAAGCACAATCCATGATTAATAATTTCTTATAGCAGGGAAGGAAAGCCAGGTGCGCTTTCAAGAAGCTGATACAGACGAAAAGAGCAGGAGGGGTGGGTCATGTTCTTTTGAAGGACTACTACCTGGCCGCTATCCTGGCCCAGGCAAGACAATGGTTTGTGCTGGGCCAGGGGCCTAGGTGGTTGGAGCTGGAAAGAGCCCAATGTATTCAGCATAATATGGGAGATTTATTGCTGACATGTACACTACACCCGCGGGAGGTTGGTATTTTGTCTCCCGCTATGAGGGCCACGATAGCAGCTTGGAAGACACTTCTAAGTTATGTTCGCCTGAAACAGCCCACCAAGTCAATCCCTTTGACCGTATCGAGTCTGCGGCTCCTCATTCCTCATATAAACATCAAAAACTGGCTGGCGAATGGAATCTCTTCAGTGCAGGATATTATGATAGGCCCATCCATTAAAACATTTAGGTCACTGCAGTTGGAATTTGGGTTGAAAGTAAGGGACCAATATACATATAATCAGATCTCACACCTAATAAATACAATCCCTACAACCCAGATACCCCTTCCGGTCAGAGTATATCTGTACTATCAAAATAACAATACAACAATTAAAGGTATATCATTGTTTTATAACTTCTTAAATCACAAGTCCGAGTTTCTGTCGTCTCCGTCTATGAGGTCTTGGGAACTCGAGTTGGGAATTTCCTATTCTGTGGAACAGTGGCAGGAATCCATAAAGGTAGTTTATATAGCGACTAAATCTGTTAATTTATGGGAACTCTCTACTAAGATCCTCCTCAGGTGGTATCTAACTCCGGTGAGATTGGCGGGCTTTCATCCCCATACGTCTCCGCTCTGCTGGAGACTTTGCGGACATAGGGGGTCACTGGGACATATACTTTGGGCGTGCCCAAAGTTGGACAATCTCTGGCGCCAAGTCTTCAACTTGATTGACCGAATCGCTGGCTCTCATATGAGTAACGACCCGGGATTGGCAGTTTTGTCATTGGGGATAGATAGATTCCCAATACGTCACAGGCTGGTGGTTTTTCATATATTAGTGAGCACTAGATTAGCGATTATGAAACGGTTGAGAACGGAAGGTATACCTAAGCTAATAGAGATAATAAGAGAGGTGGATTTACACATAAACTATGAACTAATGTTCGCTGCTTCACAAGGTAATTTAGCATCCAAACAAGCTTTATGGCAGCCCTGGCTGGACTGGTATAGTTCTGCTCAATATAAGTGAATTTGAATACAACTGCGAGATGGTATTCTGCTATAATCCTTGAAGTGAAGGTTTAGCTTTTATCTTGTGTTAGAACATGCACATATGAACTTTACATGTCTATATCTAGTTATTGCATCCAGTTATTTTACTTTTCTTTTTTTCTTTCACTGTACTTGTAGTAATTGATATCACTTGTTCTAATACCATACATGGTTCACTGATAATTTCCAGAACTGATTGTATAACTGCTTGACTTTTGTATAAGTTTGTGATATTCAATAAAAACTATTGATACTAAAAAAGTAAATTATATATCAAATTATTATTGGGGTTAAAAAATACCTTTTTTTTTTTCAAAATTGTGATTGGTGGTATTGGCAATACCATTACGTGTGTTGATAGCAGTATGTATGTTAAACATATGCTGTGTGATAAATCAGGTGATGTGATCAGAGTGGTAACTAATGAATGTGTGGTGAAGATAATGAATACTCTAATTAAATAAATGTGCAAATAAAAAAAAAAAAAAATAATTTGATGAAGTGAACTAGTGACAGTGATAGCGAGAGAGAAATCCATAAAATTGTGATGAGTGCGTATGAGTGTGCTAGGAATAACAAACCTGAATAGGTGAATAAGTGATATGTGCTCATGTAAAACTTTGTACTGAATGAGTAATTATTATGTGCTAATAGGAAGCACTATCAATGAAAGACTTTTTATACGTGTCACAAATGTAGCGATGGTGCTATTATTCAAAAGTAGCTAAACTGATAAATGAAATATTGACTTTTATATTTGCCATTTGAATTACCTCTTATTGTTACTTGCTGTGCAAGAAAAAGCAACCCAGAGAAAAGGTACATGGCCTCTGATAGTGCCAGAATGTCAGTCAATCTAGATTGCAACAAAAATATTTAATCAACATAAAATAATAAACCAAAGAGGAATGAAGAAAACCTCTGCTGTAGTGTCCTCTTACCTTTCCTTACTGCATGTTTGCAACAATCGCCGAGGATCAGCTGATCCAACCCAGCGTGTGCTCTATTTTATATGCTTACTTGATTGATGATTGTGTTCAGGTGCCGAATATTGCTCCACCCACTGGTAATCCCATGGGGGGGGGGGGGGGCACCTGAGTCCCAGAACCATCCATTGCCTCTGCCGCATTATGCGTGACGTAATGGAGGAGATAGCCCCGCACATGCTCACTGCGATCCCCACGCCGTCAACGTAGAGGCACCGCATTGTGCACAGCTCATCCAAGGGGGTATCCCCGCACTTGCACACCACGAGTCCCACACAAGCAGCGCAGGGGTCCCAGCGCGCCTGCGGACCGATACCCACACCGACAGCGCAGAGGCACCGCAATGCGTGCATTGCATACAAGGGGACATCCCTGCACATGTGCACCACGAATCCCACACAGGCAGAGCAGAGGTCCCAGTGTGCCTGCGTGCCGGCTCCCACCTCCCGTCCGGCGACAATCGCGGAACGCCGCCTCCACGGGTACTGCTCCCTAATCCTTCCATAGGAGGATAGGTGTTGTTATGGGAACTAAAAAAGGGAGACAGCCACAATGTGTGTCTCCCCTCCCCCCATTATGGGAAGTCCACGACACCCAGGGCGGCACCCCCAATCAGACAGGGATGGACAGGTCACGAACTCCATGAGATCTGCAAGGAAAATATAATCACCCAAAAGGAAGCATTATAATAATCATGATAGAATAAATTTAAGTAACATTATCAGTATCCATTTTCAGAATTTAAGTTATTCATGTGCTCCCGCACCCTAATTTATATATTACTCAAGGTGTGGCCAACATATTGTTTGGTGCACAAAATAAAAACTTTAATGGTATATTTATTTCCTATTGCTGTGGTTACAAACTATTTTTGTCTTAGGTGCTTTCTTGTCTATAAATGTAGGCACTTGAGGTAAGACCTTAACCAATGTTATATCTCCTTAAAGCGGAGGTCCACCCTAAAATGGACCTCCGCTCATCGGAATCCCCCCCCCCTCCGGCGCCACAATTGGCACCTTTCAGGGGGGAGGGGGGTGCAGTTACCTGGATAATCCAGGTAACTGCACCCACTTCCGGGATAGCTGTCTGCGGAAAGGGGCGTAGATTACGCCCCTTTCCGCAACTGCCCGCCCCTTTGCGCAAGTGCCCCGCTGCCTGCTGGGAAACACACAGTTCCCAGAGGCAGCGGGGACCGTCCGGATTGCGCCGCGCGGCTCGCGCATGCGCAGTAGGGAACCGGGCAATGAAGCCGAAAGGCTCCATTTCCTGATTCCCATACCCAAGATGGCGGCGGCAGGACCCGACAGACGACCTAGCGATCGGCTTCGGGTGCCGACATCGCGGGTGTGCTGGACAGGTAAGTGTCACTATTTTAAAAGTCAGCAGCTGCAGTATTTGTAGCTGCTGGCTTTTAAAAAAAAAAAAAAAAACGCGGAGTCCCGGTGGACTCCCGCTTTAACAAAATGTTTGTCTCTCCTAAATATGTTCTCTACTTTTTTGCATTGCAAATTATAATACATGAGAATTCTAATCTACTCCCCTTCAGGACTTGCTTCTAGAGTTCTTTTTGTCCCTAACAAGCTCATTACATTCTAAATTCTTAATCTCTTCCATTTCTCTCTGGATCACTTCCTCTTTATAACCTTTTTGGATAATTTTTTTTCACTCTGTATAAGGTATTCATCTATAGGGGATACAGTTTCTGCACACTCTTACAAACTGTCCCTTTGGGATGTTACAAAGCCATGGCTTATGACAGCCATCTAGAGCTATATATACATTACGGCCAGTCTACAGTAGTTTCTGGTGTATATTCTCCCTTCCACATTCATAATCTCCAAATCTAAAAATACTATACTTGTAAAATCATGTTTCCAAGTCAAGACTGTTTTTATCGTTCAACTTAATTCTGTCCATGAAAAGTGAGGAGGCTCCCCTCATCCCCCTTCCATTTCATGAAAAGATCTATGAATATGTGGTAGCTAATCAATTCTATTAGTCCGTTTACCTCATTAAGGCCCGGACCATTTGGCTGGCCAAAGACCAGATCACTTTTTGCGATTTGGCATTGCGTCACTTTAAATGACAATTGCATGGTCGTGCGACGCGGCCCCTAAACAAAATTGACACCCTTTTTTCTCCACAAATATAGCTTTCTTTCGGTGGTATTTGATCACCTCTGCTGTTTTTATTTTTTGCGCTATAAACAAAAGAGTGCCAATTTTGAAAAAAATGCTTTTTTTTTTACTTTTTGCTATAATATCCCCAAAAAATATTAAAAAAAAAAAAAGTTTTTTCCCTCAGTTTAGGCCGAAATGTATTCTTCTACATATTTTTGGTTAAACAAAAATCGCAATAAGCGTATATTGATTGGTTTGCCCAAAAGTTATAGTGTCTACAAATTAGGCAAATGGTTTTATGGCATTTTTATAAAAATTTACTGTTAATGGCGGTGATCAGCGATTTTTATTGTGACTGCGACATTATGGCCGACAGGTTGGAAAATGTTGACACATTTTTGGGACCATTGGCATTAATACAGCGATCAGTGCGATCGAAATTGTATTGATTACTGTAAAAATGTCACTGGCAGTGAAGGGGTTAACACTAGGGGGCAGTGAAGGGGTTACTATGTGTTCTAACTGAAGGGGGGATGGGAATATGCAGGGAAACGTCATTCTCTGTATGAACAGACGATCTGTCAGCTCACTGCTCAGAGAACCGGGTACTCGCATTGGCTCAGGGAGCGAGCAGGGGGTGGTGCACAAGCGCCCCCAATTGGCCGTTGGTTACTGACGTCATAAAGGCGATTCACGCAGCCGAGCCATGCCACCTCAGTACAACTGTGGCAGCTGGTTGGCTAGCGGTTAAATACCACCTCTGACTCATAGTGGGCCAAAAATAAATTGGCCATACTGGGAGCAAAACTGGCTCCCATAGCTACTCCTGTTGTCTGTAGAAAATTCTATTATACCAGAAATGGTTGTCCAAACTCAATACATTTCAACAATAACCTCTGATGTCTCTATTTCATATGCTTTAAAAAAAAATCACAAGCTGTTAAAAGCAATAAAACAAAAGCAGCGCTCTTCATGTTATTGCACACCTTGCTTCCAAACAGTTCAAGATGAATACACCCTGTAACGGGTGAGTCCAAATAATATTTTCTCTGAGCGTACTTTGGGGATCCATCAGATGTAGTGTATAGAAACGCAAAAGCATTCACCACACCTCATGATACTGCTCCCCTCAAAATTTGCACTCACTAGATATACAAAGTATATACACCTTTTGATCATATCTTTCACATCGAGTCACTCAAAATCAGGATCTTCCACCAGTCTCCATATCTCATGACAAAGGTAAACGGACCTGTAATCCTGTTAAGACTTTTTATTCCCATAAGAACAGTCCTTACAAGTTTACACTTACAATAAAACTATTCAAAACCATTAAGTATATATGATCACAACCGTGCAGCCTTCACGGTCTCTCTCACCAATCCTTAGAATTCCTATGCGCGGTAATTCCCGGGTAGAGTTCATAGCTGCTGGCAGTCATTCAAGCCCTGTGGTCATTCCATCTTTGTCAAAAGGCGTCTGTCTACTCGCAAGATCTGAGCTCTCCAATGCCCATTTGACTGATTCCAAAGCATCTATGTTTATTCGTGTAAAGGGAGCTAACGTCCACTGTTTATAAGATATAAGATTTATTGGCTGTTATACCCTCTATGATCTTGAGCAGAACCTTAGTATCTTTCAAGTAAGCACTAATAGAAGAGACTATGGCTGTAAAAAAAAAAGTATCTAAATATTGACCCAACCTAAAGTTATAAGAATCCACTCCGTTTACTATGGGCCTCCTGGGGAGGGTTAGCTAAATCTTTGTATTTTCTGAAATGGCAGAAAATGTCAAATAACCGGTGTATGACATCCCAAGGGGTTTAAATATTCTGCTTAGTTTTTGGTAAGAATATTTTTCTTCAAACCTCTTTATTAACCTAGACAATTCATCTCTATAGTCCTTCACAGGATTATTATTTAACACCTTATATGTATTACCAAAATCAAATAGTCTTTGTGTTAATGTCTAAAGAGTATTATAAGAAATAAATACAACACCCCCCCCCCAAATGTCAGTCTTTCCAGTAACTACAGTGCTTCTGTAAAGTATTCACAACGCTTCACTTTTTTACACATTTTGTTGTTACAGCCTTATTCCAAAATGATTCAATTCATTATTTTCCTCAGAATTCTACAAACAATACTCCATAATGACAACATGAAAGAAGTTTTAAATCTTTCCAATTTTAATTTAAAAAAAAGAAATACACACAAACATAAGAATTCACAGCCTTTGCCATGACACTCAAAAATCTCAAGCGCATCCTGTTTCCACAGATCATCCTTGATGTTTGATTGGAATCCACCTGTGGTAAATTCAGTTGATTGGACATGATTTAGAAAGGCACACACCTGTCTATACAAGGTCCCACAATTAACAGTGCATGCCAGAGCCCAAACCAAGCCATGAAGTCCAAGGAATTGTCTGTAGACCTCCAAGACAGGATTGTATCGAGGTACAAAAATAGTTCTGCTGCGGTCCCAATGAGCACAGTGGCCTCCATCATCCGTAAATGGAAGACGTTTGGAACCACCATGACTCTTCCTAGAGTGGGCCGCCTGACCAAACTGAGCAATCGGGGTGACCTTTTATTTTTTTTTTTATTCTTTATTTAAATTTTTCATTTAAGTTGCGTACAAAACATAATCAAGTATTATAAAAGAAAACCATAGGACCAAAATACATTCATGCCCTTAAATTTTTCACATTATCCTGGTTTTCTTTCTTTACTTCTCGAGTTCTTCTAAAATATCTCCCTCCCACCCCTATCCCCACCCCTACCGACCCATTACCTCGTTAAAAATCATAGATTGTCTAAAGATTTTCCAGTATTTCCATTTCACATGGAATTTCTTTCTTTCTCTTTCTTCCTCCATTCCCAGCCCTTCAATACTATACATTTCCTCAACTTTTCCTAGCCATTCCTTTACTTTGGGTGCTTCTATTTCTTTCCATTTTTTCGGAATCAGGCTTTTTGCCACGTTTATTAATGAGCTTGTGAGGGAATTCCTATACTCCTTAATTGGGGTATCTACTGCATGGAATAGGCATAACCATGGGTTCTCAGGTAACTGTATTTTAGCTATTACTTCTATATATCTTATTATTTCTCTCCAATATTCTTTAATCTTGGGACAATCCCACCATATATGGGCCAAACTTCCCGTTTGTCCACAATTCCTCCAACATTTCCCAGATTGTCCCTCCTGGTACTTTGCCATTATATCTGGGGTCCTATACCATCTTACTAAAATTTTATAATTTGTTTCTATCATCTTACTATTTTCCGTGGATCTGTGCACCATCTTCAATATTTTTTCTATATTTTGGTTTTCACCCCGTGCTCCTATCTCTTCTTCCCATTTTTGAATGAAAGTTGGTACCTCCGCTTCACATTCCCGTCTCAAGACCTTATAAAGCTGGGCAATACCTGCCCTTGGGGATTTCCCCTCACATATCCGCTCCAAGGCAGTCAAATTTTCTCCATCTCTAAGCGGTTGTGGTAGTCTTGAGACGAAATGTCTAAGCTGCAGGTATCGCCACTCATTCAAATCCATCCAATCATTTTCTTTCTGTAATATTGCTAGTGTTTTCAATTTCCCCTCTTTAATTATGTGTCGTAATTGCATATTATCTTGTTTTATCCATTTCCCTCCTATTGTACTTTTACCAGGTGCAAAAAAATCATTATCTTTTAAATAAATTAAAGGGGAATTATATTTCCACTTATTATGTTTGTGTATTCCCTCCCATACTCTAAACACATTTTTTGTGACCAAAGGTGTTGTCTTCCCTAGTGATCTATATTTTAAAGGAGTCCAGATTTCTCTACCTAAATTTGTGCCTGATAAACTGTGTTCTATTTTTCCCCATCTTTTTTTACTTTCTAATTTTGCCCATTCCACCACCCGTGTTAACACTGCTGCTTTGTAATATTTTCTAAAGTCTGGGACATTCAGACCCCCCTCGTCTTTTCCCTTTTGCAAAGTCTTCAGTGGGATTCTAGGTTTCTTGTTGTTCCAGATAAATTTAGAAATTAAAGAATTTATCATTTTAAAATATAGGGGGGGGGATATATATTGGTAATAGCTGAAATTTATAAAGGATTTTAGGTTGAATAATCATTTTTAAGGCATTAATTCTTCCTAACCATGACAGGGGCTTTGTTCTCATTCTCCTTATTTCTTCTCTCAATTCTTCTAGAAGGGGGATATAGTTTATTAGGTACATTTTTTCTATTGATGCAGTCAGTTTAATCCCTAAATATTTAATTTCCTTTTGCCATAGAAATGGGAATTCTCTCTTAATGTCAAGTTCTTCTCTCGGATTTATATTTACGTTTAAGATTTCTGACTTGCTTGGGTTGATTTTAAAGTTAGATAATTCTCCGTATTCCTGTAAAGCCTTTAACAAGTTTGGCATGGAGATTCGTGGGCTGGATACATAAAACAGAATATCATCCGCGAATGCGGCTGTCTTATGTATTTCCCCCTCTATCTCAACCCCCTTTATATCTGGGTTTCTCCTTATCGTCTCCAGGAGTGGCTCCAATGCCAGAACGAACAATAGGGGGGACAGCGGACACCCCTGTCTAGTCCCATTGTTCATTCTGAAGGCTGTTGATAGTACCCCATTAACTCTTACCACTGCCTTGGGGCTGTTATATAGTGCCTTTATCCACTTCAAAATTTTGGGACCAAACCCCATTCCCCTTAGGGTACCCATCATGAATCCCCAGTCTACTCGGTCAAAAGCTTTCTCAGCATCTATTGATAGGAGTAGACTGGGGATTCTACTCTCCTTCATCCTCTGAAGCAGTAATAATGACCTTACTCCATTATCTTTTCCTTCTCGCCCCTCAATGAATCCCACCTGATCTACATGGACTAAGCTAGGCATTAACTTCTTTATTCTAGCGGCCAATATTTTTGCGAACAATTTAATGTCCGTATTGAGTAGTGAGATCGGTCTATAGTTTGAGCATATTGTATTCTCTTTTCCCTCTTTCAATATCGTGGAGATTGTCGCAGTGGAGGCCTCCTCGCTCAGTCCATATTTTGTACCTAGTCCATTATAATATGCACATAAAATTGGGGCTAGTATGTCTCCAAACTTTTTTAGATATTCTATTGTATAGCCATCAGGCCCTGGACTCTTTCCTCCTTTGGTCTCTTTTATTGCCTGTATTACTTCTTGGACTGAGATTGGATTCTCCAATTCCTGCGCCAATTCCCCCGGTATTTTAGGGATATTTGCTTGAAATATATAGTCTTTGATTTTTCCCCTTCTCTTCATCTCTTGCTTTTCTGTCTCTTTTTTTCTCACGGAATATAACTGCCCATAATATTCTCTAAAAACTTCTGCTATTTCCTTAGTTTTATAGACCGACTCTCCCTCTTTATTTAATATATTCTCTATATAATTCTTCGATCTTTTTTTCCTCAATATCTTTGCTAAGATCTTACTATTTTTAATGCCGCTATAATATCTCTCTTTATTAATCCTATTATATATCGTCCTCATTTCCTGTTCCATTAATTCCCCGAGTTCCTCTCTTTTCATAGCCAGTTTATGTAATAGGTCCACTACCTGTCCACTTTCCCTGCCATTTGCCTTTTTATGTTCTTGCTCTAATCCATGGATTTCCTCCCTCAACTCTCTACTCTTTTTAATACCTTCTCTCTTCCTATTTGTACCTAGTGAAATATATATCCCTCTTATATAAGCTTTATGTGTCTCCCAAATAATATTTTCCATATTCTCTTCATTTAAATTAGTGGTAAAAAAAAACTCCAATTCCTTTCTAATTATTTCCTCTCCCTTCTCGTCCAACAGTTCCCTATTCAATTTCCAGGAAAAAGGAGATTTCTGAAATCCTGGGATTTTGATCTTCAGGCATATTGGAGAATGATCAGACAATGTTCTAATTCCTATATCTGTGGATATCACCTCGTCCAGAACCCTATGTTCCACTAACCAGTAGTCGATCCTTGTGTACGTCCCGTGTACCGGGGAATAGAACGAGTAGTCTCGTATCCTTGGGTGCATAGTTCTCCACACATCCATAAGCTGGTACTGATATAGCCTGTGTTTTATTATTCTCCTCTGCTCCTTCCCAATCCCCTGCACACGGGACGAACTATCCATTTGCGGATTCATACAAAAGTTCATATCTCCAGCTATAATTACTCTTCCTCTTTTAAAATCCCATAATTTCTCCAATATTCCTTTCAGAAAAACCGTTGGACTTCTATTTGGGCAGTATATGTTAGCGAGGGTATAGTCTACTCCCCATAGTTTCCCCTTCAGAAAGAGGAATCTACCCTCCGGGTCGACTAATCTTTCTTCTATTTTATAGTATACCTCCCGTCCTATACCGATAGCTACCCCTTTTGAGTTCCTTGAGTAAGAATCTCCATAAAACCACACCGGGAACCTAGGGGAGTATATTCTAATCTTGCTTTCGTATGATAGATGGGTTTCCTGTAAGAACACTATACCCGCTTCATATTGTTCTATTTCTTTCAGAATTTTAAACCGCTTTGCTGATTCATTTAGCCCCCTAACGTTATATGACAAACAATTAACTATAGACATAGCTTTTAGTCAGGCTGGTTTCTCCTCTTTTCTCACTTAACGAGGTTCTCTGCTGTCGGGTCTTCTTTCTCCCCCCACCCCTCCCACCCCCCCTCCCAACCTCCTCCCAACCCTCCCAGACCCCTCTTTGGTCCTTGTACCTATATCCAGAATATATCCCCATCCTGGAATATGTACCTCACCCCTTGGGGTGAAGCTCCAAGCCCGGCATTCCGTGTCCCTCCACTCCCCCCCCGGCCTTGAAGGCCCGGTAGACATAGGGGGGGAGAGGAGGGAGCAGATAGTCCAGGGAGGCTCTTCCCGTTTTCACCCATACCCACATTAACTTTTATTTACTTTACCTCTCCCATCTCGTTTCTTTTGTAATAAATTACACCAGCCCCCCCTCCCCCCTCTCCCCCTACCCCCCCCCCCCTTACATTAAGCTCTCTGCCCTATTCCCTCTTCAATTAGTCTTTCTTCTCTTTCCGATCGCTTAGGTATACTAATGGTTGGAATCTGTAACTCTGTACAAAAGTCCTGTACTTCTTCCGGAAATTTCAATCTAACCGTCTTTCCGTCCCTATGTACTATCAATGCTGCAGGAAACCCCCAACTATATTTAATATTAGCTTGTCTTAAATGTTCTAGTAATGGTTTTAATTGTCTTCTTCTGGATAATGTTTCACTTGACAAGTCCGCAAATACTTGCAAAGTTGTTTGCTCGTATTGCAACGGGTGTCTCTCTCTGAGGTTCCTCCATATTTTCTCCTTATCTGTATACCGATGGAATTTAACAATGACATCTCCTGGGGTCTCCTCCTTCATTCCTAGAGGCTTTCTAATTCTATGTACTCTATCGATCTTTAACTCCTCGTCCTCTTCTCGTCCTAGTAGGGGGTTAAATATTTTCCTTATTTTTTCTTCCAGTTTCTCTCCAATTTCCTCTGGGAGGGCTCTTATCCTTAGTTTTTGGCGTCTATTTTGATTTTCCTGTGCTTCCATTTTATAGAAGGTATTTCTTTGGTTTATTTGCAGTGCTTTCACTTGCGATTTTAATTCTGCGATTTCTTGTGTTTGTTTCTCAGTTCTCTCCTCAGCCTCTTCTACTCTCCGCAGCAAATGGCCCAGATCCATCCGGACATTTGTAATCTCACTCTTAATTAAACTTTCCATCCTTTCAAACATTGCCATCATCTCGATCTTCGTGGGCATTTGAGCTATACTTCGCTGTTCTTCCCCGTCCCCCTCGTAAGTTTCCATCTCTCTCTCTGTTTGTGTTTCTTCTCTTGTTTTATCTCCTTGGGCTCCTTTTAACTTAGCCATTTCCTTTTTTGCGTTTTTGGTTGGCAAGGATGTTTTTTTTTCTACATCTGGGCTTTTTTGGTTACCCTCTTTAGTTGTCAAGTATTTTTGTATTGAACTAGCGGTTACACTAGTATTTAAACTCTCCCTCGGGGTTTTAGATTCTGTTGTTTTATGTGATCTTCCCCTCATCATGTATCTTGTTCACTTGTCTTGTTTGACAAAATAGTTGTCCTGTATAGAGGGGAGTACCTCTCGGTTCCAATCTTTGCTTTTATTGATTTGAATGGAGGGGCAAGGGGAGAGAAGAATATCCTGCCGTTTCACCTCTCAGGCACCCTAGTTTAGATGGAATACTTCTCTTCACTTTTGCTTTAAGAATGGAAAATTCTGCGACTTGATGGATTTTTTTTTTTACTTTTTTTTTATTTTTTTATTAGGGCACCTGTAAAGATCCTGTAAAGGAACAATAAAAAAAACAAAACGTACCCTTCGTCCCTTTTTTCCGATCTCTATATAGCGTAAGAGGGGCGGGAGCACACGTAGAGAGAGAGGAAAAAAAAAAAAAAAAGAAAACGCATAAGGAACAAAAAAAAAAAAGGGGAATGTCCTTATACTTTTGCAGCTCTATTTCTACTTGATCCAATTGTCTAATCAGCTGCTATCCACCACATAATGGAAAGTTACTCTCCAGAAAATATCGCTCCAAGCTTATCGCATAGTTAAATCGCAGAGTTCATCATTTAATTTGCAGCTTAGTTCATAACATAGTTCATAACCTTTTCAGTCAGTACTAAGCTGTATCAATACTTAGTCCTTAAGTGAGCTTAAAACTCAGTACTAGTTTCAACTATCAGTTTAGTAGTTTCCAGTACTTCCAGCATTTAATCAATTGAGCCACTCCTGGATTCATAGTTTTCAGACAAAATCATTGCTCCATCAAGACCTCTCTTATGTCTCCAGTCACTTAACCCTTTCAGGCCCCCTAGTTTAGATGGAATTGAAAATTCTGCAACTTGGTGGATTTTTTTTTTTTGTATTTTATTTTGCTGGGGCACCTATGAAAATCCTATAAAGAACCTATGAAAAACGTACCATTCATCCCTCTTTCCCGGTCTCTGTATAACGTAAGAGAGGCGGGAAGATACGAAGGAAAAAAAAAAAACGCAGAGGGGGGGGAGGATTCGGGGGGAAGAAAAAAAAGGAATGTCCTTATGCTTTTTCAGCTCTATATTAGCTTAACCCAATTATCTAATCAGCTGCTATCCACCACAGGAAGGAAAGTTACTCTCCAGTAGATATCGCTCCGAACTTATCGCATAGTTAAATCGCAGAGTTCATCACTTAATTTGCAGCTTAGTTCATAGCATAGTTCATAACCTTTTCAGTCAGTACTAAGCTGTATCAATACTTAGTCCTTAAGTGAGCTTAAAACTCAGTACTAGTTTCAACTATCAGTTTAGCAGTTTCCAGTAATTCCAGCATTTAATCAATTGAGCCACTCCTAGGGTTATTAGGCAATCATTGACATTTAAACAAGTCCTCTCATTGGTACGTTCTTACAAACATTTCAATTCCGTAGCTCTCATAGATTCATAGGTTTCAAAAAGAATCATTGCTCCATCAAGACCTCTCTTATGTCTCCAGTCAGTTAAATTTTAGCCAGTCCCAGCTGCTGCATCTCTCCCTCAGTTAGTCATCAAATCTCTTTAGCTTCCACAGCAAACACAGTTCAAACACAGTTCACGATGCAACAGCGCTGGATAACCTAGGGGCTCTGGAGGGTAGTATGCAGAGCATAATATACAGAGGACACAAAGGCAGAGATAAAAGGGGGGGGCGTATGGAGGAGACAGAGGGGAGGCCAGCAACCAACAGTCACTCGTGGGGTCTCAGGATCAGGTGTTTTCTCTTGCAGCCATTTTTTTGATTGAACCAGGGATATCTCTCACTTACCCCTGTTCAGTTTCCTGCATCCTTTACTGCTGTCCACCCCGATCTATCAGTCGCTCCTCCTTGGTCTCCTGATCCAATATCATGGGGAATAGGCATCTGCGGGGGTCACCATGTGCTGTCCTCTAACACGGTGTTCTATCCCACTTCACCAGCATCTGCATCAGACTTGCTGCCATGGATCTCCTGCCTCCCCTTCCGTCCTCACAGACACCGCCTCGGGCTCCTCCCCCAGCTTTCCCACATCACATCCTCCCCCAGCTGAGCCCAATGTCATCCACCCACCCCTTCGGTGTATTCCTGAAGGTGACCTTTTAGATGTATGTCTGAGTCTCTTAAAAATATCCATACTCCCCACAGTCACCATCAATTGTGGGAGAAAGTGCCACATCCTTATAGCATTAACTGTTTAGAACCCCCTACGCAGTTTAAGGTTAAACTGCTTCTCCAGTCTCCTTGTGTGCCTCCGTGTCCTTATACAGGACTGAATAGTTTTAATTCCTATGCTGGGATCCCCATTTGAGATATTTCTGATCACTAGTATGTCTCCTCTCAAGCGTCTCATCTCCAGCGAGAATACATTTTGTGTTTGCAGCCATTCCTCGTAATTGAGGTCCTCCAGTCCCCTTCATATGTTTGCTGCCCTTGTTTGGACTCTCTCCAGGTCCAGTGCATCCCTTCTGACAGAAACCTTGAATCAGACTGAGACAGAAGTACAATCAAATCACAGTAGCCTGATTGGGTAGTCAGCCAGTCCAAAGTTCATTAACCAGATTGGGTAATCAGCCAGGCTGAAGTCAGGGATCCAAGGAGAGCAACTGCAAGCAGGAAAAGAAGCCAGGGGGGATGTCAGCAAGCCAGTCTTGAAACAGCAGGAGATTGTTCCTTGTAATGTGACCAACGCGATGGCAAATGAAAAAGTGAGCAGGAAGGCTTTAAATAGGCAGGTCTGACGAGCATCATCGGGAACAGCTGGTAACTATGGAAAGAGAAGAGAGCTGGCAATTAGCTGACAGCTGAGCGGCCAGCCTTGACAGTACCCCCCCCCCCCCCATGACCCCTCTCCCTCAGAGGGCCACCGGGCTTGAGGGGAAGCCGTCTATGGAACTCGCGGAGGAGAACAGGAGCATGTACGTCAGAGGATGAAACTCAAGAGCGTTCCTCTGGACCGTACCCCTCCCAATGCACCAGGTACTGTATGCGCCCACGGAACCTACGGGAGTCAACAATGGATTGCACCTCATACTCCTCATGGTTCTCAACCTGAATAGGGTGAGGACGTGGCACCGAGGTGGTAAATTGGTTACAGACCAACGGTTTCAATAAGGAGACGTGAAACATATTTGAGATGCGCATACTAGGAGGAAGGTCCAACGCGTAAGCTACTGGGTTAATCCTGCGAAGGATACAGAATGGCCCAATAAACTGAGGTGCAAACTTCAGTCAGGGAACATGAAGCCGGAGGTCGCGAGATGACAGCCAGACCCTGTCCCCAACCTGGTAGGAAGGCGCAGGCAGGTGTCTGCGGTCAGCATGGAGTCTGTACCTATCATTAGCATGACGCAAAGCATCCTGGACTTGTACCCAAGTGTAACGAAGACCATGGAGATGCTCCTCTAAGGCAGGAATACTCTTCGGAAACCGAGTCAGGCAACATGGAAGGTTGGAAACCATAATTCGCCATAAATGGAGACAATCGGGGGGCAGAATTCAAGGTACTGTTGTGAGCAAACTCTGCCCAAGGTAATGGGTCAGACCAGTTGTTATGATGGTCAGAAATATAGCAACGTAGGAATTGCTCCAAGGACTGATTGGCTCGTTCTGCGGCCCTATTAGACTGCAGAAGGGAACGCAAGCTGGATTCCCAACTGTGCACAAAAGGCTCGCCAGAACCGGGAGACAAACTGACTGCCTCTGTATCAGAGACAATCACCTTGGGTAGCCCATGTAAGCGAAAGATCTCCTAAGCAAAAAATGGAAGCCAGTTCCTTAGAGGTAGGCAACTTCTTAAGTGGAATACAATGACACATCTTTGAGAATCGGTCAACCACCATAAGCATAACAGTGTTGCCTTGGGAGTTGGGCAATTCCACAATGAAATCCATAGACAGGTGAGTCCAGGGCCTCTCTCCATTGGGTAAGGGTTGTAGGAGGCCCACTGGAAGGTGTCGTGGAGTCTTACTCTGAGCACACACGGGACAGGCAGCTACGAAGGCAGTAACATCAGCTCGTAGACTAGGCCACCAGAATTGTTGGTAGATGGCCCAAATGAGTTGATTATTTCCAGGATGGCCAGCTGTCTTGGAAGAATGGTAATTCTGGAGCACTGCAGTATGGAGACTTTCTGGGACAAAGCAGCGGTCACAAGGTTTATCAGGAGGAGCATGGACCTGAGCAGCAAGAATTTTGTCACCCAAAGGAGAATTAAGACTGGTGCGAACCGTAGCCAAGATACGATCAGGAGGAATCATAGGAACCGGAACCGACTCTGACTTGGAAGTGGAGGAAAATTGTTGTGACAAGGCATCAGCCCTTACATTCTTAGTACCGGGTAAGAATGAGACCATGTAATTAAAGCTCGACAAGAAAAGAGCCCATCGCGCCCTTCTGAGAGAGAGTCGCTTAGCCTCAGACAAGAATGTAAGATTCTTATGGTCCGCAAGAATAAGAACGGGCACAGTGGTACCTTTAAGGAGATGTCTCCATTCTTTCAGAGCTAAAATGATCGCTAACAGCTCTCTGTCACCAATCTCATAATTGCACTCAGCAGGTGACAATTTATTGGAAAAGTAGCCACACAGATGCATAGCGCTCTCAGAGTTAGGATGTTGAGACAGAAGGGCGCCAACTCCAGTCTCAGAAGCATCAACTTCTAGGATAAAAGGCAGCGTAGGATCAGGATGTGCCAACACAGGAGCAGAAACAAAGGCAGCCTTGAGAGTCTCAAAGGCCTTAATGGACTCCAGAGACCAACTCTGTGGGTTACCGTCCTTTCTGGTCATATCTGTCAGAGGCTTGACCAGAGACGAGAAGTTACGAATAAACTAACGATAGTAGTTGGCAAAGCCCAGGAAACGCTGCAGAGGATGTAAACCCACGGGTCGAGGCCACTGTAGGACTGCCGAAAGTTTTTCTGGGTCCATCGAAAAACCAGCGTTGGAATTGACATAACCCAGGAATGTAACCTGTTCACGATGGAAATCGCACTTCTCCAGTTTACAATAGAGATTGTTGTGGTGGCTCTCCAGGGACTTGGAAAATATGAGGATATCATTGAGATAAACCACCACACACAATTGCAACAAATCTCGGAGGACATCGTTAATAAATTCCTGGAAAACTGCCGGGGCGTTACAAAGGCCAAAAGGCATTACCGGGTATTCATAATGGCCTGTTCTGGTATTAAATGCAGTTTTCCACTCGTCGCCCTCCTTAATGCACACGAGATTGTATGCCCCTCTCAAGTCAAGCTTTGTGAAAACCGTTGCTCCCTTGAGGAGGTCAATTAACTCCGTAATCAATGGAATCGGGTAGGCATTCTTAATCGTGACACGATTGAGACCCCTATAATCTATCCAAGTCTCAGCTCACCGCTCTTCTTTTTCACAAAGAAGAAACCAGCACCAGCAGGAGACGAGGACTTGCGGAAGAAACCTCGAGAAAGTGCATTAGCAACATACTCCTCCATGGCCTTATCCTCCAAGACCGACAAAGGGTAAACCCGGCCACGAGGAGGTATGGCACCAGGTTGAAGGTCAAGTGCGCAATCATAAGGCCGGTGTGGAGGCAAACTACCAGCTTGACCTTTATCAAAGACATCGCCAAAATCACGGTACTCCTCCGGCAAGGAGGGGAGTGAAACGGTGCACAGGACCTTGGATACCTTCAGGAAGCATGTCTCACTGCATTGTGGTGACCAGAAGAGAACCTCAGCATGGAGCCAATCAAAAGATGGGTTGTGCCTCTGTAACCAAGGATAACCAATAACCAGCGGAAATCTGGATGAGGAAATAACTTGGAATTAGATTCTCTCATGGTGAAGAGCCTCTACGGCCATGGACAACGGAACCGTCTCATGAGTCACATGGGCAGGCTGTAAAGGTCTCCCATCAAAAGCCTCAATGGCAAGTGGAGTGTTACACAGCTGCAGCGGAATAGGGTGCTGCGAAACAAATGCAGCATCAATGAACAGGCCTGCAGCCTGTCGATTAGAGTCGATTAGAGCCTGTATCTCGATGGATGACTCGGCCCAAGAAAGGGTGACCAAAACCAGGGGCTTATCCTTCTGGATAACTGGGGACGAAACAACGCCACCTAAGGTCTGTCCAAGACAGGACCTCAAGGTTCGGGCGTTCCCTGGACGGGTCGGACAAGACTTCAAAAAGTGACCTGCCTGGCCACAATAAAGGCACAATCTCTCCCTCCTCCTAAAGGCTCTCTCATCCGCAGAGAGACGCGTGAAGCCCAGGTGCTCTGTTTGATGGACATGAGGCACTTGGCAGCAGAAGCGGAGCACGCGGAACGTCAACAACCCTTTTAAAGGAGGCCACAAACTGAGGGTAACTCAAGACAACAGGTTTTTGCGTCTCCCATAGAGGGTTAGCCCAGGCCAAGGCTCTCTCAGAAAGCAAAGATATCACAAAACCTACTTTGCTTCTGTCCGTGGGAAACGCCTGGGGCAGCATTTCAAAGTACATCTCAACCTGATTGAGAAACCCTCTGCATTGAACTGGATCGCCCCCAAATCGCTGGGGAAGCGGAGCCAAACCAGACATACCTCTTATATAGGTAATACTTGAGGCGGGTGCCTGCACAGAGACTGACGCAGCAGCAGGGGCGGCCTGCTACTCGGGTTGTACCGGAGCAGCCACCGTGGGGGATTCCAGGTGAGCCATGCGATTCAGAAGCATTTGTAACGCCATGGCAAACTGATCCATGCGGTGATCTTGCTCATCCAATCTGGAAAAAATATTACCAACAAGTGGATTGACTGTATCTTCTGAATTCATGGCCTTCGCGTACTGACAGGAACCATGAATCAGACTGAGACAGAAGTACAATGAAATCACACTTGTTTATTAATAAAAATAAAAAGGTAAAAAGAAAAAGCGTAATTAAGCATAGCCAGAGTCCAGTAGCCAGATCAGGTAGTCAGCCAGTCCACAGTTCATTGACCAGATCGGGTAATCAACCAGGCCTGAAGTCAGGGATCCAAGGAGAGCAACTGCAAGCAGGTAAAGAAGCCAGGAGGGATGTCAGCAAGCCAGTCTTGAAACAAACAGCAGGAGATGGTTCCTTGTGATGTGACCAACATGAAGGCAAATGGAAAAGTGAGCAGGAAGGCTTTAAATAGGCAGGTCAGACAAGCATCATTGGGAACAGCTGGTAACTGGAAAGAGAAGAGAGCTGGCAATTAGCTGACAGCTGAGCGGCCAGCCCAGAGGAGGAAGGGCTAAGCCAGCCCTGACACCTTCAGAGGACTGGTGACCAGAACTGGTTGGAAAAGTCCAGATGAGGCCAAACCAGAGTTTTATAAAATGGCTGAATTATAGTTTTGTCCCTGGAATATATCACTTTTTTTATGCATGCTAATGTTCTTCCTGTTTTGGTAGCTGCAGCTTGGCTCAGCATGCTGTTGCTCAATCTGTCATCTATTGGCACCCCATGGATGGAGTCTCGAGTCTTGAATCTCCCATCAGTTCTCCCCCAGCGAATATTTTGTATTCATGTTTTTTTGCCCCAAGTCCATTACTTTACATTTCTCCACATTTAACCTCATTTGCCGTTTACCCACTCCTCTATTTTGTTCTGGTCATTCTGCAAAATTTCTATCTCCTGATGTAAGTTTATTACTCTGCTTATCTTTGTGTCTTCCGCAAAAACTGAGACTGAATTCGTTATCCCATACTCTATCATTTGTAAATATATTGAATAGAATTGGTCCCAAGACAGAACCTTAGGGTACCCCACTCACCGCTCCAGACCAGTCTGAGTACGTTATTTATCACTACGCTTTGGCCCCATCCCTGTAACCATTTTTTTTACTCAAGGACAAACCCTGGGGTCCAAGCCTGCAGACCTCATCTTGTAAATTAAACGTTTATCGGGGGAGTGAATCAAATGATTTTGCAAAGTCCAGATGCACCACATCCACGGGCCTCCCCTGTCTAGATGCCAGCTCACTTCCTCGTAGTATGTTAGCAGAATGGTCTGGCAGGAACATCCTCTCAAACCCATGCTGATTATCACTACTGATATTCTTCTCCTCAGTAAAGCTTTGGATATAGTCCCTAATCATCCCCTCCAATAATTTACCTTCTATTGATGTTAGGCTGACTGACCTGTAATTCCCAGGAATTTGTCTCTGCCCGTTTTTGTTTTTTTTGTTTTTTTTAGAGGCTCAACTCTGTCACTAGGGTAACCACTATTACTGCGTTATTGCATGCCTCATTGTTATTTCCTTCTACTCTTGGATTGGGTCTAATGGGTGTAGTGTTGTGGGAAGAATTATCCTACTCTGCCAGTTTCTTTTGCCATCTAAAAAGTCCTTATCGCTTGCATACCTTAGATATTTTTCCACTTTTTATCTTTTACCTCTAATTCCCATTTCTCTACTTTGGCTTTTAATTCATTAGATAATCTCCCAAATTCCTGCCGGTCTTTATGGGGTTCTACAAATTCTTTAATTGTTGGATCTGTGCATCCAAATTCTTAATTTTTGTTTGTGTTTCAATAAGGCTGCTTTCACACTGGAGCGGGTGGGTGCTGACGGTAAAACGCCGCTTTTTTTAGCTGTACTTTACCGTTGTTTTTGTGGAGGTTTTCACCCACTAGTGGGCGAAAAAGGGTTAAAATGACCCACATCAGCGCTTTGCCGGCAGCTCAACAGCTCTGCCCATTCATTTCAATGGACAGGAGCGGTGGAGGAGCGCCTTCACTGCTCCAAAGATGCTGCTTGCAGGAGTTTTCAACGTTCTGCCAGCGCATCGCCTCACTGTGAAAGCACTCTGGCTTTCACACTGAGACTGCAGGGGAGCCTTATTTCAGGCTCTTTACAGGTGTGTTTTTTAGCTCAAAGGTGCCTGAAAACACCTTAGTGTGAAAGGAGTCTAAGAATTGTACTAGTTCCACCCTTTTCCTATTAACAAAATTTATACCAATCCCGTATAGACTCCTTATCCATTAAACCAGGCATATGCAATTAGCGAACCTCCAGCTGTTGCAGAACTACAAGTCACATGAGGACATAGCAAGATTCTGACAGCCACAAGCAGAGACAGATGCATGATGGGACTTGTAGTTTTGCAACAGCTGGAGGTCCGCTAATTGTATATCCATGCATTAAACCATTGTTTGCTACTTCACATCTTAAGTGACGTGGGACCATATTCGCTCCGATTTATTTAGCTTAAGATACTATATCCCACTATGTTCGAGTCTTTTTCTCAAACACGATTTACATTTCTTAAAAAGCTGGCTCAGATCCTCTACTTTCTGGAATGGAAAATACAAAGGCACAGACCTTAGTGTACTTCCGCTAAAACATGTTTATTCACACAAGCAAAGACATACACTTAAGAGGTTTTCGGTAACATGGTCAGTAATGAATGGGATCCTGTACTTTCTCTGTATTACCTTCCCCTAAAAACACCTCATACAAATCCCTTTGTTCTAGTGTAGTAAACACATCAATGATAGCTGCTAATTAGATGTAAAATATGATTAAAACAGTAGTGATACGGGGGCGTGGCTTGACAGAGCATGGAGTAGGACCTATCATGCCCAGGGCTCCGTCCATTGATCCTGTTTACACACAATCCATCGCTCTGAGAGACACCATGCGGGTGGCTGGCTCCTCTGGAGACCCTCCTTATGCCTCGCCTGTTTCCGGGTCTCCCGGTGGTCCGATTCGGCCACGATTGTCCCGCCCGGGGGCCAGTGTTTAGGCGAGCCCCCCGCTTCGGCCTACCTGCGGAGGTCTGCGGCCATCTTGGGACACCCTCCCTCGGAGTTGTGCTGGGCCGGTGGACGCTGTTTTCATCCTGTTCCTCCTGGGCTTCACCCATCCACAGGCTGAGCGGAGAGGTGAGCCTGTGCTAGGAGCTTTGCCTTCAGGAGGGTCCGTGGCTCCAGCCTATACACGGAGGCCGGCGACCATCTTGGTACACCCGCGACCCAGCAGCAGGCCCTGTACCTGTGCCTGTGAACTCCTATACATTCTGCACGATCTACCCTGCCGGGTTCTGGGTGCTGTGCCTGTGCGTGCTATCATGTTCACTGAGGCAAAGCTGGCACAATTCCGCCACACTGGGGGAGAGGAGGCGGGGGATGATGGCAGTGCTGAGCGGACGGTGGGGGAGCGTGGACAGGGAGACGCGGATAAACTGTTGGAGGCCATTACGCTCTGAAGGACATCCCTCACTGCTCAGATTGAGGGATATGTCTTTGATTAAACAGGACTTTCAGAAAATCCACAAACGGGTCACGGAAACGGAAACCCGTATCAGTACGGTGGAAGATATCCTGTCGCCGTTACAGTCTGGATCTGAACACATGCAGAGGCAGATTACCCAGCTGCTCGCCAAGCAGCACGACATGGAAAATCGCCTGCGGAGGTGTAACCTCCATTTCATCGGTCTCCCAGAAGGGGCGGATGGTAAGGACCCGACGGTGTTCCTGGAGCAGCTACTGGTGTCCACGTATGGTCGGGAGGCCTTCTCTCCCATGCTGGTGGTGGAGAGGGCTCAAAGGATGCCCGCTAGACCTCCTCCTCAGGGCCCCCCCATACCGTTATCGCAGAACTTTTAAATTACAGGGACAGACGCTGTGCTGAGGCTGGCCAGAGAGGGGCAACATCCCAGTAGGAAACGTCAAGGTGGCCATATTTCCTGACTTCTCGGCTGAAATACAGAAACGTCGACAGAGCTTTATGGTGGTCAAGCGCAGACTTCGTGACTGTCATCTGAAGTATTCTATGCTCTTCCCTGCGTGCCTGAGGGTGGAACATGATGGCGGAACATGATGGCTGGGTGTTGTTTTTTGAGGACCCTCTCGCGAGGTAATCTCCTGGCTGGAACGTGGGCCTGCTCATGGCAGGGGCGACTGACCGCACTCTAGGTGTGCCACGTGGCGAGATCCTCTTGCCTCATGGTTACGCCAATACTCGGCCTGTCCTGACTACTTCTGCCTCATTACCGCCTTGACCTGTATCACACCTTTGTGACTTCACCTCATTATGTCTCATCAGCCTGGAGACACAGGTGGAACCCTACACCTCTGCCGATCCCACCACCGCAAATTCTCTTCTCTTCATTCGTTTAGATACTCGGAGTGGACTTCATTTACATTATTGCTCCCCTTATGAGAGCCTTTCTTCTTTTTTACTACTCCTACATTTATCCATCACACGGAGCTGTGGAAGTGTGCTGGTCCTACAAGCTGCATGCATAGTGCGGCGAATTTACGCCCAACCAACCACTGGGAACCACTATGTAGATGAACGGAGGAATTGTTTTGTGCTGCCTATTCTTCAAACCATCTTGCAGGGGTGCTCAGTTAGACCCCATTCTTATTACCCTACATGGCGGCTGGTACGGAACCACTATGACCCAGTGGCTAAAACTGTTCCTCGTCTACTCCTTTTACATGCAGTCTCCTTCTTTCCCAGATGGAAGTTCAGAGTTGTTTAGGGACTATGCCTGCACAAGTTGGGGTGGGTGCAAGGCGGGGAGGGGGAAGGTGGTTGTCCAACAGTTGTTTTTGCAATTTTTCATTGTGCACATTGTGCCCCCAGAACCGAGTATGGGAAGACGGGCATTGGCTGAAGAGGTGCCTCACAAGGTGGTCAACGCACCTCAGTTCTACTCCACATTGTATTTTCCACTTGATCTCGAGTCGCAGTGATGCCTGGCTCCACTAATCCTTGGAAACCGGCCTTGCCAGAATTCCAGAAGGAACTGGGACCTGGCACTGGCTCTTCTTCCCAACTTGCACAGCTATGCAACTATTGACCACTCAGCAAGAATATGCTAGACCAGAGGCATTGGCTATACACAGGGGCTGCATTTTTGCGGCCTTTCTTTTTTCTTCCTTTTTTTATCCTTCTTGTTTTTCCACCTTTTTGTTGCTCTTTTTTCACGTTGTCTGGAGCTGGCACTCTGGAGAGGTAGTTCACAACTGTTGAGGGATGATGCCCGCAAATGTTGGGGTGGGGAGGGGGAGGGGATATTTTCTCAAAATTTCAGTGCACAAGTGTTATTACGAAAGGAGATTGTAACAGGTACATGTCTTAACTGGGTACCCTATCCATGTTTAGCTATATGGCAGGTTTTCATACTGCTCATGTTCTTGGTACTGCATGACCTTCTAGCGGATGTTCCTCAGGAGTACATCCTAGTGAGGTGTTATTTTTCATATGTTATACAATGACATCTATAAAGTTCCTGACATGGAATGTGAGAGGCCTGCGTGAGCAAATTAAACGCTCGGCGACCCTTTCATTCCTAAAGAGGCAGAGGGCAGATGTAGTGGCTCTGGTGGAGACGCATATAGAAGGGAGGCTTCTGATGGCCCTCCGACGCCCGTGGGTGGGGTGGGCATATCATTCCACTCATACTACTCACGCCATAGGTGTTTCACTTTTAATAGCCAAATTGGTACACTTTGAGCTGTGTGAAGTAATTACCGACCCACAGGGAAGATGTGTTTCTCCATGCCAAACTATATGGTCAACAGTTTCTCCTCCTGGCCTTTTACATACCCCCCATTTAGTTTGGCTGTGATTATGGAGGGGCTTGCCCTTATGACCCGCCGCCCCGCAATACCAGCGATCTGCATGGGAGACTTTACCACCCTAGGGCCAGCACTAGATAGATTACAGACTTCACAGGGGACGGCCACAGATACCAGGGAGACAACATTTTTCTAAACTGATCTCCACTCTCCACTTAAGACACTTGATGCTACAAATTCCCTCTTGCAAAGACTTACTCTTCCCACAACTCCATGTCCCACATTGATTTTATTCTTGTATCCAAAACCCTAACGCCGCGGCTATTAGAAGTGGCCTTTTGCCCAAGGTTGTTGATCACAGCCCATATTGGATCTCATGGAGTATTCCAGTCGGTAGGCCCCCAAAGCCTTGGCGCTTAAACCCATTCTGGCTGTCCCTATTCCCGGACGATGATGAGCTCCTGAACCTATGGAAGCTATACTTTGCAGAAAACGAACAAACTGCCTCTATTTCAGTGGTTTGGGACTCTTTCAAAATATACGCGCGCATGACCCTCGCCTCCCACATAAATGCGATTAAGGCGAAATCCGCAGATGTCTTTGATGGGGCAGTAGCGGAACTCGTCTCCACAGAACGGGAATTTGCTAGCAGCCCGACTCAAATTGCAATCTAGAGTAGCTACCCAACTTCAGTTTACAAAGGCCAGGAAAAAGCTGTTTTTCACTAAGCAAAAATTCTTTAAGCATGGGGAAAAGGCGGGTAAGCTGCTGGCATATATAGTCCACAGTGAAGATAGACCTCCAGTGGTCATCACCCTGCATGGACCGGGGGTACAACAGATCACGGATCTGCGTAGTGTAACAGCTGGATTTCGAGATTTCTTTACAGATCTGTACCGCACAACAACAGGCCCCACTGACCAGGGAACAGCCTTCCTTCATGGTATAACCCTTCCCCAACTGACGACTGACCAGATTGATCTTCTTGTGGCTCCCCTCACCACAGACGAAATAGCCTCGGCTATTGCCAGTTTTGCCAGATCCAAATCCCCTGGCTCAGACGGCCTCCCAATTGAGGTTTACTCCCAGTGTATTTCTTACTCTGAAGTTACTCGTGCTATTTAACCACCTTTTTGAGACCTTTTCTTTACCACCGTCCATGAGAGAGGCAGTAATAGTATGCATTCCCAAACCAGGGAAAGATTTGGGATATCCGGAATCATATCGCCCCATATCTCTACTCCAAACTGACATTAAAATCCTTGCTAAAGTGCTGTCACTGAGATTGAATAAAATTATCCTTTCTCTAATACATGTTGACCAGGTGGGATTTGTGCCGGGACGTAATGCATCCTTCAACTTGCGCAAGTTGTTTATTAACCTGCAAGCCATGCATTGGGAGGCAGGATCTCGGGTAGTAGTAACCTTGGACATGGTGAAAGCCTTTGACTCCATGGAGTGGGGGTACTTATGGAAATGTCTCAGGGGGTATGGCTTTGGCCCCAAATTTATTAAATGGGTGCAACTTCTATACCAATCACCCACAGACAGGGTGTCGGTGAACGGATGGCCCTCCGAGCATTTTGACCTCCGCAGAGGTGCAAGGCAGGGCTACCCCCTTTCTGCGTTGCTGTACGGCCTGACAGCTGAGCCGTTAGCCATATCCATCCGGGACAATCCGGAAATGAAGGGACTAGGCTCCGGTACTCTGATTGAGAAAATGGGTATGTACGCGGACGACACCTTGCTGTACCTAGCCGACCCAGGCCCCTCCTTGTGTGTGGCATTACACACAATTGAGCAACTTGGGACCTTTTCTGGGTTCAAAATTAATTGGGAGAAATCTCAGACACTACCAATCGACACTTTCCCACCAACCGAGTCACAAGCCATGTTACCTCTTCAAAGAGTTAGTACCATTAAATACCTTGGGGTACAGGTGTCCAGAATATTGGCAGACTACATACATCTAAATATTGAACCCCTTTTATCCTTAAAACTAAACTCAGGATTTGGGCTCGCCTGCCACTGGGAGTATGGGGGAGAATAAACTTAATTAAGATGATTCTACTTCCCAAAATTTTATGTGATATGGCACTCCCCAACATACCTACAGTACCTTTGAAATATTTTAAGACTCTAGAAGCCCTCCTTAAACCGTTTGTCTGGGGTCCTAACAGACATAAACTGGCATGGCAGGCACTTAAAAACCCTACAAACCTGGGAGGTATGGCGTTGCCTGATCTCCACTTATATTATATTGCGTCCCAATTGTACCACATAGACAAGACAGACAGAGAGCGGTTCCTCCAGCTGATGTGCGCCAGATGCACGGAAGATTCATTGTATGCGATAACAGGCCCCGGAAATGCTGGCTTGGGGAGCGGGGAGAAGGCCCTATTGCGACAATACAGGCGTGTATGGGACATCGCTTCTGCCAAGCAGGGGATTCCCCAATATAATGATTTTACCCCATTATGGCACAACAGGACCCTACTTGAGTTATGGCGAATCCCGGATGTGGATTGCTGGTCCGCTTATGGAATTTTCTACCTACATCATTTAGTTGCGCATGGGACCCTAAAAACTTTTAACGCACTCAAAGAAGAATACAACCTTCCTGATCACATGTTCTTCAGATACTTACAAGTCAAACGCGCAACCCAAAATCAATTTCTACCGTCTCCTCCTCAACCCACTCCGAATGTAATCATGGCGATAGTCAAAAATACAGACTCAAAAGCTTATATCGGCATTCTATAACATGCTCTCCACTCCTGTCACAAATAAACTAGCATATGGCCTTAAGCCTTGCTGGGAAAGGGCTGTGGGACCCCTAGAGGACGAGGAATGGGGGGAAGCCTTGGAACTTTGTAAAACGGGTTCGCCAAGGCTCTTGGACAGACTGACCCAAACCTATATAATCCATCAGGCGTACCTCACCCCCCTTAGGGTAACCAGATACAGAAACTCTGTCCACTTTGTGCCCAATGTGTGAGAGGGAGACGGGCACGTTTATCCACCTGTTATGGTCATGCCCCAAAATACAGGGACTTTGGACACAGTGAGATTCCTTCATGACGATATGGGCTCTCCGGCCACGCATGACCCAAAAATGTGCCTCCTAGGACTCATGCCAGACTCGACCGACAGGTACACAAAGGTATTTCTGCATGAGACGCTATTCATAGCGCGTAAGGTAATAGCTAGGAAATGGATGAGGACTTGCCCCCCGAACATAGCAGACTGGAAGGCAGAAATAAACCATACCCTCCCATATAAAAAATGTATATACACTAATAGAGGATGTCCTGTGAAATACTATAAAATCTGGTACAGGTGGCTGCGAGAGTCTGACACTTGCTTATAACCTGACCTTTGCACTGCGCACGGGGAAAGTAGATGATTCGTGGATTACCAAGCCCATGGGTGACAAAGCGAGTCCCAATATACTGAATGTCCATGTTCTTATTTATCCCATGCATTCCCTGGATATGTTATGATGTGATGATAAAGATCTGAGATGTAGACACAACTGTTAATTGAAGTCACGTATGATATGTACCGTGCCTGAAACTGTACACTACAACATGTATACACTGTAAACTAAATAAAACCTGTTGATTTAAAAATAAAACAGTAGTGATACAATTAATCAGCTCTATCAAACTAATAAAAAATTATAAAATAAAATACCGAAAATATTGAAATTCTATATCGGAAGGAAGGGTCGCCACTATGTCAACATCCAATAATTATAAAAATGATTGAATGAGTCAAACTCCATCAAAGTATACCACCACAACATGAGTCGGCAGTTTTAACAACGTAAAAAATCTTTATTATACAAGATTTTAAAATTACATATAACATACCGAGACACCCTATTACCAAACAAGGTCAACAGATAGACAAATAGACAAGGAGCTTAGGATTAGATTGTGTGAAATATTGTATAAACCTTAATTGTGTAAGAATTTCACTTGGTAGAGTCTATAAAATCCTTCATGTCAATGCGTTTCACTGAAATTGGCTTCCTCAGGACTTTTTTGGTTATGTGCTAGTAAACCCTGAGACACTACATACAGACAAAGATGCAGAACAACAATTGCTTTTCTCCTGCCAAATGGATAAGAATAATACGCCAGTAGTATGCCCTCCCATTAGTGGGGAGGGAAAGAGATCGCCTCTAAAACAGCCAGAGGTACCGAAGATTCCAGTATTAAATCAGTCCCATTGGACCGTGTGATAAAGATAGATACTCGTCTCAAATATCCCATCCAGAAGATAGCATAATAATGGAAATTAAAGTATTTCATCCAGTGGCATCAAATAGGTACATCAAATATCACTCCAAACTAGCCCATTACCAATGTTGTTAGCTAGTATAGGCAGGTTCACCAGTGTTTTAAGAGATGGGTGGGCTTATAAGGTGAAGCCACAACCATATAGTCCCTCAAAGGCAATGGTAGATGCCTCCTGGATATCAGATCGCTGTTATGTTACCAGCAGGAAATACCCTTAACAGCATAAAAAAAAAACTGTGTGCAGCAGCCCCCCTAACACTTACCTGAGGTCCCTCTCTGTCCAGCGGTGCCCACAAGTGTGTCAGCCATCCGAGGTTCTCCTTCCTGATTGGCTGAGACACAGCAGCGGTGCCATTGGCTCCTGCTGCTGTCAATCAAAGTCAGCTAGCCAATCAGGAGAGCGGGGGCAGGTCTGGGTTGGGGTTCCTGTCTGCTTGCTGTGGGGGCACTGAATAGGGGTGAGGGCCAGGATCACACAGGAGGGGCCCAAGAACAGGAGGATCCAGGCTGCTCTGTGCAACAGAGCAGGTACATTTCAACATGTTTATTATTTTTATAGGAAAAAAAAAACATAATGACTGACCAGGCTTTTTTTCTTCTCTACTTGTCCTTTGTGCCCCTCTTGACTCTAAACTACTATTACAGCAGATACAGTATCTCACAAAAGTGAGTACATCCCTCACATTTTTGTAAATATTGTATTATATCTTTTCATGTGACAACACTGAAGAAATGACACTAGGCTACAATGTAAAGTGGTCAGTGTACAGCTTGTATAACCGTGTAAATTTGCTGTCCCCTCAAACTCACACACAGCCATTAATGTCTAAACCGCTGGCAACAAAAGTGAGTACATCCCTAAGTGAAAATGTCCAAATTGGGCCCAAAGTGTTAATATTTTGTGTAGCCACCATTATTTAATTTTATTTTTGCCTTAACCCTTTTGGGCAATGAGTTCACCAGAGCGTCACAAGTTGCCACTGGAGTCCTCTTTCACTCCACCATTATGACATCACAGAGCTGGTGGCGGTTAGAGCCCTTGCGCTCCTCCACCTTCCATTTGAGGATGCCCCACAGATGCTCAATAGGGTTTAGGTCTAGAGACCTACTTGGCCAGTCCATCACCTTTACCCTCAGCTTCTTTAGCAAGGCAGTGGTCATCTTGGAGCTGTGTTTGGGGTCCTTATGTTGGAATACTGCCCTGCAGCCCAGTCTCCAAACAGAGGGGATCATGCTCTGCTTCAGTATGTCACAGTACATGTTGGCAGTAGTTTCCCAGTGCCGGCAGCATTCATGCAGCCCCAGGCCATGACACTCCCACCACCATGTTTGACTTTAGTAAAGACACACTTGTCTTTGTATTGCTCACCTGGTTGCCACCACACACGCTTGACAAAACAAATAAGTTTATCTTGGTCTCATCAGACCACAGGACATGGTTCCAGTGATCCATGTCCTTAGTCTGCTTGTCTACAGCAAACTGTTTTCGGCTTTCTTGTGCATCATCTTTAGAAGAGGCTTCCTTCTGGGACCACAGCCATGCAGACCAATTTTATGCAGTGTGCGGCTTATGGTCTGAGGACTGACAGGCTGACCCCCCCCATCCCCTTCAACCTCTGCAACAATGTTGCCAGCATGCATACGTCTATTTCCCAAAAACAACCTCTGGATATGAGGCTGAGCACGTGTGTTAAACTACTTTGGTCGATCATGGCGATGCCTGTTCTGAGTGGAACCTGTCATGTTAAACTGCTGTATGGTCTTGGCCAACGTACTGCAGCTCAGTTTCAGGGTCTTGGTAATCTTCTCATAGCTTAGGCCATCTTGATGTAGAGCAACAATTCTTTTTTTCAGATCCTCAGAGAGTTCTTTGCCATGAGGTGCCATGTGGAACTTACAGTGACCAGTGTGAGAGTGATAACACAAAATTGAACACACCTGCTCCCCATACCTGAGACCTTGTAACACTAACAAGTCGCATGACACCGGGGAGGGAAAATGGCTAATTGAGCCCAAGTTGGACATTTTCACTTAGGGGTGTACTCACTTTTGTTGCCAGTGGTTTAGACATTACTGGCTGTGTGTTATTTTGAGGGGATAGCAAATTTACATGGTTAAACAAGCTGTACACTCACTACTTTACATTGTAGAAAAGTGTAATTTTTTCAGTGTTGTCACATGAAAAGATATAATAATATATTAACAAAATGTGAGGGGTGTACTTACTTTTGTGAGATACTGTATGTGTTTCATATAACTTTTAAACAGCACTATTCTTCCTTACTACGATGGACTGCAGACAGTGACAACATAAACTATAACCACCAATCAATACAGTTCGATTAAGGGAGTAAAATAGGTTATGTGTCCCAAAAATGCCTTACTAATTAACCACTTCAGCCCCAGACCATTTTGCTGGCCAAAGATCAGACCACTTTTTGCGATTCGGCACTGCGTCGCTTTAACTGACAATTGCACGGTCATACGATGTGGCTCCTAAACAAAATTGACGTCCTTTTTTTCCCACAAATGGAGCTTTCTTTTGGTGGTATTTGATCACCCTGCGGTTTTTATTTTTTGCGCTATAAACAAAAATAGAATGTCAATTTTGAAAAAAAGCATTATTTTTAACTTTTTGTTATAATAAATATCCCCCAAAAATATATAAAACAATTTTTTTCCCGCAGTTTAGGCCGATGCGTATTCTTCTACATATTTTTGTTTAAAAAAATCACAATAAGCGATTGTTTGGTTTGCGCAAAAGTTATAGCTTTTACAAAATAAGGGATAGTTTTATGGCATTTTTTTTTCACTAGTAATGGCAGCGATCAGCGATTTTTATTGTGACTGCGACATTATAGCGGACACATCGGACATTTTTGGCAAATTTTTGGGACCATTGTCATTTATACAGCAATCACTGCCATACAAATGCAGTGATTCCTTTGTAAATGACACTGGCAGTGAAGGGGTTAACCAGTGGGTGGCAGTGTAGGGGTTAAGTGTTCCTAGGGGTGTGTTACCAACTGTGGGGGGCTGGGCTTTCTTTTAGTGAACACTGATCTCTGCTCCAATCACATGGAGCAGGGATCAGCGTCACTTGTTGCTAGGCAGAACGGGGAGATGCTGTTTACAACGGCATCTCCCAGTTCAGCCGCCCCGTGAGACGATCGCGGGTATGCCCACGGCGGTTGAGTCCGCGGGACCCACGACCGGACTCACGGGGGTCCCAACCACTCACGTTGGCAGGGCGGCATTAAATATTGGACGTACCTGTACGCCAATATGCCTGCCCGTGCCATTCTGCCGACGTACATTGGCGTGCGCTGGTCGGGAAGTGGTTAAGGAAGTCTGATAACTCAAATGTAAACGAAGGGCTTACATCAAGTAGCTGATTATCCTAGGCAAAAGATCGCCAGCTGTTCTGGAAATTTTATACACAGGCAACTCTTCTCATATTGATTAGTGATTCCAAATGAAGAACTACTGCATTGTACACAAAATATACACCCAGTATCTTTCCAAATAACTGTTCTGTTTGATCAGCGTAATTAAATCTGCATACGCAGATGTGTGTACTCGGTTTCCGGAGGTTATACTGGGATGATGCCTGCACCTGCAGGCATTCTCCCGGTACTGATTTTTAGAGCGGGCAATCGGCTTTCCAGCCATAACAACCGATGCGGCTAAAAGCCGCTCAGCTGTTATGCTGGAGGAGCGGGAGGGGACGTCCCCCGCCGCTCTTATCAGGGCTCCAGTTCAATCGGGATGCACGATCCAATGCCTCTGGCGGCTAGGGAGGGGCTTACTGCTTCATTCCAGTCTCCTTGACGTAAACACGGAAGCGACGTCCGGTTTACTTGGCTGCCAATGGTGCAGGATTTAAAAATATATACAGTATTCAGAATCGCCGAAAACCGGTGATCTGAATACTTTGAAGTGTAAAGGAGGGATCGGGGGTCTTTTAGACCCCCGTTACCTCCATAAAGAGTACCTGTCACCACCTATTACTTTCACAAGGGATGTTTACATTCCTTGTGACAGCAATAAGTGATCAATTTTTTTTTTAAACAATTTATTAATTTTAAAATAAATAAGAAAAAAAAAATGTCCCCGCAAGCGCGCGCAGCAAAGAAAACTCATACGGAAGTCGCACCTGCATATGTAAATGGTGTTCAAATCACACGTGAGGTATCGCCCGGGATCGTCAGAGCGAGGGCAATAATTCTAGTACTAGAACTCCTCTGTAACTCTAATCTGGTAACCGGATTTTTTTTTTTAAAGCATTGCCTATTGAGATTTTTAGGTACCATAGTTTGTCGTCATTCCACGAGTGCGTGCAATTCTAAAACGTGACATGTTTGGTATGTATTTACTCGATGTAACATCATCTTTCACATTATGCAAAAAAATTGGGCTAATTTTATTGTTTCGTTTTTTTTAAATTCATGAAAGTTTCCCGTTTCCCAAAAAGTTGTGTTTAAAACACTGCTGCGCAAATACCATGTGACATAAAATATTGGAACAATCGCTGTTTTATTCTCTAGAGTCTCTGCTAAAAAAATATATATAATGTTTGGGGGTTCCAAGTTATTTTCTAGCAAAAAATATAAATTTTAACTTGTAAACACCAAATGTCAAAAATAGGCTTAGTCATGAAAGGGATAAATTATACACATGCTTACGTAGGTATCACATTACTATTACAATTGTACTTTTATGGTGTCTTGGAAATTCCACTATACTTTAGTGCTATTGACCGCCCTTTCAGCATAATGGTATAATGCATCCTTAAACAACCCATGTCTCTTCTTTTCCCCAAGTAAGCACAGTCACCGTCTTGGCTCCATCGCTCCTCTGACTACTCTCATCTCTTCCTTGGAGTAGGGATGGGCCAAATTGCCCCCCCCCCCCCCCCCCCCGGTTCGGTTCGCACCAGAACATACCGAACAGGCAAAAAATAAGGCAGAACACACTGTCAGAATGTTTATACTGAAATAATAAAAAATTATTGTAATTAGGAAAATATGCAAATCTTTGATTTGGGATTTACGATTTTCTACCAATACCAAAAAGAAATTCAGGTTTGTTTTATCCGTGCTATTTTGAAGACAAGTGACACAAATGATTATTGCTTAAAAATATATATTTATTAACTAAAAATACAGTGCAAAATAATATCAGGTATATTTCGTGATGAAACAAATGAATAAATGTATACTTCTACTTATCAGAGATAAATGATGATAAAGATAATATTCTTCACATTTCTATTATTCAAGTTCTTATAATAAAATACCGCATTTCAATACTACCTATATACCAATAATATTTAAGACTTGGTAACACTTAGTGAATATTTTCCTGTGTCTTCACGAGCTAGTGTAAACACTGTGTTGTCTCTTCTCATAACAGAGCTTCATCTTACACTGTGCACAGCTTGATAATTTAATCAAGACTTATTTTTAAATTTAGAGTGAATTTATTTTACACATATCTTGATAATAAAACCATTGTACCAATATTGGCTTTAGCTTTATGAAAACAGACAAAACAGTGTACCGTATATACTCGAGTATAGGCCGACCCGAATATAAGCCGAGGCCCCCAATTTACCACCCAAAAAACTGGCAAACTTATTGACTCGTGTATAAGCCGAGGGTGAGACATGCCTGTCCATCCCTGTGTGTGTGTCCGTCCATCCCTGTGTGTCCGTCCATCCCTGTGTGTCCGTCCATCCCTGTGTGTCCGTCCATCCATCCCTGTGTGTGTGTGTGTCCATCCATCCATCCATCCCTGTGTGTGTGTGTCTCCATCCATCCATCCATCCCTGTGTGTGTGTGTCTCCATCCATCCATCCATCCATCCCTGTGTGTGTGTGTCTCCATCCATCCATCCATCCATCCATCCCTGTGTGTGTGTGTGTCTCCATCCATCCATCCATCCCTGTGTGTGTGTGTATCCATCCATCCCTGTGTGTGTGTGTGTCTCCATCCATCCATCCATCCGTGTGTGTGTGTCTCCATCCGTGTGTGTGTGTGTGTGTGTGTGTGTGTGTGTGTGTGTGTGTGTCCAGCCTACCTGTGTCCCGAGCCTTTGTCCCGAGCCTCCGTCCCGTGTCGTGCCTTGCCTTCGTCCCGTCCCGTCCCGTGCCGTGCCTTGCCTTGCCTCCGTCCCGTGCCCTCTTCGTCGGCGGCCATTGTAAAATTCAAAAGCCGCGCCTCCTCCTTCGCCTGTGATAGGCGGAACACTGAATTTCCCAGCAGCCTGTGTTCCGCCTATCACGGACGTCGTATCATCCTCGTCCGTAGTACGAGGATGAGACGATGCCCGTGATAGGCGGAACACAGGCTGCTGGGAAATTCAGTGTTCCGCCTATCACAGGCGAAGGCGGAGCCGGAGGCGCGGCTTTTGAATCATAGAATGGCCGCTGTCTGTCTGCTCGACAAGCTGATCGAGCGGGCAGACAGCGATGACTCGAGTATAAGCCGAGGGGGGCACTTTCAGCCTCAAAAAAGAGGCTGAAAATCTCGGCTTATACTCGAGTATATACGGTATTTGGAATATAATTATTTCATACTGCAGTTAAAAATAATACAACTCCAATTTGCTCTGCCATATATATTTAAATGGTCTTAGTGATGTATATGCAAAAACAATTCAAATACCAAAAAGGTATACATGGAAAGATCAATACTTTACCAGAACTTTAAGAAGTCTGTCAGTTTGAGAAGATTCCATTATGATGATGAGGAGTCCCCCAGAGGGACCTCTTCCAACCTCCCTACATTTCTCCGTCTTTCAGTGAGGTATAGACGGCTCCCTAGAGATCTCTCAAAACTTCCCATGTCTCCTTTTCCCATCAGACCTCCGATCCCTCTCTGCTATAACACCTTTTATCTCACCCCATAAGTGGGTGTGGATGTCTCATTATTGTGACTGATGTCATATGATGGTGTTTGTTTCCATGACAACCACGACCAACACCCTTTTTGAATAATTACCAATTTCAGCCTCTTAGGGGCAGTGTTTTATCAGAAATTACTTTTAAAGTGGTTGTAAACCCTTAAAAACCACTTTGACCTACAGGTAAGCCTAGATTAAGGCTTACCTGTAGGTCCAAGAAATATCTCCTAAACCTATACGGTTTAGGAGATATTTACTTGAAGACAGCCAACGCAGGCGCACTTGGCAAGCTGCAGATCGCGGCGATATGCCGCGAGTGTCGGCTCCCATGTGCATGCGCGGGAGTGACATCATCGCTGCTCCGGCAAATCACAGCGCCGGAGCAGCGAGACCCACCAAGAAGATGGATGCTCGGAACTACAGAGGACAGCGGTGACTTCGCTGGCTCCTCTGTCAGTTAAGTGACACATAATGGACTACTATTCAATGCATAGTAGTCCATTATGCTTTACCTTTGCAGGGAATCAAAGAGGATTTAAACCCGTCAGGGTTTACTTCCTCTTTAATGTGAATAATATAACCTTCTGACCTTAGCTTAGCAAAACACAATTGTCTAATGGTTGATAATCAAGTGTCAGTATTCCCAGGCACTATGGCGTTTCTTAAAATATATGGCTTGAGAAAATGTACCCCACACAATTAACTGTGTTTGTAAATGTCATGAAAGTGAAGTCATGGTTCTTACGATAAGCCTAAAAAGTTGTTTATGAATGGTTTCATTAATAAGATATCATATTTGCAACCTTATAATAAATATATATATTTTAAACATATTTATATATGAATAATTAATACAGATATATAACCAAATTAGAAAGAGAAAAACATGAGTTAACAATTCAGCACTGCGTCGGTTTAACTGACAATTGCGCGTTCTTGCGACGTGGCTCAAACAAAATTGACGTCCTTTTTTTCCCCCACAAATAGAGCTTTCTTTTGGGGGTATTTGATCACCCCCGCGGTTTTTATTTTTTGTGCTATAAACAAAAAAAGAGCGACAATTTTGAAAAAAAGCATTATTTTTTACATTTTGCTATAATAAATATCCCCCAAAAATATATAAAACGATTTTTTTTTACCTCAGTTTAGGCCGATACATATTCTACATATTTTTGGTAAAAAAAAAATTGCGATAAGCGTTTGATTGATTTACGCAAAAGTTCTAGTGTCTACAAAATAGGGGATAGTTTTATGGCATTTTTATAATTTTTTTTTTTTTTTTTTACTAGTAATGGCGGTGATCAGCGCTTTTTGACACATTTTTGGGACCATTGGCATTAACCTCCCTGGCGGTGATCCCGAGTCTGGCTCGGGCTGGGATTTCAGTACCACGAGCGGTAACCCCAAACCAGACTCGGGATCGCATCGCTGGATACAGGGAGGACACAGGGAGAAGTTACTTACCTTGTCCCCTGGATCCAGCAATGTCCTTCCCGCTGTGTGATCGAGCTGTCCTCTGCCCAATTCACACAGTGCCCGAGTGCCGCCGAGCTCCATTCACTGCGACGTTACGGCGCACTGGAGCAGAGATCGGCGCCAAATTCAAAAAAGTAAAAACACACAAAACACACACAGTACTGTAATCTTACTATACAATAAATGTGTCATACGAGCTTGTATAGGTTCCACACGTCACAAATGATTCATGTACGCTGGATCGTAAGTCGCACTCAGAGCATCCGGTATCCTCTCCGTTAACCAACTTCTGGATCGATTCACCAGGGTGTGAGGCTCCACAAGTCACAACGAACTCCCAGCTGTATCTCAAAGGTTCCAATCCAAAGTAGCTCCGAAGGGGCTCACCATAAAAAGGAAAGTATGGACACAATGCCTCGCATAGTGAAGTTCCACCATTGAAGGTTTATTTATAAAAGATGCGAATTACATAAAAATGACATAAAAAAAATCACGTGATCAAATGAGTTAAATAAAAGTATAAAAGAAAAGCAATATAGGGAGCAGGAAACGCTATCCCTACGCGTTTCGACCTCTAAGTCATCTACTGGGGCATTACCAGGTAATGCCCCAGTAGATGACTTAGAGGTTGAAACACATAGGGCTAGCGTTTCCTGCTCTCCATATTGCTTTTCATTTATACTTTTATTTAACTCATTTGATCACGTGATTTTTTTTTTATGTCATTTTTATATAATTCGCATCTTTTATAAATAAACCTTCAATGGTGGAACTTCACTATGCGAGGCATTGTGTCCATACTTTCCTTTGTATGGTGAGCCCCTTTGGAGCTACTTTGGATTGGAACCTTTGAGATACAGCTGGGAGTTCGTTGTGACTTGTGGAGCCTCACACCCTGGTGAATCGATCCAGAAGTTGGTTAACGGAGAGGATACCGGATGCTCTGAGTGCGACTTACGATCCAGCGTACATGAATCATTTGTGACGTGTGGAACCTATACAAGCTCGTATGACACATTTATTGTTTAGTATTTTGTGTCCACCACCTCTGGTAAGAGTACCTACCTTTTTCTGAAAAATTCTGGCTGTTGATTGAAGGCTTTCCATGGTTTGGGTCAACGGAATATTTGAACTTATTTATTTCGTGCACCATTTGCTTCAGTTGGACATTTAATCACTTGTTCACATATTGATTGCTTATTATATTTTTTATAATTTATTTCACACAAAATAATTCTTATTCATTTTTTCCTATTGGGCAGCATAACATGTATTATGCATGCTGTCAATAAGTAGGTCTTTTCATTACTAAACTTATTGGGTTTAGGAGTGATTTACATTTAGTTTTTTTCACATTTTATGATATTCCAGCGCTACATTTTTTTGGTTACATTTAACAGACAATCGGTGACAGCCTCAGTAGAAAGCACGAGGAGAGGTTTGGTTACGCTTACCTCTCCTCGGTCTTCAGCTCTGTGACCCAATCACGGGACACCAGCGACGATTGGGTCCTGCGGCGATGGTGCTCAGGACCGTGTCGCGAGTGCACCTCCGGCGGCGCGCTCGTGACCCAAGGCTGGGAACTTAAAGGGCAACGTACCTGTATGAGCTTGTACCCAGCCGTTCCATTCTGCCGACGTACATCGCCGTGAGGTGGTCCTTAAGCGGTTAAAATACATAATACAAAAGTAATTGTGAATAAGCCCTCTGGTTTCTTTAGCTTACTCTGAAATACTATTGTGAGCTCAGATTTTGTCTGTAGAATCTCCCTATATATATATATATATATATATATATAATGTGTGTGTATGTATGTGTATATATGTATGTATAACCTGGGAGAGGGTACAAACTTCTCCTTGTAAAGCCTCTCACGCACGATAGGACTTTGTACAAACTTTCCCTTGGATGTTTGTACAAAGGGCGTCGGCCCTGAACTTGTATTGCATACACACAGCAGGACTTTTTCAGCCAACTTTCACCGAATTGTGTGGTTTTTCTGCTCTTTACCGCCACCTTTTGTCAACTTCTGTATTGTTGTCTGATCTTTTGCATTGGTTCTGAGCATGCCTGTTTGTACTTTGTACAAAAGTCCTATGGTTTTCTGTACACACGATCAGACTTTGCTCCATCAGACTTTTGTTGCCAGAAAGTTTGTCCGTTGGCACAGCCAACAAAAGTCTGCTGAAAACCAAAAAAGTTTGTCCAATGGAGCGTACACACAGTCGAAAGTTCCTCGGAAACAGCTAATTTGCATGTTTGTTGTCAATATGTCTGATCGTGTGTATGGGCCTTTAGACAGAAAACAATGTCTATTCATTAAAGACCATAAACTCAACTTAACCTCCTAAAAACAAATAATAAAAAAAATAAAAAATAAAAAAAAAACACTCCATTTTACAAGATGGCTTTGGTTCTGCTCAAAGCTTAAGAAAAATATACATGATAGAAAGGCATATATATATATATATATATATATATATATATATATATATATATATATATATATATATATATATTATGAATATAAATTCTTTTAAACCCAAACCTTCTGGCAACACGAACACTTTTAAGTCTATGGGACATGAATAATCAAAAGTGCTGATTTTAAAGGCTTATGTAAGTTATTGAAATAAAGTGTGTTTGGGGACCTGGGTCCTGCCCCAGGGTACATGTATCAATGCTAATTGACACAAAGATACATCTTGGGACAAGTTCTTTATTAAAAAATAAAAATGTCCCACACTGTCCGTTCATATTCTTATATCGATCCGCCGACGGACCAAAAAAGAACAAAGAAAAGCCGCCTCCATGGCAGGCTCCTGCCGTGTGATGCTTCATCGCCTTTGACAGTTCTTATATAACTGTGGGCGGGGCCACCTGGTGATGTATCTGGGTGACTCCACCCCCTCTGTTGCACAGGGACTTCCCCTTGGCTTCCCCGTAGCGTCAGAGGGGGCAAGGCCACCTACTTATGTAAAAAGGTGACCCTGCCCCCTCTGACGCCACGGGGAAGCCATCGGAATGTCCCTGGGGCATCAGAGGGGGCAAGGTCACCCTAGTACGCCACGGTTGGCCCCGCCCTCAGTTATATAAGAACTGTCAATGGCATTGAAGCTTCACACGGCGGGTTATTCTTTTTCGGTCTGTCGGCGGAGAGATATGAGATGATGAATGGCCATCGTGGACATTTTGATTTTTTTATGAAAAAAAAAAAAAAAGTCACAGCTTGGGACAAGTCCTTTCATTTATTTTTTTTAACATTTTGACACTTTTTAGTGTAATGGTAGGGGTAGATTTGTACACTGTTAATATTTCACACAGGGGGAGGCTGGGATCTGGAGGTGCCCTTGTTAAAGGGGGCTTCCAGATTCAGATAAGCCCCCCACCCACAGACCGAGCAAGGGTTGTGGGGATGAGGCCCTTGTCCCCATCAGCATGGGGACAAGGTGATTTGGGGGGCTACCATAAAGCACCCTCCCCATGTTGAGGGCAATGTGGCCTTGTACAGTTCGGGAGGTGGTGCTCTCTTGTCCCCCCTCTTTTCCTGCAGCCTGCCAGGTTGCGTGCTTGGATAAGGGTCTGGTATGGATTTTGGGGGGGGGGGACATCTAAGCCATTTTTAAATAAAAAATTGGCGCAGGGTTCCCCTTAATTTCCATATCAGACCCGAAGGGCCTGGTATGGATTTTAGGCGGACCCCCACGCATTTTTTTTTAATTATTATTTTGGTTCGGGGGTTCCCCTTAATATTCTGGTAATGGTTTGGGGGGGAGGATCCCAATGCCGTTCTTTTTCAATGAGTTTTATCTATATTGCCGAGACCTGACCATTCATTACAGCCGCAGTCAGTTTTAAATGATGATTTTTCCTGTGGTACTGTTCTAAACATGGAAAAAACACTTTACAGGCATACTATAGACACCCCCCAGGTACGATATTTAAAGGAATATTTAATTTTTATTGTTTCACTTTAAGCATTAAAAAAATCACTTGGATAAAGAAAAGTGCAGCGCTTGCATCATAAACCTGTATCAATAACCTGTATCTTATAAAGTGCAAATGTGCAAAAAATACAACTACATAAAATTAAATATGCATGTATCAATGTGAAACCAAACAATGCGCCATATAACAAGATGCAGCACTAATGTACAATAATAAAGCATAACAAATGTGATCTCCTGGGTGCCTCCTATCTGGAGCCTCTGTGTCCCGGGCGGTGTTCAAAGCAAGTGTCTCAAGTATCCAGAGGAAGTGCAAATAATGCAAAAAGTAAAAACTATCGACTAAAAAGAAAATGATCATTGTCTTTTTAGGAAAATATTAGGATAAAAACAGGTACAATGCTACATGTAAATGCTGCATATAGGTAATCTGACTCCACCAAGTCTCCAATCCGCACAAAGCAAGGGAAAACAATAAACTTGCTTGCAAGGAATTTAGTCACTTATATGGACTTTTTTTTTTTTTTTTTTTTTTTTAATATGTAATTATTACATTTCCACAATTTTAGTACAAACATAAAAGTAAAAAAGGAGAGGGAGAGAGAAAGAAGAACAAAAAGGGGAATTATAAAACTTGCTCATCTCTGTAATCTCCAGGTAGATCCCCATTTTTCCTTTCCCCTTCCCCCACCCCCCCCCCCCCCCTGACCCTCCCATCCACCTTCCAATATAGATGGATGGGAGGAAGGGGAGGCTCCCCCCGTCTAAAGTCCCCGAACCTCAGCGTATTTCTTTGTTTGAATTTCATCCATGCCTTCCTCTGAGGCTCCCTACCTATATCCTCATCCCTAAGTTCTTCCATCCTGCATATTTCATCGATTTTTTTTTTTTTTTTCCCACCGCTCACTTATTTTTGGGGGTTCTACTTCCTTAAATTTTTTTGGAATTAGACTCTTTGCCGCATTTATCAGATGGATTGTAAGGGAATTTTTGTACACTTTCAATGACAAATCCATACAATGGAAGAGACACACCCAGGAGTCTTCAGGTATATGATTTTTAATTATTATCTTAATATATTCTAATATCTCTCTCCAGTATTGTTTAATCCTTGGGCAATTCCACCATATATGTCCCAAATTTCCTGGTTGTCCACAGCCCCTCCAACATTCTCCAGTTTGCTCTTTTTGATATTTTGCCACTATATCCGGTGTCCTATACCACCTTAATAAACATTTATAGTTCATTTCTATTATCCTACTATTTATTGAAGAACCGTGCCCCAGCCTCAAGATTCTATCTAAGTTTTGCTTATCACCCCGTGATCCTATTTAATTTTCCCTTTTTTTTTTTCGAGAAAATTGAGCTCACAAGGCATATGTTAGAGGAATGTATATTTCATTAGGGGTAAGGACAGAGAAAATTGAGTACTGTCCGTGATACTTTTTTTATTTGCACTAACATACAATTTTTCAGGACAAGCTTTCGGGTATGTCCCCTTCTTCAAGGTCCAAGCAGTACTGATTTACAAATTTTTAAGCAGAATGTAAAAACAAAACAAAAAAAAAAAAACACCTCTGAGGGAAAGAAGAGAAAAAAAACAACAAAAAAACACATACAAATCAATGGCAATAAAGATAACAGAAGAGTTAGTGAGATAAGACAGAGGGAGAGCTATGGAATGGAGGGGGGGGGGGGGGGTGCTAGTCACAGAGGGGATTGTAAAACTTTAGTATAATGAGTAGGGAAACCTATATCTAAATTCAGGCCATTATTTTTTGTGTCAAAAAGAATTATCATTCTTAGTTCAAAGGTTTTCTTTTCCTGGATAGTTCTGAAATTCCCTTTAAGAACTAAGACATTGAGGTCTTCTATAGTGTGGTCCGGTTGTGAGAAGTGATGTCCCACAGGTGTACATAAACTGTCTTCTTTATGTTCCTTGATGGTATGTCTGTGTAAATTCATCCTTGTTTGCAACTTCTGTCCTGTTTCACCAACATAAGATCCTTTGCTGCACCTTTTGCATTGGATGAGGTACACAACATTGCTGGAGGTACAGTTATAAGATCCCATGATATTGAAGGTCCCGTGTGTGTGTGTGTGTGTGTGTGTGTGTGTGTGTGTGTGAGACACTTTTGGATAGATTGATCTGGTTGCATAGTTTGCAGCGCTTTTTATTGCAGGGTTTGCTTCCATTATTTGTGACTTCATAATCAGAGTGAAGTTTCCTGCTGATTAGTTTGTGTCTGAGGTTGGGTGGTTCTCTGAAAGCCAATAATGGGGGTTGTTGGAATATTCCTTTCAGAGTGTCATCCTCTGTTATAATGGGTTGTAAATCTTTGATTATCTTTTTGATCCCTTCTAGTGCTGGGTTGTATGTGGTGACTAGAGGTACTCGGTTATTTGTTTTTTTCTCTGTGTATTGGAGGAGATTTTCTCTTTGGGTTTTTAAGGCTGTGTTTATGCTGTTGATGGTTTTCTCTTTGAAACCTTTCTTGTGGAAGGAGTCTGCCAGTGTTCTGAGATGTTTATCTCTGTCTTCTGGGTCTGAACAAATTCGGTGGTATCTGATGGCCTGGCTTTGTATGATGGCCCGTTTACATTCTGCTTAAAAATTTGTAAATCAGTACTGCTTGGACCTTGAAGAAGGGGACATACCTGAAAGCTTGTCCTGAAAAATGGTATGTTAGTGCAAATAAAAAAAGTATCACAGACAGTACTCAATTTTCTTTGTCACAATTGCACTAATACGGCTACAATCACATTAAGTATATATTTTTTTAGAAATGTTGGCACCTCCATCTCCTCCTCCCAAACGAATATCTTATATATCTGTGAGATCCCACCCCGGGATGTTTTCCCTTCACAGATCTGCTCAAAGGCTGTCAATTTCTCTCCATCTCTCAATGGTCTTGGAACCCCCAAGACAAAATGTCATTCAGGTCAAACAAATCTTTCTCTTTAGTGCTTCTAATGTGTTAACCAGTTGCCGACCGCCGCACGACGATGTACGTCGACAGAATGGCACGGGCAGGCATATGGGCGTACCTGCCCGTGCCTTCCCGCGGGTGGGGGGCCCGATCGGTGCCCCCGGTGCCAGCGGCGGTCGGAATCCGTTCAGGAGCGGTCCGGGATGAGGGGGCGGCCATTCGTTCATGGCCACCCCCTCGCGATCGCTCTCCCGTAATGTAAACACAGGCAGAGGAAGTGATGTAATCTCTCCTCTGTGTCTGTATTTTTCGTTCCGGCACCGAGGAGAGCGGATCGGTGAGTTGCACCAACACTACACAATACAGTAGAACATGCCAGGCACACTCTCACCCCCCCTTCACCCCCCGATCACCCCTGCACCCCCAGTCACAGTGACACCAATTGCTTTTTTTTTTTTTTGCATTGGTGTCATTTGTGACTGTAATAACTGTTAGGGCAGTTAGGGTTAGCCCCCTTTAGTTCTAGGGTACCCCCTAACCCCCCCAATAAAGGTTTAACCCCGTGATCACCCCCCGTCGCCAGTGTCACTAAGGCTGGGTTCACATTGCAGCGGTTTATGAGAACGGATGTGATTCGCACCGCACTGCAGTGCAAATCACATCCGATCTCTGTGCGATTCGAGTTCAGCCATACAGATAGTATGGCTGAATTCGCATCGCACCCGCCGCAAACTCGCACGGGACCCTTTTTTTGGTCCGCAGCAGAATCGGATTGCATGGGTGTTCACACCATGCGATCCGATTCCTGTCCGAGTTTGCAGATTGCACTGCGATATGCGAACTGATCTGGGGGTGTCATTAACATTTCACTGACACTCCCAGCAGTTCGCATAGGGCAGTGTGATGCGGGAACCCGCCGCGGATTCGTGGCGTTCCCGCATCGCTCCAGTGTGAACCCAGCCTAATAAGCGATCGTTTTTCTGATCGCTGTATTAGTGTCACAGGTGACGCTAGTTAGGCAGGTAGGTATGTAGGTTCCCTGCAGCTTTTTATAGCGCCAGGGACCCCCATATACTACCGCATAAAGCCCCCTGATTGCCCCCTAGTTAACCCTTTCACCAGTGATCACCATATAACTGTTACAGGTGACGCTGGTTGGTTAGTTATTTTTTTATAGTTTCAAGGCACCCGCCATTTATTACCTAATAAAGATTTAACCCCCTGATCACCCGGCGGGTGATATAAGTTTGAGGGTCAGATAAGGTCTGCGTCGCCCCAGGCAGCGTCAGGTTAGTGCCAGTACCGCTAACACCCACGCGCAAAGCATACACCTCCCTTAGTAATATAGTATCTGATCAGATCTATATTAGCGTCGCCAGCAGTTTAGGTTTCCCAAAACGCATTGTTGGCGGGATCAGCGCAGATACCTGCTAGCACCTGTGTTTAGCCCCTCCGCCAAGCCCAGCCCAGCCCACCCAAGTGCAGTATCGATCGATCACTGTCACTTACAAAACACAACGCACATAATTGCAGCGTTGGCAGAGTCAGGCCTGATCCCTGTGATCGCTAACAGTTTTTTTTTGTAGCGTTTTGATACAGTCGCTGACAGCCTAGGTGCTTTTTTACCTGTGAGTCTCACTAGTGTACCCCTAAATTTAGGGGTGTCTACTTTCCAAAATGGGGTCATTTGGGGGGGGGGGGGGTTGTGCCATCTTGGCATTTTATGGCCTTCAAAACTGCGATAGGTAGTGAGGAGTAAAATCAAAAATTTACACCCTTAGAAATCCTGAAGGCAGTGCTTGGTTTTCGGGGCCCCGTACGCGGCTAGGCTCCCAAAAAATCCCACACATGTGGTATCCCCGTACTCAGGAGAAGTAGCAGAATTTATTTTGGGGTGTCATTTCACATATGCCCATGGCATGTGTGAGCAATATATCATTTAGTGACAACTTTGTGAAAAAAAAAAAAAAGTTTGTAATATTCCCGCAACTTGTGGCAAAATATAAAATATTCCATGGACTCAACATGCCTCTCAGCAAATAGCTTGGGGTGTCTACTTTCTAAAATGGGGTAATTTGTGGGGGTTTTGTGCCATCTTGGCATTTTATGGCTTCCAAAAAGTCGACCACATGTGGTATCTCCGTACTCAGGAGAAGCAGCAGAATGTATTTTGGGGTACAATTCCACATATAACCATGGCATGTGTGAGCAATATATCATTTAGTGACAACTTTGTGTAAATCGCTTGAGGCAAAAAAATAAAATATTCAATGGGCTCAACATGCCTCTTATCAATTTCCTTAGGGTGTCTACTTTCCAAAATGGGGTCATTTGGGGGGGGTTTTGTACTGCCCTGCCATTTTAGCACCTCAAGAAATTAGATAGGCAGTCATAAACTAAAAGCTGCGTAAATTCCAGAAAATGGACCTTAGTTTGTAGATGTGACAACTTTTGCGCAAACCAATAAATATACAATTATTGACTTTTTTTTTACCAAAGACATGTGGCTGAATACATTTTGGCCTAAATGTATGACTAAAATTGAGTTTATTGGATTTTTCTAATAACAAAAAGTAGAAAATATCATTTTTTTTCAAAATTTGCGGTCTTTTTACGTTTATATCGCAAAAAATAAAAATCGCAGAGTCAGTCAAATACAGTGGTGTGAAAAAGTGTTTGCCCCCTTCCTCATTTCCTGTTCCTTTGCATGTTTGTCACACTTAAGTGTTTCGGAACATCAAACCAATTTAAACAATAGTCAAGGACAACACAAGTAAACACAAAATGCAATTTGTAAATGAAGGTGTTTATTATTAAAGGTGAAAAAAAATCCAAACCATCATGGCCCTGTGTGAAAAAGTGATTGCCCCCTAAACCTAATAACTGGTTGGGCCAACCTTAGCAGCAACTGCAACCAAGCGTTTGCGATAATGTGCAATGAGGCTTTTACAGCGTCCTGGAGGAATTTTGGCCCACTCATCTTTGCAGAATTGTCCTAATTCAGTTACATTAGAGGGTTTTCGAGCATGAATGGCCTTTTTAAGGTCATACCACAACATCTCAATAGGATTCAGGTCAGGACTTTGGCTAGGCCACTCCAAAGTCTTCATTTTGTTTTTCTCCAGCCATTCGGTGGTGGACTTGCTGGTGTGTTTAGGATCATTGTCCTGCTGCAGAACCCAAGTTCGTTTCAGCTTGAGTACACGAACAGATGGTCGGACATTCTCCTTCAGGATCTCTTGGTAGACAGCAGAATTCATAGTTCCTTTTATCACGGCAAGTCTTCCAGGTCCTGAAGCAGCAAAACAGCCCCAGACCATCACACTACCACCACCATATTTTACTGTTGGTATAATGTTCTTTTTATGAAATGCAGTGTTCCTTCTACGCCAGATATACTTGGACACACACCTTCCAAAGAGTTCCACTGTTGTCTCATTGGTCCACAGAATGTTGTCCCAAAAGTCTTGGGGATCATCAAGATGTGTTGTGGAGAAATTGAGACGAGCTTTGATGTTCTTTTTGCTCAGCAGTGGTTTTCTCCTTGGAACTCTGCCATGCAGGCCATTTATGCCCAGTCTTTTCCTGATGGTGGAGGCATGAACGCTGACCTTAACTGAGGCAAGCGAGGCCTGCAGTTCCTTGGACGTTGTTGTGGGGTCTTTTGTGACCTCTTGGATGAGTCGTCGCTGCGCTCTTGGGGTAATTTTGGGCGGCCGGCCACTCCTGGGAAGGTTCACCACTGTTCCATGTCTTCGCCATTTGTGGATAATCGCTCTCACTGTGGTTCGCTGGATTCCCAAAGCTTTGGAAATGGCTTTATAACCCTTTCCAGACTGATAGATCTCAATTACTTTCTTTCTCAATTGTTCCTGAATTTCTTTGGGTCTCGGCATGATGTGTAGCTTTGAAGGATCTTCTGGTGGACCTTACTGTGTCAAGCAGCTCCTATTTAAGTAAGTGATGCCTTGATTGTGAACAGGTGTGGCAATAATCAGGCCTGGGTGTGGCTAGAGAAATTGAACTCAGGTGTGGACAACCACAGTTATAGTATGTTTTAACAAGGGGGGCAATCACTTTTTCACACAGGGCCATGATGGTTTGGATTTTTTTTCACCTTTAATAATAAACACCTTCATTTACAAATTGCATTTTGTGTTTACTTGTGTTGTCCTTGACTGTTGTTTAAATTGGTTTGATGTTCCGAAACACTTAAGTGTGACAAACATGCAAAGGAACAGGAAATGAGGAAGGGGGCAAACACTTTTTCACACCACTGTACCTTTAAAAGAAAGCTCTATTTGTGGGAAAAAAAGGACGCAAATTTTGTTTGGGTACAACATTGCATGACCGCGCAATTACCAGTTAAAGCAGCGCAGTGCCAAATTGTAAAAAGACCTCTGGTCATTGACCAGCAAAATGGTCCGGTCTGAAAGTGGTTAATTTTCCCCCTTTCAATATGTGTCTTAATTGAACATTTAAATTTTTTATCCAATTCCCACCCATAGTGTTTTTACCTGGTGGAAAGAGATCATGCTCTTTTAAATAAATTAATGGTGAGTTATACTTCCATCTATTGTTTTTGTGCACTCCATCCCAAACTCTTATAACATTCTTTGTCAATGTGAGTGTTTTTCCTCCTAGCGTTCTACATTATGGAGGTGTCCAAACATTTATCCCTAAATTTATTTCTGCTGTACTATACTCTATATTAACCCATCTTTTTTTACTCTCTAATTTTGTCCATTCCACTACCCGTGTTAGTATTACCGGTTCATAGTATTTTCTTAGGTCTGGTACGCTTAATCCTCCTTGATCTTTTCCCCTTTGTAACATCTTTAAGGATATTCTAGGTCTCTTGTTTTGCCAGATGAATTTTGAGATTAGAGTTTTAATAATTCTGAAATACACCGGGGGAATATAGATGGGGAGCATCTGGAATTTATATAATATTTTAGGTAATATTACCATTTTAAGGGTGTTTATTCTTCCCATCCAAGATATAGGTTTTCTTATAATTCTCCTTGTTTCTTCCTTTAACTCATCCAGAAAAAGTATATAATTCACCTGGTAGATCTTGTCAATTGATGTCAGTTTTACCCCTAGATATTTAATTTCCCCCTTCCATATAAAGGGGAATTCCTTCTGGATATTCTTTTCTTCTTTCGGGTTGATATTTACATTTAACACTTCTGATTTCCTCGGGTTAATTTTAAAGTTATATAATTCTCCATATTCTTTAATAACTTTTAACAGATTTGGCATTGAAATTCTAGGGTCGGAGAGGTAGAACAACACATCATCCGCAAATGCGGCAACCTTGTGTGACTCTTCCCCCACTTCTACCCCCTTATATTGGGATTTCTTCTCGTTTCCAAGAGGGGTTCAAGTACCAACACAAATAGTGGCGACAACGGACACCCTTGTCAGGTTCCGTTGTCCAGCCTGAAGGGCAGGGATAACGTGCTATTAACTCTTATTACCGCAGTTGGCTCACTGTAAAGTGCTTATATCCAGCTTAAGAACCTGGTGCAAACCCCATTCCCTCTAGGGTACCCATCATGAATCCCCAGTCTACTCTGTCGAGCGCTTTCAGTGGCTATCGACAAGAGCAGACTGGGGACTCCACTCTCCTGCATTTTCTGGATCAGCAGCAACGTCCTTACTCCGTTATCTTTCCCCTCCCTTCCTGCTAAAAATCCCACCTGGTCAGGGTGGATCAAGCTCGGCTTAAGCTTTTTTTATCCTAAGGGCTAATACCTTGGCAAACAACTTGGTGTCAGTATTCATTATTGAAATAGGTCTATAATTAGAACAAATTGTCCTCTTTCCCTTCTTTCAATACCGTAGTGGTTATAGCTGTCGAGGCTTCTTTACTCAATCCATATCTACTTCCCAATCCATTGAAGTATGAGCAGAGTTTTGGGGTTAATATTTCTCTAAACTTTTTTAGATATTCCATAGTAAAGGCATCCGGCCCAGGGCTTTTCCCTCCTGCCGATTCTCTTATTACCTGATCCACTTCTTGTGTCGTTATTGGGTGTTCTAGCTCCTGGGCTAGTTCCTCTGTTAGTTGGGGGACTTTTGCTTGAGTTATATATTCCTTAATTTTCTCTTTTCTATTCCTCTCTTGTCCTATCTGTCTATGTTTAAATGAATATAACAGCTCGTAGAATTCCCTAAACACTCCTATATCCTTAGTGTTATATACCATCTCCCCCTTCTACCAAACACAATACTTCTCTTTTATTAGGCGAAGCAGTGGACTTCCACTTTCTCAATATAGTTAATCTGGCCGCATATAATATGTGCATAACTAAAGTGCGACAAGAGGAATATTTCCATGTTTATACTTAAAAGAGCCTGCTCAGGTCTAAGCGGATTTAAAATGCCTGTTATCCGTGCTATTACCTTTGCGATTGCACCCCAGAAGCTGCGCACAGATACACAATACCAAAGCATATGTGCTAAAGTACCCACCTTGCCACACTCTCTCCAACACAAATTTTAACCACTTCCCCCAAACTTCTCCATTATGTAAGGGGTTCTGTACCACCTCCACGTTATCTTTTGAGCAGCTTCTCTAAAGTTTGAACATCTAGTAAGGGTGTAATTGCATTTAATTGCGCTCAACCATTGAACTTGTGTGATTTTTATGTTTAAATCCTTTTCCCATTTAAGCAGTGGGGGCATCATTTCAAATTGGGACTTAGTGACGATAATACTATATATCCTCGTAATTCCTTTCCTGTGACTGAACGCAGGTTGCCACATTTCCCAGATTTGTTCTGGGACTGCAAGATGGTAGGTGCCTGTATTAGGTACTATGCTCGCTAGTCTTGCATAAGTCAGAAACTCAGTCGCAGGCAATGAATATTGGGACTGAAGTTTACTAAAGGGCTTTAAATGCTTGCCTTCCATTAAATCGTGGACAAATATTATTCCATGAGCTAACCAGTTTTTTAATCTTAAATCCGTGGTGAAGAGCGATAATGTCGTTATCGGGATGGGGATAGTTCTATGTTTAGTTGCTACATCTCTATTGTTTATAAGATAATTCCACCTGAATTGTGGCTGCAATTGTGGGGTGTTGAGGACACTGTTTTGGATTGCCGATAACCGCAGCATAAATAAGCTCCACTAGGGTACCCCGAGTTACTTGACTTTGTTCACAACTACACCAATACCTCAGTTCAGGAGAGTAAAACCAGAACCGAAGTTGATCTATAATGGCCGCTACATGATAGTCCTTAAGGTTCGGTACTCCCATGCCCCCCGCCTTCCTATGTGTAGTCAGAATGTTAAAGTTACACCTTGCCTTTTTCCCTGCCCATATAAAGTTAGTTAACTGACATTGTAACTTACGGTAAAAGGATGAAGGCAGCTGTATTGGAAGCGCCCTAAACAGATAGAGCAACTTGGGGAGCAAAAACATTTTGTAGGCCGCTAGCCTCCCTGACCAGGACAAGTAATACTTTTTTAGCCTATTTATTTCTTTCTCCAATTCCCCTATCATAGGTTCGAAGTTAAGACTAAAAAGATGAGAGATAGAGCTGGACACCTGAATCCCCAAATATTGCAACGCTCCCTCTGTCCAAGGATACGGGGTCCTGTCCTGAATTTGTTTCTTCACTTCCGAATCAACCCCTAAGTTCAAGATACTGGATTTTGCAGCATTAATCTTATAGTAGGAGATATTATTGAACTCCTCCAGTATTCCATGTATAGCAAACAAAGACCTTGCAGGATCTTCTACAGACAAAATAACGTCGTCGGCGAATAGTGTGATCACATGTCTAGATTTCCCAATCTGTATACCTTTAACGAGAGGGTGGGTCCTAATCCTCTCCGCCAAGGGCTCCATCAGTAGGGCAAAAATTAAAGGGGACAATGGGCAGCCTTGCCGTGTCCCATTGGTGATACAAAATTGTTCTGAAAACATTCCTTCAGCAAAGACATGCGCTGATGGTTTCGAATATAGAGCTGAGATGGCGGAGAGAACCTGGCCCTCAAATCCAAATTTCGAAAAGGACTGCTGAGTGGTAACCCCAGTGGACTCGATCGAAAGCTTTCTCGGCGTCCAGGGACAGAAGCACCGCTGCGCTTCTGCCCCCGGACGCCGAGTGGATCAAATTTAATACCCTTCTCGTAGCGTCCGTCGCTTGCCTGCCCACCACAAAACCAACCTGGTCAGGCTGTATCAGGGAAGGAAGCAGCCGGGCTATCCTATTCGCCAACAGCTTGGCGTAAACCTTCAGGTCCACATTCAAAAGAGATATGGGCCTGAAGTTTTGTGTCCTATCTGGCTCCTTCCCCGGTTTAGGAAGAGTGATTATCGTAGCTTGTAACATTTCATCTGGAAATAAGGCCGACAAGGCAGCAGCATGGAACACCTTTTGTAGTTTTGGGATCAGAGTGTTAGCAAAGCATCTATAGTACTCTGAAGAAAACCCGTCTGGGCCGGGCGCTTTATTAACCGGTAGGCTCGCTATTGTTTTTTGAATCTCCAGCATTGAAAAGGGGGCATTCAAAATGTCCAGATCTGCTTGTTGCACAGTAGGGAGATTAATATTCCCCAAAAATTCTTCTATCAATTCTGTTGTGGGTTGGGGGGTGTTAGGGTCCTCTTTAAGGTTATAAAGACTACTATAATAAAAGCTGAATGCATCAGCTATGTCTTTAGGATTAGTAAGTTTGACACCGGAGTCGGGATGAATTATGAAAGGGAGTTTTTGTTTGATAATCCTATCTTTAAGTTGGGTGGCCAGGAGCTTACCTGCTTTATTGCCATAGGTATAATGATTTGCCTTAAGAGTGTGAATATTTCGTGAGTGCTGGGCTATCAACATGGCTCGTAATTCGTTCCTTGCAGCCGTTAATTTATTACTAAGCAAGAGTGAGGGGTTTTTCTTATTGTCACTTTCTAAGTCTGCTATTTCTTTCAAAATGTTATCCACGTGCTGCCTCCTTGACCTTTTCAATCTCACACTCTCCTTAATTAGGATACCTCTCATGAATGCTTTATAGGCATTCCATACTACAAAGGGGTCTACTTCAGCATTATCATTAATATCAAAAAACTCCTCCAACGACTTTGCTATACCTTGAGCTATACCTGGTACATTAAACAACTGTGTATCGTTCTTCCACCGATTAGCACGGGTGGAACATACTGTGTCACCTACTGTGACAGAGATTGGAGCATGGTCTGACCATTCTATACAGCCAATGTCTGACTGTGATATACGTTGCAGCAGGAACCTGTCCACCAAGAACATGTCAATCCTAGAGTATGATAAATGAACACGTGAGAAATAGGAAAAGTCCTTTTCTGTGGAGTGCTGGCATCTCCACATGTCGTACAAACCAGTGGATCGTGAAAATTTCGTTATAGTGGGTCTACGATAAGATGTAGCCATCGTATTCGCAGTGTCCATTTGGGTGTCCATTACAGCATTCAAGTCACCACACAGAATTAGATGACCCGGCTTGACTTTCTGTATTTTTTTCCACAATTTATTTAAGTAGCTAACTTGTTTGGAATTAAGGACATATGTATTGACCAGCGTATAGACCACATTGTTAATTTCTCCAATCAGAATTAAATATCGTCCAGCACTGTCACAATGGTGAGATATATACTTAAACGAAACTGTATGCCTAAGCAACATCGCAACACCTCTTTTTTTTCTTTAAAGCATTGGCTAGGTAAATGAGGATACTGCTTATGCGTCAACAGGGAATGAGTACCATCTCTGAAATGTGTCTCCTGTAAACACAGGACGTCACACCTCAGAGAGTGCGCCGTTCTCCACATCATATGCTGTTTGTGTGGCATATTTAGACCATTTACATTTAGAGATGAAATTTTAAGACATTGTGCTCGAAGGGATATATTCCTAAGCGACTGACTTAATTTCTGTGGCACTCTGTTGGTGGCTTGCCCTGCTTGCAAAAATGAGTGTCGAGTCAAATCCAGGCAGTCAAAAGGAACTCAGGTGAAGGCGAGAGAAACTGTCTCGTCTGAGCCGGAAGATAGGAACAAAATCCAGTAACGAATGAACTATTAGTGGGTGTACTGAGGAGGAACGAAAAGTAACAAATGAAAACAAAAAAAAAGCTCGCTAATATTAAACAGCGAACGTAAGGCACTGCCGTAGTGCTCAATTAACGTAATAAGAACTTCGCGATTCTTACAGAATCTGAGCTTGTATCAACAGCTAAGAGTAGGGGGTAACGAAACGTATGGATGCCGGGTGAGACGTCCAGAACTTGAAATTCAGTCGAAAACATAGGGCAATGTCCCAAGAAGTAATCCTCAGCCCAGGTCGGCCATTGCCGGAGAACCCTGTCGGCTTCTGGGGCTTGCATCATCAGGTGAAATTATCCGCCAATTTTCTAATGGGCGTAGGCCTTCCTCTAGCGTGTTTACTCGGTAATCCCGGTCGCCTTTGTGAATCACCAAGGTAGCCGGGTGATTCCAACGGTAAGAAATGTTGTGATTTCTTAGGGGCTTCGTTACAGTCATCAAGTTACGCTTCCTCCTCATAGTATGAGACGATAGATCAGGGAAAAAGGACAGTCCTTGTAGACTCAGGGGGGCTCATCCATTTGTCTAATGGCATGCAGCAGCCGTTCTTTGACGCGATAATAATGTATTCTGGCTATGGTATCCCTAGGTAGCTTGGCTGGAATGTGTTGCGGTTTTGGGAGACGATGTATACGATCTATAATCAATTCTTCCAGGGGCAGGTCGGGTAAGGCATCTTTCAACACATTTGTAAAATAAGCCATTAAATCCTGGGGTTGGACCGTTTCAGGGATGCCTCTAATTTTTACGTTGTTCCTCCTGGAACGGTCTTCCAGGTCCGCGACCTTAGCTTTGAGCCAGGTGATGTCATCGTCATGGTCGTTGTGAGCATCAACCATGCTGTTGAAAGTATCTGTGAATTCCCCCATTTTATTTTCTATGTGCGTGACTCGCTCCCTGACCTCGGTCACTGCTGATTTACACTGAGACATTAAGTGCAGCATATCTGTATGAATAGCACTCCTTAGCGACATCAACATGTCCTTTAGAGTGGAATCCATAACCGGCAGGTTATTAGTAGGAAAGGACGCTATGGCGTCCTGAAATTCCAGCGTGTCATCTAATACTGAGTTTGTCTCCTTCTTCCCCCTCTCTGTAGCCTCAGGTGATAGTCTGGGCCTGGATTTAACTGGGCTAGTGGCGCTGGATGAGGGCTGGGAAGAGTCAGTCAGTGGTCTAAGCTGGCCTCTCTGCTTGCGATCGCCACCTCTCTCTGCTGCTGCTCTGTCAGCCTGTGTGTCTGAGAGGTTCCGTACAAAGCCGGCGCCATCTTGGATTAACGAGCGGCCGGAGTGCGGATAAAAGTCCGTCATTCTACGGGATGCTTCCCCGTTTTCCTCCTCCGCGACATCCTCCGAGGCTGTGCAGGTAGTTAAGCACTGGTTGCGGCGTTCGTTGCTGCCCTCCGTCGCTTCTAATGTCGCTGGATGTTTCAGTCCGCCAGGAGCTCCTGTCTCATGCGACCATGCTCCTCGCACGCCGGCTCCGTCCCCCCGCAGACCTGGGATTCTCAATTTCATAGTCATTTGGGCATGATCTGACATAGTTCTTATTTCTATATTTGAAGACTTCATAGTCTAACACCCTGTGTTCCACCAACCAATCCTTGTGTACGTTGCGTGTACAGGGGAGAACAACGTAAAGTCCTTTATCTTCTGATGTTGCGTTCTCCACACATCCATCAGCTGATACTCATGCAGCTGATGTTTAATTGCTCTAAACTGTATATTTCCTGTCCCCTGAACTTGCGATGTACTGTCCAGTTCTGGATTCATACAGAAATTCAAGTCACCCGCCACTATCACCATCTCACTCTTGAATTCCCATCGTTTCTCAAGTGTCTCCTTCAGAAATATTGTTGGACCTCTGTTAGGGGAGTATATATTTGCCAGAGTGTACTTTATTCCCCATATCTTTCCCTTTAGAAATAAAAACCTTCCTTCCGGGTTACATAATCTGTCTTCTAAAGAAGAACACACCTCCCTACCTACCCCTATGGCTACTCCTCTTGAGTTACTTGACATTGAGTTGCTATAATACCACAGGGGGTACCACGGGGAGTACAATCTGACCTTACTTTCATAGGATTTGTGAGTTTCTTGTAAGAAGACCATCCCCGCGTCATACTGCTCGATCTCTTTCAAGATTTTGTACCTTTTTGCAGGAGTGTTTAATCCTCTAACGTTATAAGTCACAAAGTTAACTGTAGCCATACACTATAGGTAGTACCTCCTGTCCCCTTATACATTTAATCGGCCCTTGATTAAGTATCCCATTTCCTGTGGTCCTGACCTGTAAATTCCTACCCCCCACCCCTCCTCCTGCTCCACCTCCACCCCCTGGCCATATCGCGGCCTCTGTACCACCGACCAGGATATACCCCTGTCCTAGTCGCATACCTTACTCCTAGGGGTGAAGCTCAGATCACGGCCTCCCCATGTCCCGCCTCCCCCCAAAAACCAAGGGGGGGCAGGAGCGGGCACCCGTTCAATTACCAGTTTCACCCACCCCCAGCCTCACTTCATATCACAACATATTTTAAACAGAAAAAAAAGTGAAAGGGGAACCCGCACAAGGAGTACCCTCTTCCCCCCCCCCCCCCCCCCCCCATGTCAGTCTGTTTTTATTCCACTCTCTGCCAGCTTCCTTCTCCACTTGACATTTCTTCTCTATATTGTTCTTCTCCTTCTAGGATGTTTGGGGCAGCTGTTCCTATTTTTTTTGCAGAAGTCCTGCATTTCCTCCACAAATTTTAACTTCCGCGTCCTTCCTTCTCTCTGTACAATTAAGGCGGCTGGGAAACCCCAGCTATATTTGATATTAAGTCTCCTCAATTGTTCCAGTAGGGGTTTAGGTTTCCTTCTCCGTGCCAGTGTCACTGCTGAGATATCTGCAAACACCGGCAATCTCACTTGTTCATATTGAGGTGGGGGCTTTCCTTTTAATCTACTCGATATTCTTGCTTTGTCAGTGAACTTATGGAATTTAACAATAACATCTCGAGGAGGTCCCTTCTTCAAGCCTGGGGGTTTCCTTATCCTGTGCACTCTATCTATCTTAAACTCCTCCCCCTCTCCACGCTCCAACAATGGGTTAAAGATCCTTCTCATTTGTTCCTCTACGTTTTCTTTGTTCTGTTCTGGAAGCGCTCTTATTCTTAAATTTTGGCATCTATTTTGATTTTCTTGGTCTTACAATTTATAGAGGAAATCTCTCTGATTTGTTTGCAACTCTTTTACTTGCATTTTTAATTCCATAATCTCCTGTACTTGTTTTCCCATTTTCTCTTCTGCTTCCTCCACTCTCCTTAGCAAATGTCCCAAATCCATCCTCTCAAACATTGCCATCATCTCATTTTTTGTAGGCATTTGGGATAGACTCCTCTGTTCTTCTCCTTCCCCAATGTCCTCCCCTCTCTCCATCTCTGTCTCCTCTCACGGATTATCTCCCTGTGCCCCCTTTTGTTTAGCTGTTTCTCTCTTAGTACTTTTTGGTACTTTGTACTTTTTTTTCCATTCCCGGACTTTTAGGGTTTCTCTCTGTAGTTGTTAAATATCATACCATCACTTTAGGGGGGCGTCCTCTCATATTTTATCCTTGTTTTCTCAAAAACAATCTACACAATGAATAAATATATCAATAGATAAATTAATTCACCAATAGAAAACAGCGCATAGCACTACATACATTAGCAATAATAGTCGGGTGCAATCCTCTATATCAAATCCTACAAATAGTCCCCTGTAAGTCCTTAGTGTGCACTCATTTTATAAAAACGACACATATATCCGACTTGTGATTCCGCTTCAATATTCATCAATTATGTAGCCCTTCCACCAGGAATACACCTCCACACGTGCACAAGTAACACGAAAGCCACACTGAGAGATATGTGGAGATAAACAGATCCCCCTTTGGTGTTGCTCTTACCAGACCCTGCTGGTTTCACAGGCCTTTACAAATCACTTTTGCTGGCTCCAAATGCTGGGTTCCATCAACGTCATTGGCCACAGGTGTGCGGAATCTCGCTGAGTGTGTGCTCTCCTCCTGTCGGTGCTCGCACTGTATGAGACTCTCCAATGGTGTGTGCTCAGCCCTTCAATGGCTCATCTGCTCTCCATGACACAGACAAGGAGCCGCTGCTGATCCCCCCCCCCCCAGGTACAAACACGCATATTGAGTGTAAGCGCCTGGAATTGTTCAGCTAACGGGGCGGAGGTTACCTGTAACAAAAGGGTTGATTATCCTTGTTTTCTGTCTCCTTACTTCCCTTAAAGAAAACAGAGACCCGATTGGTTCAGAGCAGAGTCTTTTCAGATCAGTTCATCCAGTATCAGGATGAGATAAAAACTTTTTTCCCAATAAGGGAAGGAGAGAAGCCACCACCCATTACCAATTACCATTAACCATTCAATATTTTTACAAGTCCCCTTTCAGTTTTCTTATAGCAGTCTCAAAGCAGGGAAGCACTCTTTATATCACACTGTCTTTCATATACGAGTGTACCAACATACCAGCCCTTTTCTATATTATAGCGTTTCACATTTCACCCCTGTGCGGCTTATGTTGTTTCTTACTTCAGAGGTGACAGGGTATCTCAATCCCTATTCCAGATGACAGGGAATTTACTTTCTTTATACTTCCACAGCTGAGGTTTAAAAGCACATCCGTATCTCATTTCCTCCCTTTCCACAGAAGGAAATAGTTTTTTGTTTTGTTTTTTCACAAAGTTCCTTTAGTCCTCAACCGACTCACAACCACCAACACATGTATCCCCAAAAAATCACTTTAAGATACTTTCACATAAGGGAGACAGATATGCAGGGTAAAAGGATAAAGAGAGGAGCAGAGGACTTTTCCTTCCACAATTCAATCTTCATTAATCTCCACTTTATATTCGCCAACTTTTTTTTTTTTTTTTTTTTTTTTTTCAAAACCTCCCCTCTCATAGCCCATGCAGTCATAGTCCCAGAAAGGTATATGATATCCAGTAGTCTTCAGCCACTTCACGAATCAGAGGGGGGGGGGGGGGCAGGAGAGGGAGGAATGGGGGGGGTCATGATACTATGCAGCATACAGGCATTTAATCAGTCTGTCTGTATATACACCCAGGCAGGGTTTGCAGCAGCTCTCACACTGCTACCGCTCCCCCCACCTATCTACCTGTAGCCAATCGCGTTCCTTTCTGATGCCACACAAGTGCTGGGGTGCACTGTGTCTGCCGATGCCTCCGCTTATGGTCTCTCCAGTGCCCGACCGTTCTCACTCAGCTGCCACCTGGGTCCTCATCACGGCTGGCGTCCTCTCCGGGCGCTCTCACAGGCGCTGTCCTCCGGCTCCTCCCCGAGCGTCAGGTCCGCATTTCCTCCCCAGAAACACTGTTGTTTGAAGGCGTAATGCAACCTTAGCTCCTTATATGGACTTTTTATTAAATTTTTATCACATTTGTCACTTTTTATTATTGCACATTATTGTTGCTTCTTATTCTATGGCACATTGGTTTCACATTACTTGATACATTCATATTTAATTTTATGTAGTTGTATTTTTTGCACATTTACACTTTATAAGATATAGGCTATTGATACATGTTTATGATTCAAGTGCTGCACTTTTCTTTATCCATTTGGCTTTGTGAATAGTATTTCGTTTATAGTGTTCAGCTGCTGTTTGATGTATTTTAAACTGAGCGCAGATATTTTACATTAAAAAAATCTGTGCTCCTAAAAATATGGCCATTTTTTAAAATGTTTTTTGCATTGATGTCCCCTGGGGCTGGGCCCAGGTCCCCAAACACTTTTTTATGACAATAACTTGCATATAAACCTTTAAAGTGAGCACTTTTGATTTTTCATGTTAATGTCCCATAGACTTTAACAGTGTTCCAGCGGCATTCGAATTTGCCCTGAACACTGCATATTGTTAGCTGTTCGCAGGACATTCGAACAACCAAAGTTTGGCCCAAACTTATGCTCATGCCGAACCGTTCGCCCAGCCCTACCAGGGAGACACTTTTTATTCATATAAACAATAGAGCCTCATGGTTTCATAATTGACAAATCAAGCACATGCATTCCCTCAAACAGGAGGGGTTAGACAACAATCAATGAACAATGACTAGGGGAGTCTTATGGGCATGTCTGGGCATGGGCAGCGTGTATGATTTCCCACCCCCTGTCTCTGCAAGCTATACTCAGTTAGACAATGGAAGCCACATGTCTGGGTTAAATCATGGGCGCTGTCCGACCATAACGCACCCAAAGGCTCCCGTTTACAGTTTTTAGTGAGTCCTTATTCTGCGTTGTTCAGAGAACAACGCATACCCAGACTATACTACCATTTCTGCTGATGGGAGATTATCTGCAGGTGTATGCCATGGCACCCAAAATATACAGGGGTGACATGAGCGTACATTCGCTAAACTGATAATGTCTTTGCAGAGCTAACACATCCCCCCAAGATGATCGTTCTATGGATCGCACAGGGGCCCTTAGCTGGCGGACATTTTCCCACTCTGCAAAAACTTCCCTCTAACCTCAGGAATTTTTCCACTACCAAACAGATCTCAACACTGGGAGACACTATGACAATACATATTAAAATACATCTTCATAAAATTTCCACAACAATGGTAACAAGGGGTGTAACATAGGCAGGCTAAATTCTAATTAGGATTCGAAAGCATGCAACATGTAATCAAAACATTAGTGCTGTGTGCACAATACATAGGCAAAGCATATGAAATAGAATACAGTTATATACAGAATTTATTTTACAAATATCTTAAAGTACAGTACAGGATACCCTCCTTTAATTCTTATTGTTACTTTGCATTGCTTGCTATAAAATTGAGGAATCATGGAGGTACAACGCTATCACCTATGGTGTATGAAAATGCTGCCTGTGTCCTGTACTGTATTTTAAGATATGGTATTTACAGGCAAGTCAAATTTCCTTTGTTGTTCAGAGACCAGCAATTGGTAGGGGTGGAGCTTAACATGCTTTTAAAATACTTATTAACTCCCACCTCATGCAGTAGGTTGTGTGCAACAAAATGGCACTGGATATTTTGTGGGATTCTTTCCTTCAGTTGTGTTATCTACAGTCTCTCCTAATGTATTCCAGCTTGTGAGCTTAGCAAATGAGGTGCAAGAATACAGCCGATCCAAGAAACAGGAAGTAGTCTCATTTTCAAGTCATTCATCCATTGGCATAACAAAGATTCCCAATCTGACTGAGGTTTTCTTGTACAGTTATTGCTACATTGGACTAATGACAGGTAAGTAGTGAATCTGTCAATCTGTTGAGTGTGTTTTTTTTTTTTGTATGGGTGTGTGTAAATGTATGTATACACACACACACTGTATAATTATATATATATATATATATATATATATATATATATATATATATATATATTATATATCTTGTATATCCAAACTTGACTGGTATGTGTTGAAAAATGCAGTTGATCCCCAGCGATTGGCCACAACAAACCAACAGGCACATTTACAGTATAATGCATTCATTTTCAGTGCTAAGAATCCAGCACTGGGTGGTGGGGCCTTTGGTGCCCAAAAACATGTCAAGTTCTGCAATGTGTCCCTGAAATCTAAAGTATCTGTCACACTGAAGCATGTCCCAAGATTTAGTCCTAACCCTAACTAAAGTGATCTAGTTAGGGTTAGTAGTAATAGCACTAGTAAATAACTGACCGCACACATAAGCTATATCACATGGAGGATCTGCTTGTAGCTGTGTCTAATGTGAAATTGAATACACCAATTCTCCATCATATAATGCTTTGCCGGGGTGCAAAAGACTAATAGGCAGGCTTGGGCCTCGTCATGTGCAATGTGGTTATAGCTAGGTTTTATGTAATGTGACCATATGCATAACTGGGTCAGCAGGGCTCCATCCATTGCTGGGGGAGGGAAGGGTACTTTCTGACACCTATTCTCTTAGTGATAGGTTGCCTTGAGCCATTTAAGAAATTCTGCAATTGAAATTAGTTCAGTTTGCCATATTTTTATTTATTTTTTTAAATGTATATTTATTGAAAAAGATTTTGCATAACAGAAAAGAATATACTTTCGACACAAACATTCAGGATTGTCGTTATAGTTATAACAGCAAAAACCGCCGCAGGCGGGGTGTAAAGTGTTGAGACAGTTAAAAGTCACATTAGAGGAGGGGGGTAAAAGGATACACCACAGATTCAAAAACAGAAGAAACATAATGAAAATAAAAATTGTAAGTTGTAGAAGGGACGTATACTTAGAATCCCGAGACCTAGCCTTAGTAAAACATTCCTGGGCGTTCGTAACATCATATTAGAATGGCGTCTGTGGATTAAACGTGGAGTTGTCCCACCTATCCCATATCTTGGAGAACTTTGGAAGGGAATCCTGTACCAGTGCAGTCATGTGTTCCATCCTACGCATATGTGCTATAGCGGAAATCAGCTGTGAATGGGTAGGGGGGGTAGGAGATAGCCAAAGGGCAGGAATCACTCTCTTGGCAGCTAAGAGTATAAAAGCTGTCAGCTTTTTGGCGTGTTTAGATAGCGCTGTAATAGGCAGGCCTAGTAAATAGTGTCTAGGGTCTAGAGGTATATCTATTCCTAACACAGAGTGGAGAACGGATCGGACCGAGGACCAAAAAGGTACAATTAAAGGACAGCTCCGTAATATATGGTAATGGGAGCCGTCATTTCGTAGACACCGCCAACATAGTTTAGATACGGTGGGATCATATTTGTGCAACACTTCTGGGGTTTTGTACCAAAACATCAGTATCTTGTAGGCCGTCTCTCTCTACACACCTAGAAACCTTAGAAGTGGACATCCAGATCTCCTGCCATTGAGAAAGAGTTAAGGAAATCGGTAAAATTTTGGCCCATCTCTTCATATAGAGGTGGGACTCCATCGCAGGAGGGCTGGAATTGTGGAGGATGTGGTATACAGAGGATATGAGGCCTTTCTGACAAGGGCCCTGAGTGCATAAAGTTTCAAAGGTGCTAGGGTTGGTTAAGGTCAGGGCAGGGGATCTGGAATAAAAATAGTGCTTAAATTGGAGGTATAAAAAAAGGAGTTGATTCGGAATGTCGTATTTATTCTGAAGCTCTGAAAAAGATAGGAGTTTACGGGATACCAGATGAACCAAGTGGCGGAGTTGGAAGATGCCTGAGCTAAACCATGGGAACATATTCTTCACAGAGAGACTGTCTGGCAGATCTGGGTTGAAGATGACATTCAACAGGGGAGGACAAGAAGAGGAGAGAGAGAACTTCCCATGACACTTTTTCCATATGGATAGCGTAAAGAGCATTGGCCCAAGGTTTATATGCCTAAGCTGAGCTATAGAGGAGGACAGGTCTGACCACAGCATAGAGCAAGGATGGACAGGGCTAATAACACTCATTTCCAGCTCCGCCCATCTACTGGTAGCGAAATACGATGACCAGGAGATAGCTGCCAAAAGATGAGTTGCATAGTAATACTTCACTATGTCAGGGGCTCCCAGCCCACCATGAGAACGTGGAGCAAAAAGCACTGTTTGGGCGATTCTGTGCGATTTATTCCCCCAGATAAATTTAGTGAAGGCCCGTTGCATATTCCTAAGCTGTGGCATGGGAATAGCTATTGGTAAAGTTTTAAAGAGATATAAAAACTTAGGGAGTATGGCCATTTTTTTTTTTTTTGGAAAACTGACATTTTATTGAAATTTCAAATACTACAAAGATATCAAAGAAGGAACAATAAGGTACAGGTAATAAAGGTAAGCAGTCACAGACTACAGAACTCCGCGTGACGGGCTGCCCATACCAAACGGGCCGCCGATGCTTCTGTTCAGTAGTGTGGGCATAAGATCCCAGCTCTTTGGGTCCAGAAACAAAATAGCAAAAGCAAAGAATACAACATTGCATCAACTCAAGCATTACATTACAATGACGTACAGTTACCGGGGGAGTTAGACCCCTGCAGTCTGCTTCTGATCAATTTAGCAAACCTCCCTGTGACCAAAAGAAAGGAGCGTAAAGAGAGCGAAGGAAGATAGGAAAGGTGAGCAAAAACACGAAGAATCGTGCGAACAGCCCCCGAACGGGAGAGAAAAGGTACAGATTAGATAGAGAAGAAGAAAGAAGTGAAATGAGAAGGAAAGGAAAGTAAAGTAAAGGACGCGCATCCGACCGACCGACCCCGCGCCCCTGCCACCTCCACACTCATAGGGCGAGTGCCTCCATCTTATCCCAAAGGTCCCATACCTTGTTATGTTTGTCGAGCGTGTTATTTAGGGAAGCTGTAAGATATTCCATTCGCCTGACGTCTCTAATTCTAGTATGTAACTCAACTAGCGAAGGAATTTCCCGTTTCTTCCATTTTAGAGCAATTAGACAGCGCCCAGCCGTCAGCACATGGGCTAGTAGGTTTTGGGAGGATCGGGAGAGTGTGGTAGGAGGGAGGCCCAGGAGAAATAGCTTGGGGTCTAATGGTATTTGTACTTCAAAAATGGTACGTAATAAGGCCCGAACCGTTTCCCAATAGGGGACAACTCGGGGACATGTCCAGTAAATATGGAACAGTGTCCCAACTGCACTACGGCAGCGCCAACAGCGGGAGTCCGCGGAGGGGTAGATAGAATGGAGCAGGGACGGAGTTTGATACCAGTGCAGCATAACCTTGTATTGATTTTCCTTATATAAAGTGCAAACGGAGCTTTTAGCTGCACGTGACCACACCCGCTGCCAGGTCGCCAAGGGCACGGCCTCCCCCAAGTCCCTGTCCCACTTATCCATATAAGCATGCCGCGGTCCCGTCAGAGAGGAATCCGCTATCAGAATTTGGTAGGTACGTGAGATCATGCCCTTCGGAGACGAGCCCTCCAGGCATATTTTTTCAAACTCACTTAAAGGGGAGAATTGTAGGGTCGGTGTAAAAGATTGTGCGAAGTGGCGGATCTGCAGGTAGCTATAGAATGTTTGTCTAGGTAGATCATATAAATCTTTTAATTCCTGGAAAGATCTAAGTAACCTAATCCTGGTATCCACCAGCTGACCAAAACGAAATGGACCTCTATTAAACCAGGGTTGGGACATTCGAGATGTCAGACTGTCTGGGACAGTGGGTGTAAACAAAAAAGAGGTGGCCGGGGAGGTTGTGGAGGACAACGGATATTTTTTTTTGGAGCGGAGCCACAGTGTGCGAACCAGCGCTATTGGCCCCAATGATTGATATTTACTAAGACTAACTTCCGTACTCCATAACATGGAGTTAGGGTGCGTAGGGGCCAACCAGAGCTTCTCAATTTGAGACCAATGGTTATAGGCGCGTAGCGTACTCCAAGAAGCTATCGGTCTAAGTTGGGCTGCTAAATAATATTTGGTTATATTGGGGAAGGCAAGACCTCCCTGATTCCGTGGGGCAAATAATACAGACCTGGGTAGCCGGTGCCTTCCGTAGTTCCAAAAGAACCGTAGAAGGTCACCTTGGAGCGTCCTAAGGTGCGCCAGAGGGATTGGGATGGGTAGCGTCTCGTAAAGGTAGAGAAGTCTAGGGAGGATTGTCATCTTAATGGTCGCTAACCTGCCAAAGAGGGACAATTTTAGTAATTTCCATTTGACCAGGGACGCCCTAATGTCCATGGCCATTTTTAATACATTAATCCTGCCTAAAAGAGACAAAGGGCAGGATGTCCAGCTCCGAAGCAAGCTATGTGTTTCCGCAATTAGGGAGATAAAGTTGGCTTCATAGAGAGAGCTGTATGTGGCGGTCAAGTGAATGCCCAGGTACTTGAGGGAGACAGGTCACCAGTGATAGGGGAAATTGTGTTTCAAAGAAGTGAGGGTGGGATATGGATGGGGAGCGCTTCAGTTTTAGTTGTATTAACCTTATATCCCGAGAGTCCGCTGAATGTGTCTAAAAGGGTGTGAAGGTTGGGGAGGGAGATATGAGGTTTCGTCAGGGTGAGGAGTATGTCGTCTGCAAAAAGAGATAACTTGTACTCCTTCTGTCTGAGGGAGACACCGCTTATGTCTGGGTTCGCCCGTATAGCTGCAGCTAGAGGCTCAAGACATAATATAAACAGTAAGGGGGAGAGGGGGCATCCCTGTCTAGTGCCGTTGCTGTGTGTAAAAAGCGGTGACATATAAGAAGCCAATTGGACCTGGGACGTAGGAAGAGAGTATAAAGCTTGCAGGGCTGATAGAAAAGAACCGGAAAAACCAAAACATTTAAGAGTGGCAAACATGTAAGGCCATCCTAGCCTGTCAAAAGCTTTTTGTGCATCTAAACTCAGGATAATGGCGGGGCGAGATGTTTTATCGAGTAGGTCTATGAGGTCGATGGTACGTCTGGTATTGTCACCTGCCCATCTACCCAGGACAAACCCCACCTGGTCATTATGGATCAAGGTAGGAATCATAGAGGAGAGCCTATTAGCTAGGATTTTAGTGAAGATTTTATAATCGGTGTTAAGTAAGGCTATGGGTCTGTAGTTGTCTGGTAAAGTAGGAGATTTACCCGGTTTTGGGATAACTGTAATGTGTGCATGGAGAAACTGGGAATGTGGTACTATACCCTTCTGTAGAGAGGTAAAAAGATTTAGCAAATGGGGGCTTAATGTCGGGAGGAAAGTCTTATAATAAATATAGGGTAGTCCATCGGGCCCTGGGGATTTATGGGATGGGAGTTCTTTTACAACCGCTTCCAGTTCTTCTTGCGTGACAGTAACATTGAGGGAATCTACTTGGGATGAGGACAGCACTGGCAATTTCAAGGAAGTACAGAAAGCATCAAAGCTATCCTGAGTGAACACGTGTTTGGGATCACAAGCTAGGCAGTTGTATAATTTTTTGTAGAACGCACCGAAGACTTTAGTCATTGTTAAGGGGCAATAGGTCAGAGAGCCATCGGACTGGAGAAGGAGTTCAGGATATGAGTGAAATGGACAGGGCTTGAGCTTATTCACCAACATCCTATGAGGCTTGTTGGCAAACTCATAAAATTTTTGTTTCGCCCAGAGTAGGGACTTGGAGCATTTATGCATATCTAAAGATTTTAACCGTTCACGTAGGGAGGTCACTGTGCGCAGGCGCGGTACCGAAGGGGAGGACAAGAGCAGAGCTTCAGCCTTTCGCAGTTGCGAGAGAATGTCTAGTCTCTGCGCAGCCGAGTCCCGCTTAAAGCGGGAGCCGGCTGAGATGCACAATCCTCTAAAATAGGCTTTGTGGGCCTCCCAGAGGGTGGACACGTCCCGCACGGACCCTTCGTTAAGTTGAAAAAATTCGGCTAAACTTTGTGACAGATGGGTTTTAGTAGCTGGATCGCGTAGGAGAAAATCGTTGAGTCTCCAGTGGCAAGTTCTAAGGGTGGAGGAGGAAAGAGTGAGGTCGAGTTGAACTGAGGCATGGTCCGACCACGTCATGGGGTTCAACTCCGAGGCCACTGCAGACGTTAGTAAGGGTGCCGTAACAAAAATGTAGTCCAATCTGGAGTACATCTTGTGTGGGGGGAATAGACGGAAAATTGCCTATGTGTAGGGTGCTTGATCCTCCATATGTCTAATAAATTGTGGGACCTAATGAGTGTGCGAAATGCAGTAGATTGACGTTCTGTTTTAGAGGAAGGGACATCTGAAAACAGGGTTTGTCTGTCTCTTTTAGCGGACATGGTCATATTGAAGTCCCCTCCGATGATCATGAATGGCTGGGCATATATGCCCAGATTTCCCAAGACCTCAGTGAGGAATTGAATCTGACCCGAGTTGGGAGCATAAACATTAATCACAGTAAGAGAGCGGGACAGGTAGTCGCAGTCCAAGAGAATGTATCTACCCTGCGGGTCAATAAATGAAGACTTAACCCGTAATGGACAGGTTTTTTTAATCAGTATTGCAACCCCAGCTTTACCGGAGGGGTCGGAAGCCATAAAAGAAACCGGAAAATGCTTGGCAGCAAATTTAAGAGAGCTCCCTGGGCGAAAATGAGTCTCCTGGACTAGGACCACGTCTGCATGAGAGGATTTGAACTCCTTCAAAGCTAACCAACGCTTATGAATAGAGTTCAGTCCCTTAACGTTATAAGTACCCTCAAAGCCATCGCTTACAAAATAATTTTAGCTTAAAGTATCCATAGTAAACAGACATTGACCTGATAAAACCATACAAACCAAAACAATGCTGGGTTCCGTGGTGTATCCTAGAAGTAGAAAACCTGTAGTGGTATATAATAACAATAATGCATCTAAAGAGTGAAATAGAAAATAACCATACTGAGTAAAAAAAGGAAGAAAGGCCAAAAAGTAAAAAAAAAAAAAAATTGTAGAAAAAGAGCCTGGGGGGTAAAAACCACCCAGGAGTCCACAGCCGCAGCCGTGGAACAAAAGGAGGCACAGCAGGGGTTCCAGCACATCTGGAGAGACCCCCACCACCTTCCAACAATAGCAACAGGTAGTAGGAATGTTATACTATAGTCCCAACAACCAAAAATATGGATAGAAGAAAAGTTACAACCCCTGGTTAGGGGTGCAAACCCCCCCTGTCGGGGAAAAAAAAAAAAAAAGGAACATGGTGAGACAAGGGCCGAGGCCAGAGTTATCCAAACACAGCACATGAAAGTTCTCTTCAAGGAGGGACCCTGGGAAACGGGTTACGCTGGGGAGTAGAGAAGGACTTCTGCGATTTCTGGCGGACAGGGGTCCAAATCCTGCCTGGAATGGTCAAAGGCCTGGGTGTCGCCGGGAGCGGGGTGGGATCTTCGTCTGGTAGCGGTGGTAGACCCAGATTGTGGATGAATGCTTCACTTTCCTGGAGGTCCCTCATGGAATATTGAAACCCATCTTTAGTGGCCGAGAGACGAAAAGGGAAGCCCCAGCGATACGGGAATTGGTGGTTCTGCAGATGTGTAGTTACAGGGCGGAAGCTGCGACGTTTAGCAAGGGTGATTGGGGATAAGTCACTGAAAATTTGAATCTTGGCTCCCTTAAATTCCAAACGAGATTTGTTGCGGGTGGCCATGGTCAAAGCTTCTTTGCTATCGTAGTAGTGGAAGCGTACTATGATGTCCCGCGGGTTGGCCCCAGCAGGGGGTTTTGGGGCCAAGGATCTGTGTGCTCTATCTAGTCTCCAATCTATATCTGGGATTCGAGGAGCGACAACATTGAAGAGGCTGAACAGGTATGGTTTGATTTCTCCCTCGCTGACGGTCTCAGGAACCCCTCTGATGCGTAGGTTTTGGCCGCGTTCCCTGTTCTCCAGGTCTTCCTGTTGGGACTGGAGCTGAGAAACAGATTGCTTCAAACCGGCGTTATCTTCTTCTAAAACGTGCACGTACTGTATTAAGTCATCGAATTTAGTTTCCAGGACATCAGTCCGTTCGCCAATTTGAGCAAGCTCCCCCCGCAATTCATGGGCCAGTTTGCCCATTTCCTTGGAAACATTACTTGTCAGGTCTTGCAGGAGAACTCGCAGCTTGTCATCGAGCACTTCTACTGTCACGGGGGCAGACATTGTGTCCGGGTAGGTGCCTGGTAGGGTATGTGGAATATCTTGAACTGCCGATTGGGAGGCAACCTGCTCATACGTGGAAGAGCCCGGAGATGGGAATGGGGATGCAGACCTACTCAAAAAGCGGTCTAGGGTTTGCGAGGGCCGTAATTCCGGAGATAGAGACTGAGGAAGGTGTTTCGGCCCGTATTTCACCATGAGGCGTTGGGACTAGGTATATATTAGTTATATGCAACGGCTCCCATGAGGAGGTGGCGACTGTGCGTTGCAGGGGAGCACAGGAAGGTGGCAAAGGTCAACTTAGAGTGATTACATGTCTGTCAACCGAGGAAACCCGGGATGTGACCCTGAGATGGAATGTTGCAGAATATAGATCACAGTCCCACAGGAGGGGGTAGCAATTAGACAGCAGCGACACCAAACAAGTGGGGACCTCAGCACATACAGCCACACCAGTTAGCAGAGTGGACAAGGGAGGAACCAGGATGGAGAAAGGCGAGGTGTAGGCTTCAGGGGACAAAGGAAGGGGTTGGGTGGTCAAAGATGGCCGCCGGCTGGGCCAAGGTCACAGTCTCAGGGGATGAAGGCACTGAAGGGATAAATGAGAAGCCTTCCTGGGGTGGTCAGACTCCGCTGTGGCAGAAGTGAATGCCTTCACCCAGGGGAAAGGTAAGGTTAGGGCTGGAGGGATTCAAGTAGAAGATCCTCCGGGTGTAGCAAGATGGCCGCCGGAGCTCACCTCAATTTCTGGAGTGTTGGTGTCCTCTGAGGCTTCCGGGAATTGGCCGCTGGCTCCTTGTCACAGGCGAGGGGTGTCCTGGATGGCTTGCAGTGGCGGATGCTTGCGGGAGTCACCGTGCCTCCGCTGGTCGGAGGACCTGGAGAGCGGAGTAGGCCGCAAGATGGCGGCGCCCGGCCTAGTGCGCTGCTCGCAGCCGCGAGCCGGATCGCGGCGTCAGGACCGGCCAAGAACAGCTCCAACACGAAGCCAAAGTGTCCCGCGGCACAGATGGGTGCTGTAGCGGGCTGAAAAGTGTGTCCCGAGGAAGGATGGACGTGGATGGCGAGAGGCACCAGCGGAGCTCCTCTCGAACACGTCCGTCCTCTTCAGCTTCCGGCCACGCCCCCCAGTTTGCCATATTTTTGGCTAGCATAACACTTGACTTCTCTGCAGCACTTAACCCGTGACACAAGCACAAAACTAACCTTTGCAGCAGCAGACTTAGTTCATCCTTAGAAAAAGAGAGCACTTCCAAAAATTAAAAGTGCAGATTAGCTAACTTTAGAAACATTTAGTAAACCACATATACTCGAGTATAAGCCGAAGCACCTAATTTTACCAAAGAAAAATGGAAAAACGTATTGACTCGAGTATAAGCCCTAGGGTGGGAAATGCAGCAGCTACTGGTAAATTTTCAGGATGCAGTACAGCACTCACAACAAAGAGGCTGCCGGCGTCACTGTGCCCATCATTACAGCCTCACCATGCACATCATTGTAGCCTCACTGTGCCCATCACTGCAGCCGCACCGTGCCCATCGTTGTTGTCTCACACCCATCATTGCTGCCTCATTGTGCCCGTCATAGCCGCGTCAATACTAGTGACTGTGCCCATTCATACAGTCTCAGCAGTCAGTAGCTGGATTGCACAGTGGGCATTTTCCGCTGTATTTTGGAGCTCAGTCTGAAATGTTGTCACCACAGCACGGCCGAAAAGTCCCGCCCTCCTCGTAGACCAGCTTGTTTGATAGACGCAGTGTTCTGTCTATCACACAAGCTGGTCTAGGAGGAGGGCAGGACTTTTGTCACAGAGCGGCCAAAAAATTTCAGTCAGCTCCGAGACACATCGGTCTCCCGCTGTGTAAGGGAGAGAGAGAGGGGAGCGCTGCGGCCCCAGGGCAAGCAGCCTAATGCCCAGTATCCAGCCCTGCCCTCACTCGAGTATAAGCTGAGGGGGGCTTTTTTTCAGCATAAAAAAATGTGCTGAAAAAGTCATCTTATACACGAGTATATACGGTAATCTATATTAAGAATAATGGGCAGTAGGTACACCCATGTTTGCATGCATATTCTTCATGGAGGTGTTAGACAAGGTGCTATGGGTCATTATAAGCTATAAGCAACAGTCCATGTAATATATTAGGGGTGCTGAAATTAATCGCTGCACCGATGCATCGCGATTCGGGTGTCCCCGATGCGGCACCGATGCATGCGACAGTATTAATCGATTACCGTGACGTCATTGCCCCGCCCCTCCCGGCACAGAGCTCCGAGTGTATCCCCTGTTGTTTAAAATGCTCTCCGGCTCACTTCCAGCTCTCCTCACGTCAGCGGAGAATTCTCAGCCCCACCCGCTGACTGTCACTATCAAATCAGAAGAGGTGGGCGGGGCTGAGAATTCCTGCTGACATCAGGAGAGACGTGAGCCTTGAGAGTAGAGAGGCGGGCAATGTCGGGACACAGTAGGGAGGGACTAATGAGGGAACTTGAGATACCCATTGGCAGAGAAGCTGCTGCCTACTTAGCCAATGGGTGCACAGGGCGGCCTGTCCATCACATTCTTTGTACCGTGATCTTCCTCTGCTGGGCTCTGCAATAGATGATATCATCAGTCAGAGCCTGGCAGAGAAGTGAGCAGAGGAAGTTTTCTTTGCTATCACTGCACTGGCATCCCCAGCATCCGTTTAGATGAGAAAAAGCAACAGACGAGAAAAGTGAGAGGGGGATGATTCTTCTACAGAATTCCATATGGATCAAGCAGCCAGGTAAGGAGCACCAGTGCCCCCCTCCCCCACTGACTGGCAGTGCCTCCAAACTGCCCCATTGGGCACCAGGACCCCTATCTCCCCTCACTAAGCACTTTAGCCTCCTATCTCTCCCCACTAGGCCCCAGGAACCCTCCCATCTCTCCCCACTAAGCACCAGGACCCCCCATCTCTCCCCACTTATCACCCCCATCTCTCCCCAATAAGCACCAGGACCCCCCCATCTCTCCCCACTAAGCACCAGGACCCCCCTAATTGAGCACCAGTGATCCCTTTTGTCCTCCTTGAAAAAAATGGGGATATTTGTTATAGCAAAAAGCAAAAAATAGTGTTTTTTTTCAAAAGTGTTGCTTTTTTTTTGTTTATAGCGCAAAAAATAAAAACCACAGAGATGATCAAATACCACCAAAAGAAAGCTCTATTTGTGGGAGGAAATAGGACATCAAAAAGGATGTTAATTTTGTTTGGGTACAACGCCGCACGACTGCGCAATTGTCAGTTAAAGTAACAGTGCCGAATCTCAAAAAATGGCCTGGTCATTCAGCAGCCAAATCTTCCAGGGCTGAAGTGGTTAAAGTGGTTGTAAACCCTTACAAACCACTTTGACCTACAGGTAAGCCTAGATTAAGGCTTACCTGTAGGTCCCCTAAGCCGCAGATATGCCGCAAGTGTCGGCTCCCATGCGCATGCTCCCATGCCCATGCGCCGGAGCAGTGAGACTCAGAGACCCACCAAGAAGATGGACGCTCGGAACTACAGGGGACAGTGGTGACTTCGCTGGCTCCTGTGTCAGGTAAGTGACACATAATGGACTACTATGCGATGCATAATAGTCCATTATGCTTTACCTTTGCAGGGAATCAAAGAGGAAGTGAGGTTATTTTTAATTCAAAGTTCCAGTAAATCTCTTTATTAAAAGTCAGCAGCTACAAAAAAAGTGTATCTTCTTTTAATAAAAAGTCACTCACCTGTCCCACAATCCAGCGATGTGGCCACCCAAACCCTCCATTCTCTCCCCCGCCTGTCCACGGCGCTGGCAATACTACTGTGGGTATCCGGCTGTGACAGCTTGCAGCTTCACAGCCGGGTGAGCATGTCTCACTGCGCTGTCCTGAATGGGCGCGTAATCTTTTGGGACCTGTGATGTGTCCCAGAAGATTGCAGGGTGGAAGGGCCGCCTAGGCGGCCGTAGCAGAAATGGGAGTTTGTCAGTAATCGTGATGCATTGTGGAATCGAATCGTTGACCAGATAATCGTAATCGAATTGAATCGTGAGACCAGTGAAGATGCGCACCTCTAATATATATATTTCTTGATCATACATCACGGGATACAGGAGCTTCATTACATAGTGGGTTATATAGGCACCTCTGGTGATTGGACACTGGTTAACCCCAATTAAGGAGAATTCCTCCCCTATATAACCCCTCCCATATGGGAGGCACCTCAGTTTTTTCGTGAAAGTGGGGAAAAAATGGTGTAGCGTTGTGAGTGAATAAAGGAATAACTCAAAAGATTGTATATTAAGGAGTGATAGTAGTAAAACTAGTACTGTACCACATACAAGTGACAAAATGTGTAAAAATGCGTGAACCGAAATACAAATATTAGTTCGCTAAATATGTAGATACACAATATATGTATAAGTGCATACAACTTTTGGTGGATGTCAGTGACTGAAATATAAGTCCCAGCAAAACAGTCCACATATGTTGGGTAGTGAACAAGTATCAATGTTAGTCTTCCCAACGGAAAGATCAGGCAACCCACAGTTCAGTTGGACCGGGAACGACTTGTCTGGAGTAATTTCAGAAAAAATAAATCCTCTTACCAGAGAAAATGGACTCATCTGTTGTATGACACTGGGTCAACTGCGCTTGTAATCCCAGGTGATTTCAATCAGGTATTATAAGTTGGTGGTAGGTCCACGTAAATCACTGCGCTGTCTCTGGATTTCACGGACTTCCAGTATTGGAGGCTGTGACGTACGTCTCCCGGGTCAACAGGGTCCAGTTATTCGCATTGGGGTGCCGTCCCAAGTACAGTGGATATTCAAAAAAAGGAAAAGGAAAAAAGCCTCCAAATGGTGCAGGTCAGACGGTAACCATTGGGCTTATTAAGAAAGGTCATAAAAACCATAATATAAAAACATGTGATCACAAAATAAAATAGAACATAGAAAAGCAATGTGGGGTGCAAAATGCAAGCCCGATGCGTTTCGACAACAAAAGGTCTTCAACAGGGGCATATTGTAACTCTCCACATTGCTACTAAATTTATAAACTAACAACCGGTCCGCCTATTAAGGGGCAGAGCCGGAATTAAAGTCAAGGTGTGTGTAAGGTAGTCGTCCAATGGGTACGCATCAAAGAACCCATGGGCAGTCCGCCCTGCACATCATAGCCAATGGGTGTCAGGCCGTCAATCCCACGTACCCTCTGTTTAAACACAGATGAGCCCCGTACATTAAAAAAATATATATAGACACCATAGCCTCAAATGATACAGTTAGAGCACAGCACTCACGGCTAAGCCTGAAATTCCACATCTCGCTCTCATCCTATATCCCAAAGGATGTGTTTGCCAGTGCAGTTATACATCATCCATCGGAGCATGTGGGGACATGGGAAGTTGCGGGCGTATGAGTGGTCAATCCGTCAGCTGATCCACGTCAGACAAGCCAGGCGCTGGGAGTATACAGCCGTCCAAACCCCTCTCATACAGGGGTTGGGCGCTCACCTTGTATCTCAAAACGGACAGCCTTTACTGAAACAGCGGTGATCTTGCCTCATTAGGTAGATATCGCTGTGTGGATCCTACGGCGTCCATGACATGTGTTTTCCTGTTGCCATGACAATGTGCAGGACGCTGAACAGGCACTTCCTTGTTCTAGATCACATGACTCCCGACGTCAGCGTTCTGTGTATTGAACACAGGCGCTCAACAGACATCATCACTGATAGTGAAGTGGGCGTCGCCGCAGCCTGTGTCCCCATACACAACTTTAGGCAAACAGAACTGAATCACACAACATGTGAGGGAAAACAATCAGTGAATTAAGATACAAATTATGCGGATTATAACCTTAAATATAATCTATCTTGCCTGTAATGTACAATACAATGGCACAGAAAAAGAGCTAAATAGACCTCTATATTTGTAGCAAAATGTAACTTCTGCATGAAAAATGGAACATAATAGTGAGTGTAACCAAAGAAAGGGATAAAAATATAGTAAATGACACCCAATATAAAAACATTGGGATATATAGATACTATGTGCAAAAATTCAATCGTATGAAAGAGGATGTATATAAACATGATGATAAATATTTAAATTATAAAGCGCCAAAAGAGTAACAGCAATGGCTATATGCAATCAATAGATTTATGTAGGATCATATTAAACTTATATTAGTAATAATTTTAGAGCACACTTTATATTTCTTCACAGGCTAGTGCCAGAAATATGGAACACCAAAAAAAATATATAAAAATATAATAAAAGTGTATAAGGAGCATATTCGTCTGATGAAAGATGTGTATCTCTTTTGAATACAGATTTATGCTTGATTAAAATTTCAGAATTTCAGGCTTAGCCGTGAGTGCTGTGCTCTAACTGTATCATTTGAGGCTATGGTGTCTATATTTTTTTTTTTTAATGTACGGGGCTCATCTGTGTTTAAACGGAGGGTATGTAGATTGGTTCACACCCAACACTGCTGGGGGAGGATGTGATGCGGGAAGGCTGGGGGAGGAGCCCGAGACGGTGTCTGTGAGGACGGAAGGGGAGGCAGGAGAACCATGGCAGCAAGTCCAATACAGTTGCTGGTGAAGTGGGATAGAACACTGTGCTAGAGGACCGCACATGGTGACCCCCGCAGATGCCTATTCCCCACAACATTGGATCAGGAGACCAAGGAGGAGTGACTGATAGATCGGGGTGGACAGCAATAATGGACACAGGAAACTGAACAGGGGTAAGTGAGAGATATCCCTGGTTCAACCAAAAGTGGCTGCAAGAGAAAACACCTGATCCTGAGACCCCACGAGTGATTGTTGGTGCTGGCCTCCCCTCTGTCTCCTCCATGCGCCCCCCCCTCTTATATTTGCCTTTGTGTGCTCTGTATATTATGCTCTGTATACTACCCTCCGGAGCCCCTAGATTATCTAGCGCTGTTGCATCGTGAACTGTGTTTGAACTGTGTTTGCTATGGAAGCTAAAGAGATTTGATGACTGAGGGAGAGATACAGCAGCTGGGGCTGGCTAAAATTTAAACGACAGGAGACCTAAGAGAGGTCTTGACGGAGCAAGGATTCTTTTTGGAACCTATGGATTTATGAGAGCTACGGAATTGAAATGTCTGTATGAACTGTACCAATGAGAGGGCCTGTTTAAATGTCAATGACTGCCAATAACCCTAGGAGTGGCTCAATTGATTAAATGCTGGAAGTACTGGAACTTCTAAACTGATAGTTGAAATTAGTACTGAGTTTTAAGTTCACTTAAGGACTAAGTATTGATGTAGCTTAGTACTGACTGAAAAGGTTATGAACTATAATATGAACTAAGCTGCAAATTAAGTGATGAATTAAGTGATGAACTCTGCGATTTCACTATGCGATAAACTCGGAGCGATTTCTACTGGAGAGTAACTTTTCTTCCTGTGGTGGATAGCAGCCGAATAGACAATTGGGTCAAGCTGAAATAGAGCTGCAAAAGCAGCTGATTAGATAACTGGGTTAAGCTAATATAGAGCTGCAAGGGTATAAGGACATTCCTTTTTTTTTCTACCCCCTCTCTGTGGTTTTCTTTTTCTTTCCTCCCGCCTCTCTTACGCTATACAGAGACCGGGAAAGAGGGATGAATGGTATGTTTTTCATAGGTGCTCCAGCAAAATAAAATACAAAAAAAATCCATCAAGTCTCAGAATTTTCAATTCCATCTAAACTAGGGGGCCTGAGAGGGTTAAGTGACTGGAGACATGAGAGACATAAGAGAGGTCTTAATGGAGCAATGATTTTGTCTGAAAACTATGAACCCATGAGATCTATGGAATTTTGCATGAACTGTATTAATGAGAAGACCTATTGAAATGACTACCTAATAACCCTAGGAGCGGCTCAATTGATTAAACGCTGGAATTACTAAACTGATAGCTGAAACTAGTATTGAGTTCTTTGTTTACTTAAGGACTATGTATTGATACAGCGTAGTACTGATTTGAAAGGTTATGAACTATGTTACGAACTAAGCTGGGAATTAAGTGATGAACTCTGCGATTCAACTATGCGATAAGCTCAAAGCGCTATCTACTGGAGAGCAACTTCCCACTCTGTGGTGGATAGCAGCTGATTAGACAATTGGGTCAAGCTGAAATAGAGCTGCAAAAGTATAAGGACATTCCCCTTTTTCTTTTTTTTTTCTTTTTTCTCTTCCTCTCTCTCTCTACGTGTCCTCTCGCCCCACTTACGCTATATAGAGATCGGAAAAAAGGGACGAAGGGTACGCTTTTTATAGGCCCTGTACAGGATCTTTACAGGTGCCCTAATAAAATAAGTAAAGGAAAAAAAAAATCCATCAAGTCGCAGAATTTTCAATTCTTAAAGCAAAAGTGAAGAGAAGTATTTCATCTAAACTGGGAGCCTGAGAGGTGAAACGGCAGGATATTCTTCTCTCCCCTTACCCTTCCTTTCAAATTAATAAAAGCAAAGATTGGAACCGAGAGGTACTCCCCTCCATACAGGACAACTATTTTGTCAAACAAGATAAGTGAACAAGATACATGATGAGGGGAAGACCACATAAAACAACAGAACCTAAAACCCCGAGGGAGAGTTTAAATACTAGTGTAACCGCTAGTTCAATACAAAAATATTTGACAACTAAAGAGGGTAACCAAAAAAGGCCAGATGTAAAAAAAAAAAAAACATCCTTGCCAACCAAAAACGCAAAAAAGGAAACGGCTAAGTTAAAAGGAGCCCAAGGAGATAAAACAAGAGAAGAAACACAAACAGAGAGAGTGATGGAAACTTACGAGGGGGAAGGGGAAGAACAGCGAAGTATAGCTCAAATGCCCACAAAGATCGAGATGATGGCAATGTTTGAAAGGATGGAAAGATTAATCAAGAGTGAGATTACAAATGTCCGGATGGATCTGGGCCATTTGCTGCGGAGAGTAGAAGAGGCTGAGGAGAGAACTGAGAAACAAACACAAGAAATCGCAGAATTAAAATCGCAAGTGAAAGCACTGCAAATTAACCAAAGAAATACCTTTTATAAAATGGAAGCACAGGAAAACCAAAATAGACGCCAAAATCTAAGGATAAGAGCCCTCCCAGAGCAAAACGGAGAGAGACTGGAGGAAAAAATAAGGAAAATATTTAACCCCCTACTAGGACGAGAAGAGGACGAGGAGTTAAAGATCGATAGAGTACATAGAATTAGAAAGCCTCTAGGAATGAAGGAGGAAACCCCACGAGATGTCATTGTTAAATTCCATCGGTATACAGACAAGGAGAAAATATGGAGGAACCTCAGAGAGAGACACCCGCTGCAATATGAGCAAACAACTTTGCAAGTATTTGCGGACTTGTCAAGTGAAACATTATCCAGAAGAAGACAACTAAAACCATTACTAGAACATTTAAGACAAGCTAATATTAAATATAGTTGGGGGTTCCCTGCAGCTTTGATAGTATATAGGGACGGAAAGACGGTTAGATTGAAATTTCCGGAAGAAGTACAGGACTTCTGTACAGAGTTACAGATTCCAACCATTAGTATACCTAAGCGAATGGAAAGAGAGGAAAGACTAATTGAAGAGGGAATGGGGCAGAGAGCTTAATGTAGAGGGGGGGTGGGGGGGAGGGGGGGCTGGTGTAATTTATTACAAAAGAAACGAGATGGGAGAGAGGTAAAGTAAATAAAAGTTAATGTGGGTATGGGTGGAAACGGGAAGAGCCTCCCTGGACTATCTGCTCCCTCCTCTCCCCCCCCTATGACTACTGGGCCTTCATGGCCGGGGGGGAGTGGAAGGACACGGAATGCCGGGCTTGGAGCTTCACCCCAAGGGGTAAGGTACATATTCCAGGATGGGGATATATTCTGGATATAGGTACAATGACCAAAGAGGGGTCTGGGAAGGTTGGGAGGAGGTTGGGAGGGGGGGTGGGAGGGGCGGGGGGAGAAAGAAGACCCGACAGCAGAAAACCTTGTTAAGTGAGAAAAGAGAAAAAAACAGCCTGACTAAAATCTATGTCTATAGTTAATTGTTTGTCATATAACGTTAGGGGGCTAAATGAATCAGCAAAGCGGTTTAAAATTCTGAAAGAAATAGAACAATATGAAGCGGGTATAGTGTTCTTACAGGAAACCCATCTATCATACGAAAGCAAGATTAGAATATACTCCCCTAGGTTCCCGGTGTGGTTTTATGGAGATTCTTACTCAAGGAACTCAAAAGGGGTAGCTATCGGTATAGGACGGGAGGTATACTATAAAATAGAAGAAAGATTAGTCGACCCGGAGGGTAGATTCCTCTTTCTGAAGGGGAAACTATGGGGAGTAGACTATACCCTCGCTAACATATACTGCCCAAATAGAAGTCCAACGGTTTTTCTGAAAGGAATATTGGAGAAATTATGGGATTTTAAAAGAGGAAGAATAATTATAGCTGGAGATATGAACTTTTGTATGAATCCACAAATGGATAGTTCGTCCCGTGTGCAGGGGATTGGGAAAGAGCAGAGGAGAATACTAAAACACAGGCTATATCAGTATCAGCTTATGGATGCGTGGAGAACTATGCACCCAAGGACACGAGACTACTCGTTCTATTCCCCTGTACACGGGACGTACACAAGGATCGACTACTGGTTAGTGGAACATAGGGTTCTGGACGAGGCGATATCCACAGATATAGGAATTAGAACATTGTCTGATCATTCTCCAATATGCCTGAAGATCAAAATCCCAGAATTTCAGAAATCTCCTTTTTCCTGTAAATTGAATAGGGAACTGCTGGACAAGAAGGGAGAGGAAATAATTAGAAAAGAATTGGAGTTTTTTTTTACCACTAATTTAAATGAAGAGAATATGGAAAATATTATTTGGGAGACACATAAAGCTTATATAAGAGGGATATATATTTCATTAGGTACAAATAGGAAGAGAGAAGGTATTAAAAAGAGTAGGGAGTTGAGGGAGGAAATCCACGGATTAGAGCAAGAACATAAAAAGGCAAATGGCAGGGGAAGTGGACAGGTAGTGGACCTATTACATAAACTGGCTATGAAAAGAGAGGAACTCGGGGAATTAATGGAACAGGAAATAAGGACGACATATAATAGGATTACTAAAGAGAGATGATATAGCGGCATTAAAAATAGTAAGATCTTAGCAAAGATATTGAGGAAAAAAAGATCGAAGAATTATATAGAGAAAATACTAAATAAAGAGGGAGAGCCGGTCTATAAAACTAAGGAAATAGCAGAAGTTTTTAGAGAATATTATGAGCAGTTATATTCCGTGACAAAAAAAGAGACAGGAAAACAAGAGATGAAGAGAAGGGGAAAAATTAAAGACTATATACTTCAAGCAAATATCCCTAAAATACCGGGGGAATTGGCGCAGGAACTGGAGAATCCAATCTCAGTCCAAGAAGTAATACAGGCAATAAAAGAGACCAAAGGAGGAAAGAGCCCAGGGCCTGATGGCTATATAATAGAATATCTAAAAAAAGTTTGGAGACATACTAGCCCCAATTTTATGTGCATATTATAATGGACTAGGTACAAAATATGGACTAAGGGAGGAGGCCTCCACTGCGACAATCTCCACGATATTGAAAGAGGGAAAAGAGAATACAATATGCTCAAACTATAGACCGATCTCACTACTCAATACGGACGTTAAATTGTTCACAAAAATATTGGCCGCTAGAATAAAGAAGTTAATGCCTAGCTTAGTCCACGCAGATCAGGTGGTGGGATTCATCGAGGGGCGAGAAGGAAAAGATAATGGAGTAAGGTCAATATTACTGCTTCAGAGGATGAAGGAGAGTAGAATCCCAAGTCTACTCCTATCAATAGATGCTGAGAAAGCTTTTGATCGAGTAGACTGGGGATTCATGATGGGCACCCTAAGGGGAATGGGGTTTGGACCCAAAATTTTGAAGTGGATAAAGGCACTATATAACAGCCCCAAGGCAGTGGTAAGAGTTCATGGGGTACTATCAACAGCCTTCAGAATGAACAATGGGACTAGACAGGGGTGTCCGCTGTCCCCCCTATTGTTCGTTCTGGCATTGGAGCCACTCCTGGAGACGATAAGGAGAAACCCAGATATAAAGGGGGTTGAGATAGAGGGGGGAATACATAAGACAGCCGCATTTGCGGATGATATTCTGTTCTATGTATCTAGCCCACGAATCTCCATGCCAAACTTGTTAAAGGCTTTACAGGAATACGGGGAATTATCTAACTTTAAAATTAACCCAAGCAAGTCAGAAATCTTAAACGTAAATATAAATCCAAGAGAAGAACTTGACATTAAGAGAGAATTCCCATTTCTATGGCAAAAAGAAATTAAATATTTAGGGATTAAACTGACTGCATCAATAGAAAAAATATACCAAATAAACTATATCCCCCTTCTAGAAGAATTGAGAGAAGAAATAAGGAGAATGAGAACAAAGCCCCTGTCATGGTTAGGAAGAATTAATGCCTTAAAAATGATTATTCAACCTAAAATCCTTTATAAATTTCAACTATTACCAATATATATCCCCCCCCCCCCTATATTTTAAAATGATAAATTCTTTAATTTCTAAATTTATCTGGAACAACAAGAAACCTAGAATCCCACTGAAGACTTTGCAAAAGGGAAAAGATGAGGGGGGTCTGAATGTCCCAGACTTTAGAAAATATTACGAAGCAGCAGTGTTAACACGGGTGGTGGAATGGGCAAAATTAGAAAGTAAAAAAAAGATGGGGAAAAATAGAACACAGTTTATCAGGCACAAATCTAGGTAGAGAAATCTGGACTCCTTTAAAATATAGATCACTAGGGAAGACAACACCTTTGGTCACAAAAAATGTGTTTAGAGTATGGGAGGGAATACACAAACATAACAAGTGGAAATATAATTCCCCTTTAATTTATCTAAAAGATAATGATTTTTTTGCACCTGGTGAAAGTACAATAGGAGGGAAATGGATAAAACAAGATAATATGCAATTACGACACATAATTAAAGAGGGGAAATTGAAAACACTAGCAATATTACAGAAAGAAAATGACTGGATGGAGTTGAATGAGTGGCGATACCTGCAGCTTAGACATTTCGTCTCAAGACTACCACAACCGCTTAGAGATGGAGAAAATTTGACTGCCTTGGAGCGGATATGTGAGGGGAAATCCCCAAGGGCAGGTATTGCCCAGTTTTATAAGGTCTTGAGACGGGAATGTGAAGCGGAGGTACCAATCTTCATTAAAAAAATGGGAAGAAGAGATAGGAGCACGGGGTGAAAACCAAAATATAGAAAAAATATTGAAGATGGTGCACAGATCCACAGAAAATAGTAAGACGATAGAAACAAATTATAAAATTTTAGTAAGATGGTATAGGACCCCAGATATAATGGCAAAGTACCAGTCTGGGAAATGTTGGAGGAATTGTGGACAAACGGGAAGTTTGGCCCATATATGGTGGGATTGTCCCAAGATTAAAGAATATTGGAGAGAAATAATAAGATATATAGAAGTAATAGCTAAAATACAGCTACCTGAGAACCCATGGGTATGCCTATTCCATGCAGTAGATACCCCAATTAAGGAGTATAGGAATTCCCTTACAAGCTCATTAATAAACGCGGCAAAAAGTCTGATTCCGAAAAAATGGAAAGAAATAGAAGCACCCAAAGTAAAGGAATGGTTAGGAAAAGTTGAGGAAATGTACAGCATTGAAGGGCTGGGAATGGAGGAAGAAAGAGAAAGAAAGAGATTCCATGTGAGATGGAAATACTGGAAAATCTTTAGACAATCTGTGATCTTTAATGAGGTAATGGGTCGGTAGGGGTGGGAAGAGGGGTGGGAGGGAGATATTTTAGAAGAACTCGAGAAGTAAAGAAAGAAAACCAGGATAATGTGAAAAATTGAAAGGCATGAATGTATATTGGTTCTATGGTTTTCTTTTAATACCTGATTATGTTTTGTACGCAACTTAAATGAAAAATTTAAATAAAGAATTAAAAAATAAATAAACGGAGGGTATGTGGGATTGACGGCCTGACACCTATTGGCTATGATGTGCAGGGCGGACCGTCCATGGATTCTTTGATGCGTACCCATTGGACGACTACCTTACACACACCTTGACTTTAATTCCGGCTCCGCCCCTTAATAGGCGGACCGGATATATGTTAGTTTATAAATTTAGTAGCAATGTGGAGGGTTACAATATGCCCCTGTTGAAGACCTTTTTTTGTCAAAACGCGTCGGTCTTGCATTTTGCACCCCACATTGCTTTGTTCTATTTTATTTTGTGATCACATGTTGTGTTTGTTATGGTTTTTATAAACCCAATGGTTACTGTCTGACCTGCACCATTTGGAGCCTTTTTTCCTGTTCCTTTTTTTGAATATCCACCGTACTTGGGACGGCACCCCAATGCGAATAACTGGACCCTGTTGACCCGGGAGACGTACGTCTCAGCCTCCAATACTGGAAGTCCGTGAAATCCGGAGACAGCGCGGTGATTTACGTGGACCTACCACCAACTTATAATACCTGATTGACATCACTTGGGATTACAAGCGCAGTTGACCCAGTGTCATACGACAGATGAGTCCATTTTCTCTGGTAAGAGTATTTATTTTTTCTGAAATTACTCCAGACAAGTCGTTGTTCCCGGTCCAACTGAACTGTGGGTTGCCTGATCTTTCCGTTGGGAAGACTAACATTGATACTTGTTCACTACCCAACATATGTGGACTGTTTTGCTGGGACTTATATTTCAGTCACTGACATCCACCAAGAGTTGTGTGCACTTATACATATATTGTGTATCTACATATTTAGCGAACTAATATTTGTATTTCGGTTCACGCATTATTACACATTTTGTCACTTGTATGTTTCACTGAACTTTGTTTGGGTGTTAGCCGCTGATCCCCACTTTAGCTATAGCGCAGTGTTTTTCCCCTCCAATTCACCTCAGTTTTTTCGCCAGTGTCTATGGTGGTTGGTCACATAAAACTTTAGCTCTGTGCAGGTCCCTGCGGGGGCCTAAGGGCTACAACAAACCGGATCTATACCTCGGGCCGATATTTGACTTCCAAGATGGTATGGTACCCGGGCCTCGTCGGCCGAAGAAGCGAGGTTTGGCCTGTAAGTCCTCTCCTATTGGAAGACTGGGCTCTTGAAAACCAGACTTGGTGTACTATACAGAGCGCACAAAAGTTTCTGGCAGAGTCTTTTACATGGTCCAGGTAGGAGGCTCTTTCCAGAAAGAGCCCCAGATAAACCTGAAGGTTGGCTAACACTGCCCGCCGTGATGGGTGAAGGCTGGAATTTGTCTGTTTCAGCAATTCCTGCGGCGAGGACAGGTAAGGGAAGTTAATCCTATATATGATGGATTTCTTCATTTTGAGTAGTTGTATGTCTTACCTGGTTTCCACCACTAGAGGGAGTAAGAGCAGCCTGATGCATACTTGCATGCCTTTCAGTACACACGCTCAGTGAAGCCTGGTTCTCCTGCTGTCTCACGTCTCCACTGCAGTCCCTGCCACAACAAGGTAACGCAGGGGTCCCACATAGTCTGGGGGTCCCACGCAGCTCCGGTGGAGTTCTCCTTCCCCCCCCCCCCCCCGATCCCGCGGTCCTCGTGCACGCGCGCCGGGCGCGTTCCCAGCCTAATGGAGGAGGGGGAGTGTGGTTGTGAGCCGTGCATGTCAGTGTGCATGGCGCTGTACTGCGCAGGCGCCAGGCGGCAGATTTAAAAAGCCCAGAGCGTCAGGGGGCTGTAAGTGTGAGACACAGGAGCTGTGGGCAGTAAGCATCCGAGGGGATTGGATCCAGGCAAACCTTAGACACTACTCAGCATCAGGTTGTGCAGTTTAAGCATATATATTTGTGAGACTTTAAGCACAACAGTGATTGCATTTGTACTAGTACCTCTGCTTTGTAGCTTAGGACTATGTCTCCTCGTAAGAGGGTCTCAGGGGGAGGTAGCAAAGGCACTGGTAAATCACCGCCTAGGTCCAGGGGTTCTAAAGGTGCCTGTAAGTTACCACCCCCCCCCCCCCTGCAAGACTGGAGCCAGCCTCTCAAGACGAGTCAGTGCCCCTGTCAGGTTTTGCAGCCTCTCCTAATGTCCCAGCCCCGGTTTATGTCACTGAGGACTCCCTTAGGGCTACATTGGAGGGTTTTGAAGGGAGAATAATGAATTTTATTTCTGCTTCCCTGAAAGATAGCAGGAAAAGGGGTAGATCCCCTCCCTCTGCTGAAATTCCTCTCTCAGATGATTCTTCTGAAAATGAGGAGAGATCCCTGTCTTGGGACAGGGATCAGGAGCAGTTGGATGATTCAGAGGAAGAGGAGAGAGTCCCCTCCTCCCAGGCGCTCAGAAAACAGGTGCAGTATTATACTGAATTGGTGCGTACCACATTCAGAATGCCTGCTGCTGAAGTCGCTACGTCCTCTGTTTCTTCCCTGGGAGCCAGGAAAGCCCCACAGACTGCCTGTTCCTTTCAAAATCATCCCTTAATGGATGAATTGTTGTATGAGGATTGGGGACATCCCGATAAACTATTTGCTCATCCTAAAAGGTTTTCTATGCATTATCCTCTGGAGAAAAGTTTCACCAATAAGTGGGGGGTCCCATCTGTTGATGCGGCTGTTTCTTGCGTGAATAAAAACCTGACTTGTCCCTTGGATAATGCGCAGATATTTAAAGATCCAACTGATAAGAAGCTGGAAACCTTATTAAAAGTCTCCTTTTCCATGGCTAGCGCTGTAGTGCAACCTACAGTCGCAGCCGTGGGGTTGTGCCAGTTCCTCAAGGAACAGGTTAAGCAGATGCTTGGGCTCCTTCCCAGCGAGGAAGTAGAGAAGTATGCAGAGATGTTTCATATTCTGTGTTTCATGATTGATGCGATTTTGGATTCTGTCCAACAAGCATCACGTTTGTCCCTCATGTTGGTACACATGCGAAAGGCTCTATGGCTAAAGAATTGGGCAGCTGAGCTGTCATGCAAGAAGCATTTGATTGGGTTCCCGTTGAAAGGGGAATGTTTGTTTGGAGAAGAATTACACAAATTCGTCCAAAAAATTTCAGGGGGTAAATCTACTCTCCTTCCAGTCAAAAGGAGCAAGCGTCCTTCATTCAGACGTGCTCTCTCTCCCAGAGCATCAAGCTCTAAGCAGTGGCGACGGCCTTCTCACCTCCTTCAGAGCTGAATGACTCCTGGTTACTGCCTTGGTGGTTTATATAGGCCACTGCTGTGGCACTGTTTGACTGAACCCTGATGGGGCAGTCCTGAAGCTTCACCATCCAGGATTATAGGGCTAGTTGTACTGCCCATAATTCTAGAACATTGATGGGCAGGGTCTGCTCTGTCCCTGACCATTTCCCCTGGACTGTGAGCCAGTTTACATTTGTAGTCAGTACTCTCTAAGTTACCAGGAGAAAAGATTTTTCCTTTCGCAGGTTCTGATCCTGCAACCACCAGCTTAGGCTTAAGCATGCCTGAGGAGATGAGCACATTGTATAATCCAGGGCTTTTCTTCCTTTGTTCCAAGCCAACAAGAATATCTATAATCTTGTTTATTTTATATTTTAAAGCGGGGTTCCACCCTAAAGTGGAACTTCCGCTCATCGTATCCCCCCCCCCCCCCCCCGTGTCACATTTGTCACCTTTCAGGGTGGAGTGGGGTGCAGATACCTGTCTAAGACAGGTATTTGCACCCCCTTCCGGGGTCTATGCCGTTTCCTGTCCCGCCGCGCTGTCTGCTGGGACACACACGGGTCCCAGAGACGGCGTGGACCATTCCTAGTGTGCTGCGTGACTCGCGCAGTAGGGAATCGGGAAGTGAAGCCTTGTGGTGGCTTCACTTCCTAACTCCCTCACCTAGAATGGCGGCGGCAGCAGCTGAGACCCGAGCAATCGATCGGTCTCTGCTGCCAACATCGCTGGACCCTGGGACAGGTGAGTGTCTATTTATTAAAAGTCAGCAACTGTAGTATTTATAGCTGCTGGCTTTTAATTTTTTTTTTTTGTAGGTGGGATCCCTCTTTAGGCTGGGTTCACACTGCTGCGGGGGGAGATCCGGATGTGATTCGCACCGCAAATCACATCCGATCTCCGTAGCGATGCGAGTACAGCCATACAGATAGTATGGCTGAATTCGCATCGCTCCCGCAGCAAACTCGCATGGGACCCTTTTTTTGGTCCGCAACAGAATCGGATCGCATGGGGGTTCACACCATGCAATCCGATTCCTGTGCGAATCGGCAGATCGCACTGCGATATGCGGACGGATCTGGGGGTGTCATTAACATATTGACACTCCCAGCCGTCCGCATAGGGCAGTGTGAACTGCCGGCGGGAGTAATGCGATGCGGGAAAACGCAGCGGATTCGCGGCGTTCCCGCATCGCAGTGGTGTGAACCCGGCCTTAAAGGAGAAGTTTAGCCAAAGCTTTTTGGGCTATACTTCTATGGATCACAGGATTTCAGTTAGTACTGCACTCCTGTGACCTGTTTTAAGCCCCCAGCATGCAAAATATGGTAGGTATCTGCCCAGAATCTTGGACTGGCGGCTTGCACAGCCTCTCAGTGAGTTGCTAAGAGCCTGAGCCACCTGCTCTCGCCCTCTCACAGCCAGAGGGGCAAAGCATTGATCTGGTGATTGACAGTGTCACCAGCTCTCTTCAGGCTGAAGACCAAGAGCTAAGTGATCAGCAGTATTAGAGGTGGCGGGGGACAGCTGCAGCTGGTTCCGGTGCTGCAGCGATCTAGGTAAGTCTGATTGTTTAGTTTTGATTTTTTCTTAGCCCATACTGTTTCAACTATTTAAAGACTTGGATAGTTTAGGTCAGTGTTTCTCAACATTTTTCCAAACGGGGCATCCTTCAAAGGTTTTTTTCAGTCTCGGGGCACCTCTGTCCAAGGTATGGTTCATGTTACTGCATGTTGTGAAACAGACAAATGCTCTAAAACGTGATGTGTTGCTCATTATACACTGAAAGTAAAGCTGTGTCCACTCTAAGGTTTAAACAAATTTTAGATTGCAAGCTCCTATGAGCAGGGCCCTTAAAATCCAATTGCTAACTGTTTTGATAAATGTAGCACCATATATCCTGTAGAATTATTTTTTTCTTTTACCACTTAAGCCCCTGACCATTTTGCAGGCCAAAGACCAGAGCACTTTTTGCGATTTGGCACTGCGTAGATTTAACTGACAATTGCACGGTCGTGCGACGTGCCTCCCAAACCAAATTGTCGTCCTTTTTTCCCCACAAATAGAGCTTTCTTTTGGTGGTATTTGATCACCCCTGCGTTTTTTTATTTTTTGTGCTATAAACAAAAAAAAGTGACAATTTTTGAAAAAACTTATTATTGTTAACATTTTGCTATAATAAATATCCCCCAAAAATATATAAAAAACTATTTTCTTAGTTTAGGCCGATACGTATTCTTCTACATATTTTTGGTTAAAAAAATCGCAATAAGCGATTGATTGGTTTGCGCAAAAACTATAGCGTTTACAAAATAGGGGATTTTTTATAGCATTTTTATTAATATGTTTTTTTTTTTTACTAGCAATGGTGGTGATCAGAGATTTTTATCGTGACTGCGACATTATAGCAGACACATCGGACATTTTTGACACAGTTTTGGGACCATTGTCATTTATACAGCAATCAGTGCTATACAAATGCACTGATTCCTGTGTAAAGGCACTGGCAGTAAAGGGGTTAAGTGAGCCCTGGGGAGTGTTTCTAACATGGGGGGGTGTGGCTGTGTATGACGCATTATTGATCTCTGCTCCGATCATAGGGAGCAGAGATCAGTGACACTGTCACTAGGCAGAACGGGGAGATGCTTGTTTACATTAGCATCTCCCCATTCTTCCTCCCCGTGAGACGATCGCGGGTATCCCCGCAGCAATCGAGTCTGTGGGACCCGTGATCGGAATTATGGAGGTCCCGACCAGCACGCACGCAGCCGGCAAATTTAAAGGGACGTACCTGTATGCCCATTTGCCTGTCCGTTCCATTCTGTCGACGTACATCGGCGTGCGCCGGTTGGAAAGTGGTAAAAGCTAGTAAATGAATCTACCTAATTTTGTTTATACTTTCAAAATAAAAGTATATTATTGAGCTTGTTATGTTTTTTCTTTTTTTTTTCTTTTCTTTCTTTTATTTAGTTTTTTTGGTGATGTGGGATGATGTGAGGAAGTATAGATATGACTGTCCAAGTAACAAATATGCCCAAAATAGAATGGAAAAGTAACTTTCTCTGAGCAAGCTTGCTGCGCCTGCAAATACATTTGGAACTGCGCTAGGTCAATTTATGCACTGCATTTGCGCCCGTTCAAGTGCTCTGGTTCACTGCGCCGGCAAAATCTTAATAAATGTCAAGCCACGTAGATTAATTTGTATAAGTTGAACAGGCGCACCTCTCGACTTATTTTTTATTTTTTTTGAGCTGGTTCACTTCTATAGGTTTTTTTTAAATCTATTTGCACACAGGTCATGTTGGCATTAAGAAAAAAAAAATGAAGAAAAAAAAATGTTTGGGGGTCCCCTGAAATTCCATACCAGGCCCTTCAGGTCTGGTATGGATATTAAAGGGAACCCCGTGCCAAAAACAAATAGCGTGGGGGTCCCCCTCAAAATCCATACCAGGCCCTCCAGGGGCTGGCATAGGTTTTAAGGGGAACCCCGTGGCAAAAAAAATGGTTTGGGGTCCCCTCAAAATCCATACCAGACCCTTATCGAAGCACGCAACCTGGCAGGCCACAGGAAAAGAGGGGGGGACAAGAGCGCCCCCCCTCCTGAACCTTACCAGACCACATGCCCTCAACATTGGGAGGATGCTTTGGGGTCCCCCCCAAAGCACCTTGGCCCAAGTTGATGAGGACAAGGGCCTCATCCCCACAACCCTGGCCGGTGGTTGTGGGGGTCTGCGGGCGGGGGGCTTATTGGAATATGGAAGCCCCCTTTAACAAGGAGACCCCCAGAAACCGGCCTCCCCCCTGTGTGAAATGGTAAGGGGGTACAAAAGTACCCCGACCATTTCACCAAAAAAGTGACAAAAGTGTTAAAAATGACGAGACAGTTTTTGACAATTCCTTTATTAAAGTCTTCTTTCATCTTCTTTCTTCTGGTCTTCCTTCTTCCTTTCTTCATCCTTCGGTTTCTTCCATCTTCTTCTTCCTCCGATCCTCTTCTTCTTGTTCCGGTGTGATTTTGAGGGGGGCCACCACGCCATTTTTTTTTTTTTTTGGTGTGGGGTTTCCCTTAATATCTATACCAGACCTGAAGGGCCTGGTATGCTCTTGGTGTAGAACCCATGTCGTTTTTTTTTTTTTTTTTAAGTCTCCTAGCCTGGGGGCAACTTTAAAGCTGTGTTTGTAAGTCGCCCCAAGTCGCGCTGTGATTCGCACTCAAGTCATGTCCAAGTTGCCTCCCAAAGTCGCACTGGAAGTCGTGTTGCCCCTGTGGACTGTTAATGATACGGCGTGCATCAATTGTGCCGGCATATGCGTGCGCCGGTTCATACACTCACTTGATAATTTATCTGGCGCACAAATGGAGGTATGAACCGGCACAGCACATTCATCTTAGTAAACCAGCCCCAATCTGACACCACCGTTTTTATCTGCGGCTAAAATAGAGGATTATTTCTCCTCAGCAGGTCTTTATAGACTGCCCTCCCCAATCCGTAATAGCTTGGAGGTGCCAATCTCTATGGAAGAATTAAGAACAACGATAAAGTCAGTTAAACAAGGGAAAGCACCAGGCTTTACAATGCAATATTATAAAAAACTTTCGGTCAGTGTTGGGTACATATGATAAACGCATTCAATGTGTTCGGCCGGACTGCCGCACTCCCTCCAGATACACTTATGGTGCTGAGACGGAAGGAGGACGATCGGCTGGTTCCGGAAACTTTCGGCCCGCGACGGAAACCTTCGGAAGATCTACACGTGCTCACGCCCTCAGCGGCGTGTGAGAGCGGAGTACGCACCTGCGATCCCTGCAGAGGGTTTGTCTGCCAGTGCTAACGACTCCGTTGGTCTGGAGTCCATCCTTTGCGGTAAGAGTCAAACTTTTTCCCGGTTTCCTTTTGGCCTGGCATCAGCCCAAAGAGTGTTTAACAAAGTACTGGCTCCAGTATTGGCGTTGTTGAGACAACGCAGGATCACGATCGTGGGTTACCTAGACGATCTCCTCCTGAGAGCTTCTTCTGCCTCTGAATTAGAGGAGGATGTGGTGATCACCTTGCAGTCCCTGCAAGAATTTGGGTGCTGTTGAACCTAAAGAAGTCGTGGTTGTACCAACTCAGCATCTGTAGTACCTGGGGTTGCTGTTGGACTCCGGGGAAGCGAGAGCTTTTCTCCCTTCAGACAAATTGCTGACTCTCAGATGTGCGTTCAAACTACTGATGAACCGCAAGTGGTCATTGCTCCGCTTTTGCATGTGGGTGCTGGGGCTCATGGTAGCCTCCTTCGAGGCAGTACCTTATCCCCAGTTCCACACCAGAGTCCTGCAGAAGGAGATATTGACAAAATGGGACAAATCTCCATTGTCCCTGGATCGGCAGATGAGTCCCAGCCAGTCAGGGACTCTCTGATCTGGTGGTTTAGGTCCCCGGTGATTCAGTCCGGAAAATCGTTTCTTCCTCTGAAATGGACGGTGATCACTATGGACGCCAGTCTATCCGGCTGGGGTGGAGTGATGGGGATTCAGTCGGCTCAGGGCCTCTGATCGACGGAAGAATCTAAGTTGCCGATCAATCTGCTCGAATTGAGAGCGATCAGGCTGTGCCTCCACACGTGGTTGATGACCCTCCAAGGGTGTCCGATCAGTATACAGTCAGACAACGTCACGGCTGTGGCGTACATAAATCACCAAGGAGGAACAAGAAGCTCAGCCATTGCTCGGGAGGTTGCGCACAAACTTCGGTGGGCAGGGCGACATGTACCGGCCCTGTCGACCATTTACATCCCAGGGGTGGAAAATTGGCAGGCGGACTATCTGAGTCGACAGATGCTGGACCCAGGAGAATGGGCATTACATCCGGAGGTGTTCAGGCTGCTGTGCCTGAGATGGGGCACACCAGGTGTGGATCTACTGGCCTCCCGTCTCAATCGGAAGGTACTGAGATTCGTGTCCAGGTCCAGAGATCTGTGGGCAGACGCGCTGGTGGCTCCGTGGGATCAGTACCAGCTGATCTACGCCTTTCCTCCGCTGATACTGTTGCCATGTCTGCTTCGCAGAGTGGAAGCCGAGGGGATTACAGTAATCCTGGTTGCCCCAGATTGGCCTCAGCCGGCCTGGTACGCAGACCTGGTGTGCCTGGTGGCAGACACTCCCTGGTGACTGCCGTTGAGAGAGGACCTCCTATCTCAAGGTCCAATCCTTCACCCCGCTTTACCATTGCTGGCTTTAATGACCTGGCTGTTGAAAGCCAGGTATTGAGGAACCGGGGTCTGTCGGACTCTGTGATTCCAACTATCTTCTTCCAGGAAGATACACCATCGTACTTGGAAGGCCTATATCTCCATGTGTGAGAAGGGGTGGCATCCGCGCTCCTTCTCTATATCCAGGATCCTGCTGTTTCTTCAGCAAGTGTAGACCAGAGGTTGGTGTTGAGCACCATCAAGGGGCAATTTTCAGCTCTGGCTGTCTTTATCCAGCGACCCCTGTCGTCTCACTCATTAGTGAGTACCTTTTATGCAGTGGGTGCGACATGTAGTCCCTTCGGTGCGTCCTCCGTTACCTCCATGGGATTTGAACCTGGTGTTGTCGGCGCTTCAGAAGCCGCCGTTTGAGAATATCAGGGAGATTCCTCTGCTGACCTTTCACAGAAGGTGGTCTTTCTAGTGGCCATCACATCGGCCAGGAGGGTTTCGGAACTGGTAGTCCTTGTCCTGCAAGTCGCCGTATCTGGTCATCCACAGGGATAAGGTGGTGTTGCGTCCACAACCGTCCTTTCTTTTTTTTTTTTTTTTTTTTTTAAACCTCACAAGTTTATTGAACAACTCAGTTATAACAAGATATTACAGTAGGTACAAACATTAGCCTCTTCATAGGTGACGGACAGAAATACATCGTACATTAAGGAAAATTCCTGACAATGATAATATATACTCCAATATAGCTCACTCCACACACGTATGCAGATTTTCCACCCACCTATCCCATATTTTGTGGTATTTGGCTGGACACTCATGATTTCTATACACCAGTTTAATCAAGGGTAGCTTATTATTAATGCCCATTACCCATTCCCGCATAGTAGGCATGGTTGGACGCATCCAGTATTTAGCCACAAGCTTTCGCGCGGTAAACAGCGTAGAGTGCAAAAATGTAGCCAAGTATTGATCAACAGAGGTATCAGGAAATATACTATGTAGGCAACTCTTAGGGTCAAGTTGAAGGGGTGAACCCATGTGGTCATGTAGAAACCTGACAATCTGCCCTCAATACTCCTGGACCAATGGGCATTGCCAGAGAAGATGGTAGAAAGTACCAGTCGTACAAGAGCAACGGGGACACTTCGGGTTATAGTCAGGATGATACTTAGCTATCCGGATAGGGGTGAGATAGGACCTGTGTATCACATAGTACTGCGTTAGTCGGTCAGGTAGGCTAAGCGAAGCCTGTTTAACGTTCTCAAGGGCATCCTCCCATTCCTCCCCATCAAAGGGACCTATGTCCTCTTCCCATCTCAACCTGGCCCGTTCAGTGGTTTGCACCACCAAGCGGGCCCAGAGTAGGCCGTATAGAGTCAAGATCAATTTAGCCGGTTCGTCTCCCATAATTACATCTGTCAAAGCTAGCGACTGTACATTCGGGAAGTCCTGAGCAAATTGCGCACGGAGCGCGTGTCGCAATTGCAAGTAGCGAAAGTGCATATGAGGGGGTATGTTAAATTCCACTTGTAGGGAGGGAAAATCCCTTACGCCCATAGGAGTCACCACCTGATACAGAAAAAGTATCCCTCTAGAAGCCCATAAGTCTACATCTGGTAAGCCAGACAACTCGCGAAGCAGGGGGTTGCGCCATAGCGGTGTATGTGAGTGGTAATAGTCAGCTCCCAGTAATCTAAGGGCTAGTTTCCAAATACTCCGGTGGTGTGGCAGGTTTCGGGACCGGGCATCCCTAACCCCACCACCCCGAAAAATCATCTGAAGGGGAGTATCAACAAGGGATTCAGCCCTCCCGCCCACCAAGGCCTGATATCTGTGACTATCCGCTCTATGGAGGTGATAAAAATGGGAGATCTGGGCTGCTATGTAGTATGTGTGTGTGACAGTGGGGTCACTTTGGACACAGGGTGAATAAAAGAAACCCCCGATATGGTCTGTGATAGCCATATTCAAGGCTGTATATACATTGTATATAGATTGGATGTATACTGTATATGGGGGTTAAGTATCATTGCTGTGAGGAATTAAGTTGTTTTGCATTTTTATTGTTCATTTAAGTCTGTCCTTGTGTGTATTGTAAAGTGCCAGACAGACTGGCTGCCAACCCTTTGTGAAAAGATGTGTATTGGGTGGGATCGTTTGAAGCCTAGCAGACGTCAGGATGAGGTGTTGAGTCTTGGGATGTGTGGGTGGAGCTGGGCCCTTGTTCATGTTAAAGCATGTGCCTTGAATTGTGTATAAAGGTACAATGTTTCTCATTAATAAAGTCATTCCTACTACAGAAGAGACAGAGTGCGTCTCGTCTTTTTGCCAGAGGGGTCGGCTCCTATAGGAAAGGGTCGTTTAGCTGTGGATATTGGTAGCGAGTGGATGTGTGTCTAGGAGAGGGAACATCGTAAACGGCGTTAACCCCCTTTATATTAGGGGTGCCGTTACAGTGTGGAAATCAGGGAGAGCCAGTCCCCCCATAGATGTCGGGTTTTTAAGTGTGTTCCATGCCAACTTATGTCTAGATGGGCCCCAGATAAAGGTGTTTAAGACACCGTCTAATGTTTTAAAGAACGCCACGGGGACCATAACAGGGGAATGCCAAAGTACATAAAGGAATTTCGGCAGGAGGATCATTTTAGTAATATTGATCCGTCCCATAACCCCAATGGGGAGACTGGACCATGCCTTAGTCTTCTCCCGCACATACAGAAGCAGTGGTTCAAGATTAAGATGAATATACTCCCCAGGTTCCCTCGTAACCTGCACTCCCAAATACTGAATGGAGGATACCCTGGAGAGCGGGAGAGAAGCTGCAGCCCGATCCGGGGAGAACAAGTCAATCTGTAGAACCTGCAACTTGGTCCAATTAATATGCAGACCGGAATGACCACCAAACTCCTCTATGACCCCCAGGGCAGCCTCCAATGACCGACCCGAGTCCTCTAAAAACAGTAAGGTATCATCCGCATACATACTTACCGAGTCCACCAGAGAACCGCGTCAGAGGCCTACTACAGCCGGGTGTGCCCGAAGTGCAGCAGCCAACGGTTCTGCCGCCAAAGCATATAACATAGGAGAGAGCGGACAACCCTGACGTGTGCCACGGCCCAACTGAAAGGGGTCCGACACCCATCCGTTAACCGCTACTCTAGCCATTGGGCGATAGTATAGGAGAGTAATCCATTTAACCAAATTGGGGCCAAACCCAAATTTACCCAAGCATTCCCAAAGATAATTCCACTCAATGGAATCAAACGCCTTAGCGGCATCCAGTGACACCACCACCCTCGAGCCCACTCTGTCATGCTCAGCCTGGATATTCATATATAACCGGCGGATATTAATGGCCGTGTTTTTCCCGGGCATAAATCCCGTTTGATCTGGGTGAACAAGTGATAGGATGACTCCACTCAGACGGGTGGCAAGTACTTTAGCCAAAATTTTTATATCTGCTTGGAGCAGCGAGATGGGGCGATAGGAATCCGGGGAGTGGGGATTCTTTCCTGGCTTGGGTATCACTATAATAACTGCCTGCCGTAGAGTATCAGGTAGGGACCTGGAGTCAAATATGTGTGTATATAATCTCAACAATTCTGGCACAAGTGTCTCAGAGTAGTGGGCATAGAAATCCAGGGGAATACCATCCAGTCCAGGGGCCTTAGCCGTTGCAAGGGATGCCACCGCTAGCCTAATCTCATCTGCCGATATCGGGGCCTCAAGAGACTCAACCTGAGCCTCAGACAGGTGGGGAAGAGAGATATCTCGGAGTTCTCGGAGTTCTCAGCCTATGTACCTGCGACTCATAAAGGGCAGCATAGTAAGCACGAAACATGGTGGCCACTGTTGGCGGATCAGTTACCTCCTCACCCCCATTGTCAGTCAACGAAACCACCACTGGGGGCTTGGAGTCCCGATGCGCCAAGTAGGCCAGCAACTTTCCCGCCCTCTCTCCTTGTTCAAACACCCGTTACTTAACAAAAAACAACTTTTGCTTAGCCTGCTCAATGTGGAGGTGATCTACTAGCCTTGTGTGGTGATGTAATACCTGGGCCTTAGCAGGTGTGGGGTCAGTAGTGAAGTCAGTGGTCACCGAGTCCAGCTCCCGTAGGGCATTAGATAGCAAAGTCTTGGAGGTACGCTTCAACCGGTTAATCCGGTGTGTTAAAGTGGAGCGTACGTGCAGTTTAAAAGCCTCCCAGGTACAGTCAACCGGAGCCGTCCCCTGATTAGTAGTAAAGAAAAAACCCCATTCGTCCCCTAAGTCTTCGCTGTCACTTAAGGCGGTTAACCAGAAGGGGTGAAGCCGCCATGGTTTCGGTCCAGTAGGTCGGGTCAAGGAAAAAGTCGCCCAGCAAGGAGCGTGGTCTGACAATGATCTAGCATAATAGCCCGTGTCTACTAGCCTGGGTAACAACTGGGCGGACACAGCAATATAATCTATACGTGACATGGTGGAGTGAGTTGCAGAGAAACAGGAGTAAACACGTTTAGCCTGATATTTAAATCGCCACAGATCTGTAAGAGAGAATTCCTGAAACGTGCGACCTAGGCCAGTATCTCCCGGTAAATGATCCCCTCGGGTAGAGCTCATTCTATCCACCCCCGGATTCAAAACCATATTAAAATCACCTAGCCAAATTGCTGGGACATTAGGGTGTTGAGCCATAAAAGATAATCCCTCTGTAATTAGTCTATGATCGTAAGGCGGGGGTACATAATAGGTGAGAATAATGTACTGTTCACCGCGCAATAAGCAGTGGATAAATATATATCTGCCCTGCGGGTCTGTCTGCAAAGAAACCAAGGAAAACTGTGCCGTTTTAGATATCAATACAGACACCCCGCGAGAATAGGACGTATAGGTGGCGTGGTAGGCCCATCCAATCCACGGGCGACGCAAAGCTATTTGCAATCTCCCAGTTACATGCGTCTCCACCAGAACTGTGATATCCGCTCTATAAGTTTTGAGACACCCAAACACTGCCGCCCTCTTAATTTTATCCCGAATCCCCCTGACATTCCACGTCAGCAACTTCAGGGTACCCATTGCATGGTCTCAGCCAATATCACAAGGAGAAAAATAGTATCCAAACCACCCGTCAAAACAGTATCCATTCCCATATTCATCAGAGTATACATGAAAAAGAGACATTTGTCTGTTCCATGACCAAATAAAGCTTGTGCCATAAACTAAGCATAAAACATAACATACTATAACATACTATAACATAATAACTATAGCCCATCCCCACCCTCCCTGCTCTCAGCCCCCCCAACTTGGCTGGAGTTCCCTTCCTAAAACAAACCATAGATCACTAGGCAATGTCAAAAACAATAAGCCAAGGGGGTGGACTTTGCCAGATATGGACTCAGTGACAAGACCAAGTCTTCTCCCGTCATAACCCGGCTTGTAGGCCGGAGCCGGACCATGCGTCCATTTCCCACCCCACTCCCATTGGTGCGGTGCCCAGTTCAGCAGCGGGACATAACAGTCCAAGAAAGGGCATGTATCAGGAGAAAGTCAAAGTTCTGCAGTCCCATGCAACAAGTCCAGATGACCCGCGTCCCCCCCACCCCCCCAGGGAAAGGGCCCAATAGAGCCCGCCAAGCGGGTCCCCCAAACTAAGAGGGAGGGGGAAGGGGTATTGTGTAACGAACCAGGGGGATGCCCGCAGAGCGTGGCCATAGGCAGCAGTATATGTTCAGCCAACAAGAGCATCGGCCATCCATGTTAGAGAGGGGGAACAGAAGCATCAATTCAGGGACTGAGGATAGTGAACCACGCATAGGCAGTCCAACAGCGATCTGCTTGCACACGGGCAAATAGAGAGGGGGGATCAGATAGAGTACTCACAAATCTTCCAATGATTTTAGTCTCGAGGTGGCCGATTTCGAGCCGCGTCTCTCTGTTCCAACCAGGAAACCGCCATCTCAGGATCCTCAAAAAAATAGGCCTAATCTTCCCCCACTACGCGAAGTCTGGCCGGGTAAAACATGGCGTACTTGAGGTGATGTGCCCTGAGGCGCCTCTTGACTTCCACGAATCGGGAACGACGTTTTTAAACTTCTGCGGAGAAGTCAGGAAACACTGAGATATGTCCGTTCTGAAACGGGATGTTGCCTTTTTCACGAGTAAGGCGAAGGATGGCATCCCTATCCTGGTAATTTAACAGCTTAGCAATGCACGTGCGAGGATGTGCCCCCTCCGGTGGCGGGCGGGCAGGCATTCTGTGGGCCCTTTCAATAATAAATGAGGTAGAGAACGCTTCCCTACCGTAGGCCTTAATCAGGAGAGATTCCAAAAATGTCGCTGGGGTCAGCCCCCTCGGAGCCCTCCGGCAGGCTGATAAAGCGGAGGTTAGATCTGCGGGCCCTATTCTCAAGGTCGTCCTGTTTCTGGGCCAGCTGCTGAAGCTGCCTTTGCACATCCTCCTGGGCATGCTGCAGAGGGAACAGGACATCTTCGGCCTGACTGATCCGGGTTTCAGTTTCCTTCACTCTGTCACGCAGTTTAGCCATGTCCTGTCGGATAAGTGAGACATCCACCTTAACCTCCTCAAGTTTAGTTGTCAGTGTGGTCTGGCAGGTAGAAATCGCCTCATGCACCTTCGCTGTGTCTGAGGTAGCAGGTTCTGCAGCCGGAGTGGACTGTCCGCCATGTTGGCCCTCATGGTCCCGCCGGAACTTTTCAAGAGATGCCGCCGCTGCAGACTGCTTCTTCGTCGGCGACATCGTCCCAATGTATACACAAGAAGGTAGCGGGTATTACACCGGTAAAATCGTAGGTAAAACAGTCAGTGGGCACCCAGGATCACTACAGGAGATCGCGGTAGGAGCGGAGCTCAGGTCACAAGCGTCCTACTCCATTGCTGTCCAGGCCACGCCCCCACAACCGTCCTTTCTACCAAAGGTGGTTTTGGCTTTTCATATCAATGAGGACATTGTATTGCCATCGTGTCCTAAGCCACAGCACCCCAAGGAGGTGGCCCTTCACGCTCTAGATGTGGTTAGGGCTCTGAAGGTGTACTTGTCTGCCACAGCTTCCTTTCAGAAGTCAGACTCACTGTTTGTTTTGGTGGCTGGTGCTAAGAAGGGCATGGCGGTCTCGTCTGCCACCATTTCCAGGTGGATCAGACAGATTGTATTCCAAGCCTACGCCTTGAAGAGGCAGGTGCTTCCCTTTCCAGTCACGGCCCACTCTACAACCAAGCAATCGGAACGTCTTGGGCCTTCCGACACCAACGGTCGCTCAGGTGTGTAAGGCGGCGACCTGGTCGTCTGTCCATACGTTTACCAAGTTCTACAAGGTAGATGTCAGTGCATCGGCTGATGCTGGTTTCGACCGCAAAGGTTTTGCAGGCGGCCATGTAGTTGCAATTGAGTTTTTTCCTGGTGTTCGACAAAAACGCAGTACTGTTTTGTTAATGCTCGGTTGCTTTACCTCTGCACTGTTGCGGTCTTGGGGTTCGCTCTTGTTGAGTATACCCGGTTATATGGTGGAGTTTTTCCACATACTGCTGTTTTTGTGGGGGTTTAGTTTCACTAGTTCCCACTTGGTTGAAGTTTTTATGCTGTTTTTTTCCCACCCCTCATTTGGCACTGCTTGGGGACGTCCCATTTAGTTACAGAGAGGAGCTGTGTCAGTCGGTGAATATAAGGGAAAATAGGATTTTTTGTACTCACCGTAAAATCCTTTTCTCTGTAATTCACCAACCGACACAGCACACACCCCTCCTTTTTTCTACTTTGTACTGCTTGTTGACGTACTGAAGCTGCTGGGAGCAGGAGCAGGGTTGATAGCACGGGGCCTGTCTCCGAGGCGGGATTAAAGTTCTGTGTATTGTGTAACAATTTTGCCTAGTTTCTCCTAATGGCAGGCTATACAACCCATTTAGTTACAGAGAGGAGCTGTGTCGCTCGGTGAATTACAGAGAAAAGGATTTTACGGTGAGTACAAAAAATCCTATTCCATTTCATATTTTTGGTAAAAAAAAATCGCAATAAGTGATTGATTGGTTTGCGCATGTTAAAAAATAGGGGATAGTTTTATGGCATTTTTATTAATATATGTATTTTTTTTTAAAATGGTGGCGATCAGCGATTTTTTTTATTTATCGTGACTGCGACATTATGGCGGACACATCAGACATTTTTGACACATTTTGGGACATTTGTCATTTATACAGCAATCAGTGCTATACAAATGCACTTATTCCTGTGTAAATGACACTGGCAGTGAAGGGGTTAACAAGGAGGTGGCAGTGTTGGGGTTGTGTCCTAGGGGCGTAGCTGTGTTGGGCACATCACTGATCTCTTCTCCAATCATAGGGAGCAGAGATCAGTGTCACTTGTTGCTAGGTAGAACGGGGAGATGCTTGTTTACAATAGCATCTCCCTGTTCTTCCTCGCCGTGAGGCGATCGCGGGTATCCTCGCGGCAATAGAGTCAGCAGGACCCTCGACTTGCGGAGCTTTCCGAGAGCACGCCTCTGCCGCTTCTTAAAGGGCAATGTACAAGTATGCAATTCTGGCTGTACGTGCCCCTCTGCTGACGTATATCGTCGTGAGGTGGTTAACGGTAATGGAACTGTCCGAATTGGTGTGACGCCACGCTTCCCTAAAGTAGTTCCTGTACTACTTTGGGCGACTTCAGGAGGCGATTTCTTACCTCCCAACTTCTTGAGATGGGTATAAGGGACACCTATTAGCAAAAGTATGTAGGCATAGGACATTTCTTAAAGGAGAATTATTAAACTTATATATATATATATATACAGTGGTGTGAAAAAGTGTTTGCCCCCTTCCTCATTTCCTGTTCCTTTGCATGTTTGTCACACTTAAGTGTTTCGGAACATCAAACCAATTTAAACAATAGTCATGGACAACACAAGTAAACACAAAATGCAATTTGTAAATGAAGGTGTTTATTATTAAAGGTGAAAAAAAAATCCAAACCATCATGGCCCTGTGTGAAAAAGTGATTGCCCCCCTTGTCAAAACATACTATAACTGTGGTTGTCCACACCTGAGTTCAATTTCTCTAGCCACACCCAGGCCTGATTATTGCCACACCTGTTCACAATCAAGGCATCACTTAAATAGGAGCTGCTTGACACAGTAAGGTCCACCAGAAGATCCTTAAAAGCTACACATCATGCCGAGACCCAAAGAAATTCAGGAACAATTGAGAAAGAAAGTAATTGAGATCTATCAGTCTGGAAAGGGTTCTAAAGCCATTTCCAAAGCTTTGGGAATCCAGCGAACCACAGTGAGAGCCATTATCCACAAATGGCGAAGACATGGAACAGTGGTGAACCTTCCCAGGAGTGGCCGGCCGCTCAAAATTACCCCAAGAGTGCAGCGACGACTCATCCAAGAGGTCACAAAAGACCCCACAACAACGTCCAAGGAACTGTAGGCCTCACTTGCCTCAGTTAAGGTCAATGTTCATGCCTCCACCATCAGGAAAAGACTGGGCAAAAATGGCCTGCATGGCAGAGTTCCAAGGAGAAAACCACTGCTGAGCAAAAAGAACATCAAAGCTAGTCTCAATTTCTCCACAACACATCTTGATGATCCCCAAGACTTTTGGGACAACATTCTGTGGACCGATGAGACAAAAGTGGAACTCTTTGGAAGGTGTGTGTCCAAGTATATCTGGCGTAGAAGGAACACTGCATTTCATAAAAAGAACATTATACCAACAGTAAAATATGGTGGTGGTAGTGTGATGGTCTGGGGCTGTTTTGCTGCTTCAGGACCTGGAAGACTTGCCGTGATAAAAGGAACTATGAATTCTGCTGTCTACCAAGAGATCCTGAAGGAGAATGTCCGACCATCTGTTCGTGTACTCAAGCTGAAACGAACTTGGGTTCTGCAGCAGGACAATGATCCTAAACACACCAGCAAGTCCACCACCGAATGGCTGAAGAAAAACAAAATGAAGACTTTGGAGTGGCCTAGCCAAAGTCCTGACCTGAATCCTATTGAGATGTTGTGGTATGACCTTAAAAAGGCCGTTCATGCTCGAAAACCCTCTAATGTAACTGAATGAGGACAATTCTGCAAAGATGAGTGGGCCAAAATTCCTCCAGGATGCTGTAAAAGCCTCATTGCACGTTATCGCAAACGCTTGGTTGCAGTTGTTGCTGCTAAGGGTGGCCCAACCAGTTATTAGGTTTAGGGGGCAATCACTTTTTCACACAGGGCCATGATGGTTTGGATTTTTTTTCACCTTTAATAATAAACACCTTCATTTACAAATTGCATTTTGTGTTTACTTGTGTTGTCCTTGACTATTGTTTAAATTGGTTTGATGTTCCGAAACACTTAAGTGTGACAAACATGCAAAGGAACAGGAAATGAGGAAGGGGGCAAACACTTTTTCACACCACTGTATATATATATATATATATATATATATATATATATATATATATATATATATATATATATATATATATATAATATTAGTTAAACCTCCAAGTCCTTTTTTTTTTAATCAATAATATTTCTTTAGATTGCCTTTGGAAATTTACAAACACAGCAATTTAGAAAGTAGATGAAAGCTTTAGCACTGGGAAACCCTTTTTGAAAGATAAAAAGTGCATTTTATATACAACTATACAGATCAGAACAAAATGAGGGACAAATGAGGAGGAAAGAGGGACAGAGGGATTTTGTTCTAAATCAGGGACAATTGGGACCTATGTGATTTCACTAGACATCTGTGCAAGAAAGTGCACTGATGACTCTAAAATCGCAAAGTCATTCTGAGGCCCCTTTCACACTTGTGCGACTTTGGACATCAGAGTCACATACGTCATACCCCATAAACAAAGTTTAAACAGGCTTTCTCTGAAATTGTGGCAAAATTGCAGATGCAAAATCATGGGAAAATTGTGCGCCTTTCCTTGCGACCTGCATCCATAGACCTCAAGATTACACAGGCATTGCTTAAAGTCGCATCAAAATTGTGCAACTTTCAGGTCACACAAGTGTGAAAGGGGCCTAAGTCACTGTGCTGTGTACTAATATACTTAGAATATAAAGTAGTCCCACCATCAAACACTAGTATGTTCTCAATATAATAGTGCTCAGATGGCTGAAAATCGCATAGATGGTATCACCTATTGAAAGCTTGCATTAGACTCAGGTGCTGGAGTGGTAGTTAGGGCGCTCACCTGTTATTGGTTGAATATACGGGCTAACCCGCCTATTAGTGCTTGTGCCTAACTATTTAAAATAAAATTGAAAAAATATAATGTGAATAACAACTTTTTTGTATTAAGTGCTATGTTAGCAATACCTCTCCCAAAGAATTTTTTTTTTTTAAAAACATTAAACAAACAACAAATGGCAAAAAAATGAATGTGTATATCTCTATCACTATGAGATATGCAAAGTGCAAGAAAGATGCTCAAACAAACCACTTGTTACAATATTAAAGTGCTTATGTAATTTTATATGTGCAAATATGCAAATAAAACCCCTAATTGCAATACTAAAGTGCTGATATGAATATGTGCAAACCGTGCGAGAAAAAGTGCTACGTGCCTAATAAAGTGCCATAATAACAATATTGGCTATGTAAAAAGTATCATGTGCTTGTAAAGTTGCCACAGAACATAAATCCAGTCTATATTGTTCATAAAATCGCTAAATAGAGGCATGCAATTTTTTTCAAAATCGCTAAATGGAAGTATGCAACAAATTGCAAATTTGAAGTTGGTATAAACCCACGCCAAAAGAACAATAGAAGTTTCTTCACAAAGAAAGTGCCAGTGTGCTTCTGTGTTGGTGAATTCCTGGATTGCAACCGGTGCGACTTCCGTGTGTAAGAAAAATGACCGCACTCACCAGCTCCCTTTCCCCATAAGGGGTTAATGCGCCTTCACAGTGTGAGCACCTTTTAGCCAATGCCACATCAGTATAAGCATGGTTGTTACTATAATATTAATGCTGAAATGCAAAACAATATTGTATAGAATCAAACATTAGTAAATGTATTTTCTCTGTAGGTATGTGCTCAGCTCTGTAGCATAGCGGTATGCCCTGCTGCCCTCACAGTTTTAAGCCATGAGTTCAAATCCCACTGACAGCATCACCTGAAAACATGCATTGTACTCAGCAGCATAATTAGCCAATGCACATCAGTTTGGTTTATTCCATGTTTTAATTCTTCAAATGCATGCAATGGTATGTAATTATTCAATTATATTATGGTGTGGAATTCCAAAAATCAAGGAAAAAACATTGTAGGGTCCCCCCAGTACATACAGGCCCTTTGGGTCTGGTATGGACTTTAAGGGGAACCCCACACCAAAATGTAAAATAAAATTGATGTGGGGCCCCCCTCCATACCAGACCCTTTCGAGCATGCAGCCTGGAGGTCAGGATAGGGGGGACGAGTGAGCACCCTCCCCTTCTGAACCGTACCAGGCCACATTCCCCAAAGCACTTGTCCCCATGTTGATGGGGACAAGGGCTTCTTACCGACAACCCTGGTCAATGGTTGTGGGTCTGCAGGCAGGGGGTTTATCAGAATCTGGAAGCCCCCTTTTAACAAGAGGGCTCCCAGATCCTGTCCCCCTATGTGACTAGGTATGGGGTACATCGTACACCTACCCGTTAACCAAAAAAAAGCAGTGAAATGTAAAAAAAAAATCAATAGCCGGTTTTTGACAAGTCCTTTATTATAAAATAGCTCCGAGCTGTCTTCTTCTCTGAGCCATCTTCTCCAGATGCTGTCTCTCCCTCCTCCATCTTCTCCCTAAGCTTTGTTCTCCCAGAGCTGTCTCTCCTGCCGCCGCCATCTTCTCCATTTGCTGTGTTCTTCCGCACCGCTGGTTACCTGCTAATAGAAAAAAGCCGCGCTTCTGTGGCGGTGTTCCTCCGCTGATTTGTCACCCGCTGTGTGGCATCTCTTACATAGCCATGGAGCGGACTCTCCGGGTGACGTTATCGGATGGTCACAGAAGACAACCAAGGAAGAAGATAGGCTTTTTTTTAATAGCAGGTAACCAGCTGCACGGAAGAACACAGCAGCAGGAGAAGATGGCAGCGGCAGGAGAGACAGCTCGGGGTGAAAAAACATCAAACACTAGTAAATGTATTTTCTATGTATGATTGTGCCACAGCTGGTAGATGGTAGGTTAGCTGGTATTTGAACTCATACCGCGAGTGTTGTGGGGACATCTGATCAGACCACTAATACATTGTGCTAAGTACGAGACCTGTATAATAGTGTAGTTGGATTACCGCTTTGTAGCGAACTACAGTGGGACAAAAAAGTATTTAGTCAGCCACCAATTGTGCAATTTGTCCCACTTAAAAAGATGAGGGAGGGCTGCAATTTTCATCATAGGTATACCTCAACTATGACAGACAAAATGTGGAAACAAATCCAGACCATCACATTGTCTGATTTTTGAAAGAATTTATTTGCAAATTATGGTGGAAAATAAGTATTTGGTCACCTACAAACAAGCACGGTTTCTGGCTCTCACAGACCTGTATCTTCTTATTTAAAGAGGCTCTTCTGTCCTCAACTCATTACCTGTATTAACCCCCCTAGCGGTAATCCCGAGTCTGGCTCGGGTTAGGAATTTACTGATAGGAGCGGTAACCCCGAGTCAGACTCGGGATCGCATCACTGGATGCAGGGGAGGACACAGGGAGAGTTAGTTACCTTGTCCCCTGGATCCAGTGATGTCCCCCGCGCTGTGTGATCGAGCTGTCCTCCGCTCGATTCACAGTGCCGAATGCCGCCGAGCTCCGTTCCTTGCGGCGTTACGGCGCACGGGAGCGGAGAACGGAGGCAAATTCAAAAAAGTAAAAAGACACAAAACACACACAGCACTGTAATATTACAGATTACCGTGCTGTATTAAAAATTACACACCCCCTTTGTCCCTAGTGGTCTGTGCAGTGCCCTGCATGCACTTTTATATTATAAATACTGTTTTTTCTGCCTGGAATTTGGAGATTGCCCATAGCAACCAAACCATGTCCCTTTTTCAGTGTTTTAGGATTTGATTACATTATTGAATAAGTTTTATTATTCTTTATTATATTATAAACTATATCATACCCGGGATGTCCGCTAGACTCTGGTTTGAAGAGATTTAAGAGAGTTATTCCTAAGAATTACAGGACTAAAAATAAAACGCCAAATTTCCATGCAAAATAATTGTACCATAAATACATAAAACATGAAACAAACATAAAACATGAAACAAAAACTAGAAAGTCCACTTTTTATGTATAGCAGCGCATGCACATTTTTTTTTCAGAATATGCGTAAGAGTTCAGTTCAGTGTTCAGAAGATAGGGTGCTTTATTCAGTCGACTTGCGTTTGTGATTAAAACCCAGCTTCCACCATACAGATCACCACTTGTGGTACCAAGGACGACCCCCTATGGGAATGCACTCACCAAACATATGAAACCAATAAGCCTTCAGAATGCCATTACAGCTCTCTCCTTTTACCACCAGTTATCTCCTTTGTGGGAAACGGCTTTCACATATAGGAAACAAAAATGCCCAGACATAGCATAATACTGTATAACAATATTTATTATGTAAAAGCAAAATCCATATATGCGTACCAAGTAAAAAACTGTTTAAGCGTTTAAAATACTGTGCCTTATTCCGCTGTGTTGAATCCGTCCGAGGAGAACCGACCGTTTATAACGTGCACCTAAAAGTATGTGCTTCCGTATTTCCTCGGATCGTTGGAACGCAGGGATTGAGGCGCACTTGTCACTTCCGGTATAGTTTCGTCATTTCCGACTTCATCTGAGGGCGTAGCTGTAGATACCGGAAGTGTTCTTTATAATTGTACCGCTTTCAGCACCTAAAACCGAACTGAATCATACCGCCAGGGAGGTTAATGGCACCTGTTTGAACTTGTTATCAGTATAAAGGACACCTGTCCACAACCTCAGTCACACTCCAAACTTGACTATGGTGAAGACCAAAGAGCTGTCGAAGGACACCAGAAACAAAATTGTAGACCTGCACCAGGCTGGGAAGACTGAATCTGCAATGGGCAAGCAGCTTGGTGTGAAGATCAACTGTGGGAGCAATACTTAGAAAATGGAAGACATACAAGACCACTGATAATCGCCCTCGATTTGGGCTCCACACAAGATTTCACCCCGTGGGGTCAAAATGATCACAAAAATGGTGAGAAAAAAATCCCAGAACCACACGGGGGGACCTAGTGAATAACCTGCAGAGAACTGGGACCAATGTAACAAAAGCTACCATCAGTAACACACTACGCCACCATGGACTCAGATCCTGCAGTGCCAGACGTGTCCCCCTGCTTAAGCCAGTACATGCCCGGGCCCATCTGAGGTTTGCTAGAAAGCATTTGGATGATCCAGTAGAGGATTGAGAGAATGTCATATGGTCAGATGAAACCAAAGCAGAACTGTTTGGTAGAAACACAACTGTTTGGAGGAGATAGAATGCTGAGTTGCAACCATACCTACTGTAAAGCATGGGGGTGGCAACATGCTTTGGGGCTGTTTCTCTGCAAAGGGAACGGGACGACTGATCCGTGTACATGAAAGAATGAATGGGGGCATGTATCGTGAGATTTTGAGTGCAAACCTCCTCCCATCAGCAAGGGCATTGAAGATGAAAGGTGGCTGGGTCTTTCAGCATGACAATGATCCCAAACACACCGCCCGGGCAATGAAGAAGCATATCAAGGTCCTGGAGTGGCCTAGCCAGTCTGCAGATCTCAACCCCATATAAAACCTTTGGAGGGAGTTGAAAGTCCATGCTGTCCAGCGACAGCCCCAAAACATCACTGCTCTGCATGGAGGAATGGGCCAACATACCAGCAACAGTGTGTGACAACTTTGTGAAGACTTACAGAAAACGTTTGACCTCTATGATTGCCAACAAAGGATATATAAAAAAGTATTGAGATGAACATTTGATATTGACAAAATACTTATTTTCCATCATAATTTACAAATATATTCTTTCAAAAATCAGACAATGTGATTGTCTGGATATGTTTCCACATTTTGTCTCTCATAGTTGAGGTAAACCTATGATGACAGTTACAGGCCTCTCTCATCTTTTTAAGTGGGAGAACTTGCACAATTGGTGGCTGACTAAATACTTTTTTTGCCCCACTGTAAATTAAAAAATTTAAAACATGAAAAAAACAACTTACAACAAATAGGTAACCTAAATGTTTAATACATATAACTTTATAGAATAGCAGACATTACTATGTAATAATCATTCATAACTGCATTTGTTAGCAAAAGAAGTAAAACATCAATAAATGCCCACAAGGTAGAGCACATCTCACATTAAAAGGTTTCTTTCACGTACATGGATCATGGTTACAGTGCAGTGCCAGCATGTCTTTGGAGTGTGGGAGGAAACTTGCGTACCCAGAGGGAACCCACATAGGCACAGGGAGAACATGCAAACTCCATGCAGGTAGCGTCATGGTTGGTATTCGAACCAGCGACCCTTTTTACTGCTAGGCGAGAGTGCTACCCACTACACCACCGTGCCACACTGATGTTGGATTTATTAACATTTGTTCACCGCAAATAGTGCTCTTTTCCATTCACACATTCACCTGTTGGGCGCTATTATTTGCAATAGTGGCCAGTACTTCCTGGCACTATAGTAAATTACCCCCACTGTGTGTGTGTGTGTGTGTGTGTGTGTGTGTGTGTGTGTGTGTGTGTGTGTAATCTATATCTCAAGTGGAACCGGGAACGGATAGAAAGCGATTTCATGACACACAAGTTATGCACTTTATCCAATATAGTCTCTTTTTTTTTTTTCTTAACACACACACACACACACATATATATATATATATATATATATATATATATATATATATATATATATATATATATATATATATATATATATACACACACATACACTTGTTTACCTCTGTTGTGTTTTTTCTGTGATGTTTGAAGCAGAGCCAATTAAGCATGTTCATGTCATTCAGCTGTGTTATTATGTTATTACCATTCAGAGCATTTGACTATTAGTGCTTATGGGTTATGACTAAGCAAAGAAATTTGTGAAACACGTCAACCATGCTCCCCTCCGTGCTGTCATGATGCTGTAACCTCAATGGTTTTTCATGTTGGATGTTTTCATACCAATAAAGCAATTTTCCTTATCCTTGCGGTGCGATCAATCATTTTGTCTCCTGCTTCAGTTACCCAGATCACAGACTGGACCAGCACCTGATCATTAATAAAGGTGTTACTCCCTGTTGTTTGATGCCACATCAGTTCTCATCCATGCTCATCTGTGCCACATCCATAGCACTACAGCGTACATCAGTGTAATAGGTAGTCAAATTAGATTTGAAATTTATGCCCTTTGTGGCCAGGCTGTGTAAGTCTCACATGTGGTATCTGTCAGGGCTGGCTTAGCCCTTCCTCCTCTGGGCTGGCCGCTCAGCTGTCGGCTAATTGCCAGCTCTCTTCTCGTTCCACAGTTACCAGCTGTTCCCGATGATGCTTGTCTGACCTACCTATTTAAAGCCTTCCTGCTCACTTTTCCATTTGCCTTTGCGTTGGTCACATCACCGGGAACCATCTCCTGCTGTTTGTTTCAAGACTGGCTTGCTGACATCCCACCTGACTTCTTATCCTGCTTGTGGTTGCTCTCCTTGGATCCCTGACTTCCAGCCTGGCTGATTACCCGATCTGGTTAATAAACTTTGGACTGCACTACACTTTTTTCTATTTACTTTTTTATTTTTATAAATAAGTGTGATTTGATTGTACTTCTGTCTCAGTCTGTTTCATGGTTTCTGACGGTATCGCCATACTCAGGAGTAGCAGAATATATTTTTGGGTGTCATTTTTGCTATGTACATGCTATGTGTTAGAAGGACAGCTTTGTTTAAAAAAATATATAAATAAATAAAAAAAGTTTTCATTTTCTTTCCACGTTTCACAAAAACTTGTGGAAAAAAGACATGTTCAAAAGACTCATAATGCCTCATAGATTATACGATGGGTGTTTTTCTTTCCCAAATGAGGTAATTTTTTGGGCGTTTTCATTGTCCTATTGCGCCAGGGCCTTCAAATTGTAATGGTGCATACACACAATGGGAATTTCTGACAGAAAAAGACAGATGAGAGCTTTTCATCGGAAAATGTGACCGTGTGTACGCTCCATCTGAATTTAGCTGGCCGAATTCCACCAGCAAAAATTTGAGAGCATGTTTTCAATTTTTCAATCGGAAATTCTAATTGTGTGTATGCAATTTCAACGCGCAAAAGCTCATGCATGTCGTAAAGGGTGTACATTACCGCATTCCTCGCGGTCGGAATTTGGCGTGACCATGTGTAGGCAAGACAGCTTGAGTGGAATTCTGTCAGGAAAACCATCAGACCATTTTCCGACCATAATTCCGATCGCGTGTACGTGGCATAAGAGGTATTCTAGAAATTAGATGTGTAATTTATGCTCCTATAACGCCTGGTTGTGCTCCCTGTATGTTGGGTGTATGTGGCCAGGTTGTGCAAAAGTCTCACACATGTGGTATCGCCATACTCAGAAAGAGTAGCAGAATGTGTTTTGGGGTGTAATTTGTGGTATACATATGCTGTGTGAGAGAAATAACCTGTTAATATGACAATTTGTGTTAGAAAAAAAAAATTGCCAAGAATTTGGTGAAAAAATTACAACTTCAAAAAATTCGCCATGCCTCTTACTAAATGCCTTGGACTGCCTGCTTTCTAAAAAGGGGTCATTTGGGGGGTATTTCTACTTTTCTGGCTTGTTAGGGTCTCAAGAAATGAGATCAGGTGGCCAAAATTTATGAAGAAAAATGACTAATTTACAAATCTTTTTACAAAATGTTTTTTTTTTCTATTATTTATAGCGCAAAAAAATAAAAAGAGGTGATCAAATGCCACCAAAAGAAAGCTCTATTTGTGTGAAAAAGACAAATTTCATATGGGTAAAATGTTGCATTACTGAGTAATTGCCAATCAAAATGTGAGCGCACCGAAAGCTGAAAATTGGTCTGGTTAGGAAGGGGATTTAAGTGCCCAGGGTGTAAGTGGTTAAGGAGGCTCAGTCATGCTTTTTTCTATTACAAGGGATGTTTACATTCCAGAAGAAAATGCATGCATAAGTCGCACCCACATATGTAAACAGTTTTAAAACCACAAATGTGAGTATCGCTGTGATCATTAGAGTGAGAGCAATAATTCTAGCATTAGACCTCTGTAACTAAAAACCGGTAACCTGTAGAAATTGTTAAAACTTGCCTATGGTGATTAAGTGCTAAAATTTGTCGCCATTCCACAAGAGGGCGCAATTTTGAAGCATGACATGTTGGGTATCAATTTACTTGGCGTAACATTATCTTTCACAATATAGTAAAAAATTTGGCTAAAAAATTGCTTTTGTAAGAATGCTGTGCAAATACAGTGTAACAAAGTATTGAAACAATCTCCATTTTATTCTCAGGTGTGTTTGAAAATAGAGAGCGACTTCAGGAACTTTACTTCAAGGGGGGCAATAAGATTCAGGAGGGCAGTTTTTTCAGTCTGAAGCCAAAATCAAGAACACCTCAAGAACACATGACCTCAAACTAACCAGAGGAATTTTTCAAAACTAATCTCAAAGCGGTGTTCTGCCCACTGCTACAAAAATGAAAAGCCAGCAGCTACACATACTGCAGCTGCTGGCTTTTAATAATAGGACACTTGCCTGTCCTGGAGTCCAGTGATGTCAGCACCACAGCTGATGGAAACATGCCGCCACCATTGCGGGTAAGGGAACTCTGCAGTGTAGCCTTACAGCTTCACGCCGGGAACCCTAATGCGCATTTGTGAGGCTCCGCCCCTCTCTCCTACTGTTCTGACGGCAGGGGGAGGAGGGTGCCGAGTGGTGATGTCATGGGCTGCAGCCCGGACGTGGGAACATGATACCTGTTCAAGGTCCCCCCCCAGGTGCCAAATGTGGCACCTGAGGGGGGGGGGAGGAGACAAATCAGCGGAAGTCCACTTTTGGGTGGAACTCCACTTAAAAAAGTGTTATTTTAGTGAAAGGATAGTTAATGCTTGGAATAGATTTCCAACAGAGGTAGTGAGCCAGTCAACAATAAATGGCTTCAAACATGCTTGGGACAAACATAGATCTATACTCGAACACACAAAGTTAACAAAAAAAATGCATAACCTGTTAAAAAAAAAAACGAAAAAAAAAAAATGGGCGGACTCCATGGGCTACTGTTGGTTTTTTTTTTTTTTGTTTTTCTTTCCTGCCATGATTTTTCTGTTTCTGTAGGTGTAAGCTATCTATGTACTATACACCCAAAGTGTGATTGAAAATCTCCCAGAGATGGCATAATCCCATTCAGGCTTAGTGCTAGGACTTTTCTAAGACATTCCCAGCCATTACTGCTAGTAGCAAGCTCTTTTTCTGATTTTTTGCGCTCAGTGTTTGAGAGTTTATTCCTGTGATGAAAACCTGGGAGTGTTATAGCAACGTCCGTACAGACTCCCCTCAGTATAGCCCGTCTCAATATAGATCCTACAGTACAGATGTCTCCCTGTGTGTACCCCGTTCCCTCAGTGCTGACCTCCCTCAGTACACATATCCCCTGGGATAGGCCAGGTATGTATCTATATTCATGCTGGCATCTGCATAGCTTCACATCTACTATCCAGAATCTTCAAAAGTCTCCTGAATACAGAGTAGACTTGTATAGGCCAGACTGGCAGCAACTGAGCAGACCTAACTAGCAGATTACAGCTTCACTGGATACAGTGAGCAAAATATGCTTTTGCCTACCAGATAAATACAGCCACACTGTGCAGTGTGGCAACTAAATTTGCCTGTCAAAAACCAAACATTATCACCAAACTTGCCTAAGTATCCTAGCATCTACCTAGGAGGGTGCTACAATACCATCATGCCAATTTAATTACCTCCTCATCCTCTAGTGCCCTCTGATATCTGTAACCATGACAGTTATAGAATAAATCTGGCCATAGATGGACCTTTCTTTTAGTTCAGCTATTGAGCTGGTGGATGAAGGAATCTCACTGCTGATACATGTATTCTGACAGCTGGAATTGGCTGCAGCTGATGATCAAGAAATGTTTTCCAACATTCCCATTCAACATAATGATCGACTTCTGTTGAGCAGGGACACGCAGACATGGATTGAGATTTGGCTGATACCTGCTGAACCGGACAAATTTTGATCCATCTTTGGCCAGCTTTCAAACATTCTCAGTTGCAAACAAATTTTATAGGTACACATACTGTTAATTCCTTGGAAAAAAAGTTATGACTTTTTCATATATCTTCTTTTTTTTTTTTTTTTGCAGGACCCTTCTATCGCTACAAAACTTACCATGACTGGCTACATCAAATTAATGCTCAAGATATCCCGAGCTGGAAGCCCATGATGGCGCGGCTGAGACCTACACCAGTATTTGGTGTTCTGTTTCTTATAATCTCCTATTATTTTCCTCTAAATTATGTTAAAAAGGATGAGTTTTATGAGCAAGCTTTTCTATTTCGCCTTTTTTACATGGTCCCAATCTTCTTCGTTTTTCGAATGCGTTTTTATGTAGCCTGGATATTTGCAGAATGCAGTTGCATCGCTGCTGCCTTTGGTGCCTACCCTGTCACTGCAAAATCACGTTCTGGAGGAGGGCCAACAATAGAAAATGTTCACCTAGAAAGGTATGTTACCTTTATTTAAAGTGCATCTTTGTGATAATAAATGGTATGTTGCTCCTTGTGCATAATTCAGCCAGTATCCCTAAAATCACAATTTTTATACAGTGCATGCTTGCTGTGACGTGTACAAAAAAAGCAAAATATAACTCAAGGTTTCTATATTTACCCGTTTGAAACTTTAGATGTGTATATGCTCCTTGTGGAGCCTTGTTAGTCATGCAGTTCCAAAGGGTCCTGGGAATGTTTTATTTGCTCTAACTTTATATGTGGAGAACATAGTGCCTGGACGTAACCTCATTCAGAAATTGAAGAAAAGTTGAACTGGCAGAATCCTACAAGGTTATAGTTTAACTCTTAAAACTGTCTGGAAGAGGTAAAATATTACTAGCTTTTCAGGACACAGTCACTTTAATCATTATGACTGAGTTATATGAAGCTACCTTCAGGTCATAGGAAAGTGGCAAGCAAAGGAAGGCTGCAAGGACACCCCCCCCCCCCCCCCCCAATATGACGTGTCCTATTTTCAGTTAGCCTCCATTTTGTGCTAGAGCCCTTGGCTGATGGACCTCTTCTCTCTGCTGAGAGAGGCTTACCTTCTGTGGAGAAGGCATCTCTCTCCAGCAGGATGATTCTTCTATCAAGATCTGCTGCACCATGGCCAATCCAGCTCTTCATGCAGCTTCCTGATCAGTTGTCTCTGCAGAACCATAGGGGACCGGACCCCATCGGATGGATGTGAAGTGGGCTTGTAACCATGCTTTCACAAACTGGACCCTGCTGAAGGTGGGGGGGGGGGGGGGGATTTGGCTAGGTTTATAGCCAAGTTTAATTCCAGGGGGAATTAGATTGGATTTATTTACTAGACACATTAAACCCTAAGGCAGGGGTCTCAAACCAGTGGCCCTCCAACTGTTGCAAAACTACAAGTCCCCTGAGGCATTCCAAGGCTGACAGCTACAAGCATGGCTCCCACAGGCAGAGGCATGATGGGACTTGTAGTTTCGCAACAGCTGGAGAGACGCCGGTTTGAGACCCCTGCCCTAAGGGCATACCTTATGGTACTACTTTGATTGTCTGGTTCTAACTAAGTTGGCCATACACTGTATAATTGTGCAGATGGGACAGTTTCATATAGATGCAACCATTACTATGCAGTTCTCTGTCTTTCCTGATTAGTGTAATAGGTTATTCTATATTCTATGCTGTATGAACCTGTTGGGCTGTGCAGATTGGACAACCAGATTGCATGTTGTATGCTCAGCAATAGAAAGTTTGCTTTTTGTAAGGTGCGCCCCTCTAGTTCTGCTCGAGCTGGACTCTAGTGGTAATTGGAAAGACACTCTGACCGGTCGGGTAGTTAAGGCAACCATGCACAATGAATGGATTATCAAGAGTACCATTCTTTATTCCGTGAACATTGAATATATGCACTTAGAGAATACACAAGACACAAGGGGGAAAGGCCCTTTAGTCAACCAATCAAATGACAAAAAACACAACCAATCGTATACATCCACATCTATGTTTGTCATACAATAAGCAAAATGTTTAGGTGATTTCTGCTAGAAATAATTTCTATGGAACATGTATAAAAATATGTTTTTATAACCTTAAGCTCTTATCATGTTTTGCAAGTATGCAAAACCCAAATGTCAGCTGTGAGCACAGGCGCATCCTGCTTCTTGCAGACTTCAGAAGAAACTTGCAAAGCATGGTGTGGGAAGCAGTTTCACTAACCTTCAGTATATATCTGTTCAAGCAGAGTCTAAATGTAATAAGAAGAGTATAAACTTAAAGGGTGACTCTTCCTATCCTTACACTTTTTATATATACAGTATCTCACAAAAGTGAGTACACCCTCACATTTTTGTAAATATTTTATTATATACTTTCATGTAACAACACTGAAGAAATTACACTTTGCTACAATGTAAAGTAGTGAGTGTACAGCTTGTATAACAGTGCAAATTTCCTGTCCCCTCAAAATAAATCAACATACAGCCATTAATGTCTTAACCACTGGCAACAAAAGTGAGTACACCCCTAAGTGAAAATGTCCAAATTGGGCAGTGTGAATGGGGAGCAGGTGTGTTAGGTTTGTATCGCTCTCACTCTCTCTCATACTGGTCACTGGAAGTTCAAAATAGCACCTCATGGCAAAACACTGGAAAAAAAATTAATTTGTGCGCTACATAAAGATGGCCCAGGACATGAGATGATTGCCAAGACCCTGAAACTGAGCTGCATTAAGGTGGCCAAGACCATACAGTGGTTTAACAGGTATCGCTCAGAACAGGCCTCGCCATGATCGACCGAAGAAGTTGAGTGCACGTGCTCAGTGTAAAATCCAGAGGTTGTCTTTGGGAAATAGACGTATGAGTGCTGCCAGAATTGCTGCAGAGGTTGAAAGGGTGGGGGGTTTGCCTGTCAGTGCTCACACCTTACACTGCATCAAATTGGTCTGCATGGCTGTTGTCCTAGAAGGAAGCCTTTTTTGACCACTGGGCACTTAAACCCCCTTAATAACCAGACCAATTTTCAGTCTTCAGTGCTCACATTTTGAATGATAATTACTCAGTCATACAACACTGTACCCATATGATTGTTTTTTTACACACAAATCAGGCTTTCTTTTGTTGGTATTTAATCACCATTGGGTTTTTTTCTTTTTTGCGCTATAAAAGAAAAAAAGGCTTTTTTTTAAAATAAATAAAAGATACCTAACATGTCACCCTTCAAAATTGCACACGCTCGTGGAATGGCGCCAAACTTAACTACTTAAAAATCCCCATAGGAATGTAAACATCCCTTGTAATAGGAATATGGCATGACAGGTCCTCTTTACGTGAGATATGGGGTCAATAAGAACCCACATCTCACCTCTAGGCTGGAAAGCCTGAAATAAAAAAAAAACGATCCTGGCTTCGATCGTAGCAGTGAGGCGGTAGAAACACTGGAGGGCGGCAGGAGGGGGGGGGATGTCCCCTCCCGCCTCCCGTAAGAATGATCAAGCAGCGGAACAGCCACTATGATCATTCTTATGGTGTAGGGAATTGCCAGCTGAAAAAGATGACATCTGAATGCTGCCTGTAGCTGCAGGCATCATTCAGATATCCCCACACAAAGTCAAGAAAGTCATTTGACAGCTGGCAGGCGGGAAGTGGTTAAAGCACATTTTTTTTGTTAACTCAAAGTTGTCCATTTATACAATATTTCTAACAAATAGCATGTACATACCAAAAATGACACCCCAAAATAGATTCTCCTACTCCTGCTGAGTACGGTGATACCACATGTGTGAGACTTCCACAGCCTGGCCACAAACAGAGGGCGAGCGGCCTATAGCAAAATGACGGCTGGGCGGTGGTTCAGTTATCCTGACTGGGCATCATATGACATCCAGTCTGACACACCGCTCCACCGATCTTGGTAAAGAGCCTTTGACGTAGGCCCTTTGCCACCTGATCAGCCGGGTCCAATCACGGCTGATCATGATGTCAACAGGAAAAGCCATTGATCGGCTTTTCCTCACTCACGTCAAAAAAAAAACATAATTCGTGTACTAAATTTAATTCGGATTAGTACGAAATATGAGTTTTCGTTAGATTCGTAAACTTGTTGTTAAAATAAAAGTTTGTTATGATGAATTTATCATTATGAGGGGCTCCCACCATCCCTGTGCTGTACTGACTTCCTCTGATTGGTGAACAAAACACCAGTCATGTTTCTGTTAATTTGGATCCGAAATTCGTTAACGAAATTTCGTATGAAATTCGGAAGCATAAAAATTTGTATTTCGGATTCGTATGAATCTACGATTTTCTGGAAATTCGTACAAATTTTCGATTCGTACGAAACAAATCGCACATGTCTAGAGGAGAGCCGATCGGTGGCTCTCCTGACAGGGGAGGTCTGCACTTATTATTAGTGCAGCCCCCCACTCGGATGCCAACACTAGATCCACCAGGAGAACCGCCAGGACCACCAGGGAAGGCGGCAACATGTGGATGGCCAGTTATGTACCCCATGGCCATCCACATGTGCAAATTATGCCCAATCTGTGCCAATCATTGCCCACAAATGGGCACTGACTGGCATAATTATATAGCATGATGCCCAGCAATGCCACCAATCTGTGTCATCAGTGCCACCCATCCATGTTCATCAGTGCCACCTATCAGTGTTCATCCATGCCCATCAGTGCCCATCAGTTCCACCCGTGAGTGCCCATCAGTGCCGCCTATCGGTGCCCGTTGGTGCCACCTCACCAGTGCCCATCAGTGCCACCATATCAGTGTAGTCATATCAGTGGCCATCATTGAAGAAGAAAACGTACTTATTTACAAAAAAATTTAACAGAAACAAAGAAAAACTTGTGTTTTTTTTCCAAAATTTTCGGTCATTTTTAATTTGCGTAAAAAATACAAACTGCAGAGGTGATCAACTGCCACCAAAATAAAGCTCTATTTGTGGGAACAAAATGATAAGAAATTTGTTTGGGTAAAGTGTTGTATGACCGCGCAATTGTCATTTACGGTAAATTGCTGCAGGGCTGAAAATTGGCTTGGGCAGGTAGATGTCTAAGGCCTCATTTAGACAAGGCGGATCCACTTACGTGGAGTCCGCCTGTGTTCCACCAGCTCAGCTGACCTGGGACCTGATCTCCGGTGAGCCAGCAGATGACAGGTCCCTCTCTGCTCACTGAGCGGTGAGGGGCTTGTCGAGTGCCGCTGGATTCTATGGAGAGATTGAATGAAAACGGACAGCATGTCCGTTTTTCATCAGATCTCACCCAGTCCGATCTGCCAGCGATGAATCCGGACGTAGGGCTATCCTTTTGCTATTGGCAGATCGGACCGGGACGGATGTCAGCGGACATGTCACCGCTGAAATCCATCGCTCCATAGACCAGCATGGAGTGCTCGTTCAGGTCCGCCGTCAAAACTGACAGGCAGACCTGAACAGTCCGACAGTGTGTAAGGGGCCTAAGTGCCTGGTATGGAAGTGGTTAAAAATGATGCACAAGAAAGCCTGCAAAAAGTTTGACAAAGACAAGCAGGCTAAGGACATGTATTACTGGAACCATGTCCTGTGGTCTGATGAGACCAAGATAAACTTATTTGGTTCAGATTGTGTCAAGCATGTGTGGTGGCAACCAGGTGAGGAGTATAAAGAAAAGTGTTTCTTGCCTACTGTCAATCATGGTGGTGGGTGTGTCATGGTCTGTGGCTGCATGAGTTCTGCCAGTGCTGGAGAGCTACAGTTCATTGAGGAAACCATTAATTTCAACATGTACTGTGACATACTGAAGCAGAGCATGATCCCCTCCCCTCAGAGACGGGACTGCAGGGCAATATTCTAACATAATAATGCCAAACGCCTCCAGGACGACCACTGCCTTGCTAAAGAAGCTGCAGGTAAAGGCGATGGACTGGCCATGCATGTCTCGAGACTTAAACCCCATTGAGCATCTGTGGGGCATCCTCAAACGGAAGGTGGAGGGAGCACAAGGTCTCTAACATCCACCAGCTCCATGATGTTGTCATGGTGGAGTGCAAGAGGACTCCATTGGCAACCTGTGAAGCTCTCGTTAACCCCATTCCCAAAATATTGACAATTTGGGCCCAATTTGGAAAATTTCACTTAGGGGTGTACTCACTTTTTTTGCCAGCAGTTTAGACTTTAACCTCCTCGCGCCCGCCCTATAGCCGAATGACGGCCGTAGAGCAGGCGCGTTCGTCCGGGCAGTCGTCCCTGGACGACCTGATGTTTACTTCCGCAATGCGCGCCGCCGCGCATCGCGGAAGTTCTGTGTTCGCCGTGTCCCCCGGGGACAGGCAAACACAGATCGCTGTAAACGGCCAATCACAGCGGCCGTTTACAGCGTGATCGGCGTGTCCAATGGGAGATGATCTCATATGTAAACATATGAGATCATCTCTCAGCGCCGCTCTCCTTCCTCGCACAGACAGTGCGAGAGGGGAGAGATGAACGGCTGCAGCGGCAGCCGTTCTGCCTGTGAAAAAAATAAAAGTAAAAAAATAAAGTGCCATCCTCCCCTAGCAGTGCCATCCTCCCCTAGCAGTGCCATCCGCCCCAGTGCCATCCACCCCAGTGCTACCTGCCCCCAGTGCCATCCACCCCAGTGCCACCTGCCCCCAGTGCCACCTGCCCCCAGTGCCACGTGTCGTCAGTGCCACATAGTGCCATCTGTCATCAGTGCCACGTATCAGTGCCATCTGTCATCAGTGCCACGTATCAATGCCATTTGTCATCAGTGCCACCTGTCAGTGTCACGTGCCATCTGTTGTCAGTGTCGCGTGTCATCAATGCCACTTATCAGTGCCATCTGTCATCAGTGTCACGCGTCATCGGTGTCATGTATTAGTGCCATCTGTCATCGGTGGCACATATTAGTGCCACGTATTAGTGCCATCTGTCATCGGTGGCACATATTAGTGCCACGTATCTTCAGTGCCACGTATTAGTGCCACGTGTCATCAGTGCCACGTATAAGTGCCATGCGTCATCAGTGCCACATATTAGTGCCATCTGTCATCAGTGCCACATATTAGTGCCATCTGTCATCAGTGCCACCTGTCATCAGTGCCACGTATCAGTGCCATCTGTCATCAGTGTCACGTGTCATTGTCCTGGTGCTTCAAAAGTGTAATAAATAGTCAACAAGTTAGAGGTGTAATTTATGTTCCTAGAACGCATGATGGCGCTACCTGCATGTTGGGCCTCTCTATGTGGCCAGGCTGTGAAAAAGTCACACACATGTGGTATTGTAATACTCAGGAGGAGTAGCAGAATTTTTTGGGGGGTGTCATTTGTGGTATACACATGCCACGTGAGAGAAATAACCTATTACAATGACAATTTTGTGGAGAAAAAAAAATGAAAAATCTTAATTTTGCAAAGAATTGTGGGAAAAAAATGACAACATCAAAAAGCTCACTACGCCTCTTACTAAATACCTTGGAATGTCTACTTTCCAAAAAGGGGTCATTTGGGGGGTATTTGTACTTTCCTGACTTGTTCGGGTCACAAGAAGCGAGATAGGCCACCAGTACATCAGGTGTGATCAATTTTGTGCGATTCGCACCACAGTTTGTAGACTCTCTAACTTTCACAAAGACCAAATAATATCCACAAATTTGGGTTATTTTTACCAAAGACATGTAGCAGTATAAATTGTGACCAAAATTTATGAAGAAAAATTAATAATTTGCATAATTCTGTCACAGAAACAAAGAAATATGCGTTTTTTTTCAAAATTTTTGGTCTTTTTTCATTTATAGCGCAAAAAATAAAAACCCCAGAGGTGATCAAATAACACCAAAAGAAAGCTCTATTTGTGGGAAAAAAAGGACAAAAAATTCATTTGGGTACAGTGTTGCATGACTGAGTAATTGTCATTCAAATTGTGAGAGCACCGAAAGCTGAAAATTGGTCTGGGCAGAATGGTGTTTAAGTGCCCAGTAAGCAAGTGGTTAATGGCTGCGTGTTGAATTATTTTGAGGGGACAGCACATTTATACTGTTATGCAAGCTGTACACTCACTGCTTTACATTTTAGCAAAGTGTAATTTCTTCAGTGTTGTCACATGAAAAGATATAATAAAATATTGACAAAAATGTGAGGGGCTACTCATTTTTGTGAGATACTGTATTTGTGTTAAATGTGTAGTGTCTTAAATTGGATGCACATTGCTTTTCAAAGTTACTTGCCTACTGTAAACTTGTTGTTGTTACATAGTAAGGTTGAATAAAGACACCAGTCCATCCAGTTCAACCTGTGTGTCTACAATTGTCCCTATCCCTGTGCATTAGAGAGCTAGGCCCTGTGATCCAGTACTTTTTGGTATTGAGGCCATAAAGTTTTACTGGCAGGCTGCTGTCGCAGGTCCAGGATTGTGGAGTAACCTGAGAGTTTCCCGGTTCCTGAAGGATTCCTATAAGGTCTCAGAGCCTACTGTGAAGGGTGAAGATTGGGTCTTTATCTGATAAAAACCTGCTGCGAGGATAAGGTAAGGGGGATTTTCTCAGGAATTTCTCCTTCTATGTATAGTGTTGTCATGCCTATGTGTCACCACTGGGGGCTGTATTGAGCACTCACCGTCCTGACTCTGGAAACAGCAGAAGCCTTCACTGTCCTCTCCTCCAGCCCGAACAGATCCTCTGGTAAGAAAAATGGGGGTCTGGTCACTTCCTGTGCCCCCAGATTGGCTTTATTCCCCTTCAGGGGGGCATGCCAAGACAGTTGCCTCTCTTTTGAAAAAAAAGGAGAAAAATATAAAGGGCAGACCACGGCCGCATCATCAAAGGATTTAACCCCCCCCCCATGCTTACAGGTTCACCGGACGCTGCTAGCGTGGGAAAACACCTTCCTTGAAAGGAAAGGGGGGCGTAATTCACGGGGGGGGCATGGCTAACGGTGTCAGACGCCGGCCACACATGGAGGAAGCTGGTCTCAGCGCTGTATGTGTGAAAGCTGCTGCTGGCTGTGGGAGGTACAGAGCAGGTAGATGGCTTGGTCAGGTTAGTGTACACAGGCTTACTCCTTTGGCACATTATACTTTGCTGTAGCTAGGGTTAATAGCAGCTAATGGTGCTGAACTATAGCCTAGCAATGTACATTCTTTGGCATAGAGCCTCTGCTTTATGCTTCAGGCTATAAATGGTAATGTGACCAGGAACTTCTCCAAAAGGTCATTTGTTTTGCACTTTTTTTTTCTTCTACCATTTAAAAATTTGAAAGAAGATTAATGCTATGATGTCTCTCCATAGTAGGACTAAACATAGCAGATTCCCATCTAGTCCTCAGGGCCCTTTTGTTGAGGTGCAGGAGGCTGGGGATCAGGTAGATCTTCGCAAATATTGGAAGATACTTATTTCTCTTATATTCACCGACTGACGCAGCTTCTTCTCTTTCGACCATTGGGTTGTTATGCCACCTTCAGGAGAAGACTAAGCATTACATGTTAACATGTGATAATAAACCTAGAACTTTCTAGTTCTGCCCAAGGGGCAGTCCCTTAGGTAACAACCCCTCAGCATGCTACTGCAGCCTCAGTTTTATTTTGCCTAGCGAAGGAGAAGGACCTAGGAACCCTGATAGGCCCATCGGTCTGTCTTTTTTCTGCAGAAGCTTGGATTTTGGCGCAAGATGATAGATCCTGTAATCTGCTATCAACAGCCATCTGGGTGACAGGCTGGATACCCTCATCCTTTTAGTCTCCCCAGTCTGGCCATCGAGCGTGTGCAGACCAGAGCTGGGTTGGCCACGACAAAACCCCAGCTCCAGAGGTGGTCAGTGAGCTTTTTTGCACCGGGGCGCACATATGACCAGACTGCTGATGTCTGTGTGCCGAGGCCAGAAGCCACCCTGTACTGATCAGAGTGGGTCTGTAATGGAATGTCTCCCAGCTCTTTAGGACTGCTAAGTACAGCTCTCCCTGCCTCACCTCTCTCTCTTCTCTCTCTCTGTCCCTATCTTCCCTCCACCTGCCTGTGGGGGATGCTGCATGTGGCTGCTGAGCTGTGTGTGTGTGTGTGTGTGTGTGTGTGTGTGTACAGGGGCTCAAACCTGTGGGGGGGCTGCGCTGGCTGGCTGTGTCCTAAGTCCTGTTTCTCATGTTCCTGGAGGTGCCTGTGAGGCTGTGCCTGTGTCCCTTGCAGCGCTGATCACCGCCATTTGTTCAGCTCTGTCCCTCATGGTTTCAGCATCAGTGGCCATCTTATGTGTGGGCAAGGGAAAGCATGCTCTCCTGTGCTTCGGTGGCCATTTTCTAGAAGCCTGAACACGTTTTTCAGCTTTCTCTAGCAGCAGTATGTGTCCCTGTGCTCTGGCGGCCATTTTCCCAGTGTTTTATGTCCTTATACTGGACGCTGGGCGGCCATTTCCTTTGAGCCTGAGCACTTTGCAGAGCGGTTTCAGTGCCACTAGCAGGAACTTCCACTGACACAGAGCAGATCCCTCTGCACCTGGAAGCCAACAGAGACCACAGGCACTACTTGCTGGACAGCGCAGAACCTTTTCAGGGTGGTGAGTCCTGTGGGAAAGAGCCCCTCAGTCAGCAGCACTGAGGGTGGGACTGTCACTGCCCTACCTCCCCTTCGGGTGGCAGACAGGGTAGGGCTAGCATGACTTCAGAAACTGGTGTTTCTTCACCTGAAGTCCAGTCAATTGCAACTTGTTCGCCCTCGGAATGTGCAGTGCCCTTGGACGCCTTGTCGGCGGTCCTCAATTTGTTTGTTGCCAAGATGGAGGCGGTGCAAGGTGCTAAAAAGTGGCCCCTGCCCCCCCCCCCCCGTCCTGGGGAGAGCTCTGACGCAGACTCGGGCCCTGCAGAGCTGGTGACCCCTGCTCTGTCGTTTCAGATGAGGCTGACCAGGACAATGAGGATGAGTACCCGTCCGGTCCGTGCGCGACAAAACGCTTGTTGGAGCACTTATCACAGCTGTGCGTGATAACCTGAAGATTCAGGAGCCAGCAGATCCCTCTTCTGATGTAGTGGTCCCTTTTGGGTCCCGTAAGCCAGCCATTCACCTAAGGTGTTCCCGTACACACTTTTCACACTTCAGCATTATCACACATACTGGAGTACACACTTATTTGTTTTACCAATGTCGTCCTCACTGAGAACTTGCTTCACTCTTGGCACACAACACATGGTTTCTTCCCCCCCCCCCCCCCCCCTTTTTCACTTTGGGTGTTTTATTTCATTCTATTTTTCGGTTGGTTATTTACATTTTTTTCACAGGGGTGTTTTTTTTTTCTTCCTTGCATAGGCTTTGTGGGTAAGTAATACCTCCCTTGGGCATCTGGGATTATTTGAGATCTCTCTGCATGCTGAACACTTATAGGCATGTTCACATACAATATGAACAAGCATTTCTGAGTAATGCAGCCTGGTTGCCTGCTCATCTAACCTTGAGCGAGCAAAGCTATCATACATATGCATGAAATTCCGCTGCAGGTAGGACCTTTCCGCCTTTTGGCTGCTGATGCTCGCACTCCCTCCTATGAAGTTCATTAGAGGGGAGTGAAAAGTGTGATTTCTCGTAAGCCGCACCATTGCACACCGCCTTTGCTTTTCTTCCTGGTGTGCGGTACCATTTGGGAGCGTCGAGGCCCCTCATGGGGGGGGAGACAAGCGGTCTATCTTTGAGAAGGATTTCCACTGTGAATGTTTTCTCCATCTTTTTTGATGTACAATACCGGGTAACTATGCTAGGGTATTAGGTACCTACATTGTATTGAAGTAATTTTCAATGTACACACTCATGGTATTCTTTTTTCATAGCAGACCATCCCTCTGAAGAAGACCCGTATAGTGGGTTGAAACATGTCAGAGTCATATTTCCACTGTCTGTAATTCTGTACAATGCTTGTATGAATTTTTTGTCTGTATATGTACATCTTTCTCACTATTGTTGTTCTTTATTATTTTTAATTATTTGTCCAGTGGAGTTCATTTTTTAACCCATGTGCCATACGTCTTTATGCATTAATGAATATTGATTTTTTTTTTACTTAATATTCTTAGATTCATTTTTTGCTGCCAAAAAACCCCACTGTAGGCAAATTCGTTCCTTTTCTTTTTTTTTTTTTTTTGTCTGTTTTAGGGATGAGCAGCACTCTCCAACTTTTTGCCATAGGAAATCAGATCACAGACCCATTGGTCAGACAGTCGAGAGGACCACTGGGCTGCAAATGCCCGAAGGTGACCCCCCACCCGAGTTATGGGTGGGGGCAAACCTTCATGCGATAGCACTTTTGTTCGCAGGCTTGTAGTTCCAGGGACATTTTTGCCCTTCCGTGGTCATCCTGTCGGGCTGGGGATGTTTAGCCGAAGCTCCGGGCAGACGAAAAAGCAGTTTGTGAGCGGAAAAAGAGTGGCTCCGTAGCCTTCCTGGCCTGTGAGAGTAGAGTGCTCTTACCATCTGTGGCATTCCTAATAATGTGCTCCAAAGAGCCGGTTGCCAAGGAAGGGAAGATCCGTCAGGGCTTTTTTGGATGCCTGGTCAGCAGACCAGCACTGCAACCAAATCAGGCACCTCAGCACCACTGCTGACACTGAAGCCCTGGATAACAGGGGGAGGGTATCCAGGGCCGTGTCACAAACCTACTTAAGGCCATGCACTAGTTGGTATGCTAGTTCCACGGAGACAGGAGAAGCCTGCTGTTCTCCCAATTTGCGGTGCAGCAGTTTTGCCCACTCAGTGTCTGCGACACAAGTGCGGATGCCAGTACTGGTCGCACAGTTGACCCCACAACCGTAAACAAGGAACGAGCCACTGCCTCGGCATTCCCGTTGTGAGATCCTTAAATGCAGGAGTCCCCTCTACCGGGATTCTGGTTACTTTGTTTAATCTGGATAATGGGGGGTCCACGACCAGAGGAGCCGACCACTTTTTGAGAAGGCTCTCCTAAAAGGGGCAACGCACCGCCATGTATTTGGGGACCGAAAGGTCCGTTGTGGTTGACCCAATTCCTTGTAAATGAACTTCAAGAAAGGGAGAGGTAAATTGGAAATTATGAAAATGGAGGAGAAGCTGTGCACTAAAAATCTCCCTATACCAATTCACAAACCAATAATACCGAAAAAGTGTTGGACTATACCGGTACTCAATTTAATACATAAAGATCAGAGAATATATAATAGAATCATATACATTTTAATACAAAAGGAAAAAAATTACACAAAGACAAGAAAAATTATTAATGCATAAAAACATATCCTATTTAAAAGGCTAGTACACCCCAGATTCTTATGTATGGTTGCTCATGGTGGAGTTCCATTCTAGGGGTACCATTGGGGATTCCTCGACTAGTTTCGTGGAATTTATCCGCTTCATCCGGAGGGAGTCTAAAAGTTAAATATATATTAGAAATTTCATACCTATTCAAAATTCATATAATTATACAATCATATGGGTATATACCACAAAATAAACAAAAATCAACAGAGATATGTAAATATATTTACACAAAAAAGGGGGATTGAAGGAGGGATTTGTTATGAAAAAAAAAAAAAAACCTATCGAACATACAATTGGGGTCACATCCACTCAATATTTCTCCCACCGGCGGACATGGGGGATATAGTGCACATGATGGAAAAAAAAAAAAGGGGGGGGGAACTTGTAATCATATTTGGAACCACCTCCAATACAAAAAATTGGACAGAGGTATCGAACCGATGGTAAAGGCCAATGTGTCTCCCAATCGTGGTTAGCTTCCCATTACCTGAATCATATAGATGGTCGCCAATACGCTGTCTGAGCTCACGAATTGTTTTGCCGACGTAAAATGCTCCACATCGGCAAATCGTCATGTAGATAATACCTTTGGTATTACAATTAGAAAAAGTATGTGAATATAATGTTTCACCGTTCGGTAATACAAACTTGTTGCCCTCCTTTATCCATGGGCAACGGGGACATTCATTACATCTAAAAGTTTCCATCATGTGCACTATATCCCCCATGTCCGCCGGTGGGAGAAATTTTGAGTGGACGTGACCCCAATTGTATGTTCGATATGTTTTTTTTTTTTTCTTTCACCCCTCTTTCTTTTCCCCTTTTTCTCCTTCCCTCCCCCCCCTCCCCCCCCCCCTCTTTTCCCCTCCTTATTCATTCTTTAGTGAGCGTGGTTGGCCTAAACACACATAGATAACGTTTGGTTCAAGTTGTTAAACATGCTATTGCCAACGTCATTTAACTGATGCACAGCCTCTGGCAGGTAATATCTATACTAAATCTACGTTATTTTTTGATTCTCATATTTTTGTATCCACTATATCTTACCCCATTATTATAAATATGATTACAAGTTCCCCCCCCTTTTTTTTTTCCATCATGTGCACTATATCCCCCATGTCCGCCGGTGGGAGAAATATTGAGTGGATGTGACCCCAATTGTATGTTCGATATGTTTTTTTTTTTTTTTCATAACAAATCCCTCCTTCAATCCCCCTTTTTTGTGTAAATATATTTACATATCTCTGTTGATTTTTGTTTTTGTGGTATATACCCATATGATTGTATAATTATATGAATTTTGAATAGGTATGAAATTTCTAATATATATTTAACTTTTTAGACTCCCTCCGGATAAAGCGGATAAATTCCACGAAACTAGTCGAGGAATCCCCAATGGTACCCCTAGAATGGAACTCCACCATGAGCAACCATACATAAGAATCTGGGGTGTACTAGCCTTTTAAATAGGATATGTTTTTATGCATTAATAATTTTTCTTGTCTTTGTGTAATTTTTTTCCTTTTGTATTAAAATTTATGAGATTCTATTATATATTCTCTGATCTATGTATTAAATTGAGTACCGGTATAGTCCAACACTTTTTCGGTATTATTGGTTTGTGAATTGGTATAGGGAGATTTTTAGTGCACAGCTTCTCCTCCATTTTCACAATTTCCAATTTACCTCTCCCTTTCTTGAAGTTTATTTACAAGGAATTGGGTCGACCACAACGGACCTTTCGGTCCCCAAATACATGGCGGTGCGTTGCCCCTTTTAGGAGAGCCTTCTCAAAAAGTGGTCGGCTCCTCTGGTCGTGGACCCCCCATTATCCAGATTAAACAAAGTAACCAGAATCCCAGTAGAGGGGACTCCTGCATTTAAGGATCTCACAACGGGAATGCCGAGGCAGTGGCTCGTTCCTTGTTTACGGTTGTGGGGTCAACTGTGCGACCAGTACTGGCATCCGCACTTGTGTCGCAGACACTGAGTGGGCAAAACTGCTGCACCGCAAATTGGGAGAACAGCAGGCTTCTCCTGTCTCCGTGGAACTAGCATACCAACTAGTGCATGGCCTTAAGTAGGTTTGTGACACGGCCCTGGATACCCTCCCACTGTTATCCAGGGCTTCAGTGTCAGCAGTGGTGCTGAGGTGCCTGATTTGGTTGCAGTGCTGGTCTGCTGACCAGGCATCCAAAAAAGCCCTGACGGATCTTCCCTTCCTTGGCAACCGGCTCTTTGGAGCACATTATTAGGAATGCCACAGATGGTAAGAGCACTCTACTCTCACAGGCCAGGAAGGCTACGGAGCCACTCTTTTTCCGCTCACAAACTGCTTTTTCGTCTGCCCGGAGCTTCGGCTAAACATCCCCAGCCTGACAGGACGACCACGGAAGGGCAAAAATGTCCCTGGAACTACAAGCCTGCGAACAAAAGTGCTATCGCATGAAGGTTTGCCCCCACCCATGACTCGGGTGGGGGGTCACCTTCGGGAGTTTGCAGCCCAGTGGTCCTCTCGACTGTCTGACCAATGGGTCTGTGATCTGATTTCCTATGGCTACAAGATAGATTTCCTCTCTTGGCCGCAAAACGGATTCTTCGCCTCCAGCATATCCGTTCTCCCGGCTCACCGGGAGGCCCTCTTGGGGGCAGTAGGGGACCTGCTGAATCGCAGGGTGATTGTACCTGTTCCAGAATCGGAAAGTTTCCAGGGGTTCTACTCAAACCTGTTTGGACGTACCCCTGTCCTTCTTGGGAACTACAATCTTGGATCTAAAAGCCCTCAATCACTTTGTAAAAGTGCAGAGGTTCAGAATGGAATCAGTTCGCTCAGTAGTCGCTGCACTCCATCAAGGGGACTCCCTGGCGTCCTTAGACATCCAGGGTGCGTACCTGCACATACCCAATGCCTCCAGCATCAAAAGTTTCTGCGATTGCAGTTGGGGTAGCCCACTACCAATTTGTGGCTCTCCCTTTTGGTTTTGTATCAGCCCCCCGAGTCTTTACCAAGGTATTGGCTCCTGTTTTGGCATTGCTACGGCAACACGGGATCGCGATCGTGAGTTACCTAGACGATCTCCTCCTGAGAGCTTCTTCCGACTCAGAGTTAGAAGAGGATGTGGCAATTGCCATGCAGACCCTGCAAGAATTTGGGTGGCTGTTGAACCTAAAACAGTCGTTGATACCAACTCAGCATTTGGAGTACCTAGGCTTGCTGCTGGACTCCAGGGAAGCGAGAGTGTTTCTCCCTTCAGATAAGCTGCAGATTCTCAGAGCCGCAGTAAAACTGATGAGCCGCAAGTGGTCGTCACTGCACTTCTGCATGGGAGCCCTTGGACTCATGGTAGCCTCCTTCGAGGCAGTACCATATGCCCAGTTCCACACCAGAGTCCTGCAGAAGGAGATCTTTACAAAGTGGGACAGATCTCCGTTTTCCCTGGATTGACAGATCCAGGTGAGCCAGTTAGTCAGGGGTTCCCTGATCTGGTGGCTGAGGTCCCTGGTGCTTCAGTCCGGGAAGTCGTTCCTACCTCTGAAATAGACGGTGATCGCAACAGACACCAGCCTATTCGGCTGTGGTGGAGTGATGTGAGTTCAATCGACCCGGGGCCTCTGGTCGATGGAGGAATCCATGTTGCCGATCAATCTACTCGAACTGAGAGTGATCAGGCTTTGCCTCTCCACAATGGTCAATGAGACTGCAAGGGCGTCCGATCAGGATCCAGTCAGACAACGCCACTGCTGTCGCATACGTCAATCACCAAAGAGGAACAAGAAGCTCGGCCGCCGCACGAAAGGTCGCTCACATACTTCGGTGGGCAGAGAGACATGTACCAGCTCTGTCGGTCATTTACATTCCAGGTGTGGAGAACTGGCAGACGGACTATCTAAGTCATCCGATGCTGGACCCAGGAGAATGGGCGGAGGTGTTCAGGCTACTGTGCCTGTGGTGGGACACACCAGACGTGGATCTTCTGGCCTCACGTCTCAATTGGAAGGTGCCGCGATTCTTTTCCAGGACAAGAGATCTGTGGGCAGACGCGTCAGATGCGCTGGTGGCTCCATGGGATCAGTACCAGCTGATCTAAGCCTTTCCTCCACTGAAACTTTTACCATGTCTGCTTCGCAGTGTGGAAGCCGAGGGGATCCCAGTAATACTGGTTGCCCCAGATTGGCCTCAGCATCCTTGGTATGCAGACCTAGTGCGCCTGGTGGCAGACGCTCCCTGGTGATTGCCGCTGCGAGAGGACCTTCTTCCGATTCTCCATTCTGCTTTACCATCGCTGGCTTTAACGGCATGGCTATTGAGAGCCAGGTGTTGAGGAACCGGGGTCTGTTGGACTCGGTGAAACCAACTATGTTGAGAGCATGGAAATCTTCTTCTCGGAAGATATATCCAAGTACCTGGAAGGCCTGCATCTCCATGTGTGAGGCGAAAGGATGGCGTCCGCGCTCCTTTTCTATATCCAGGATCCTGCTGTTTCTTCATCAAGGGGTGGACCAGAAATTGGCGTTAAGCACCATTAAAGGACAAATATCAGCTTTGGCTGTCCCTTTTCAGCGACCTCTGGCATCTCACTCTATAGTGAGTACTTTTGCCCAAGGGGTGCGACATGTCCCTCCGATGTGTCCGTTACCCCCGCAGAATCTGAACCTGGTATTATCGACGCTTCAGAAACCGCCATTTGGAAATATTAGAGAGTTCCCCCTGTTGACTCTTTCCCAGAAAGTGGTCTTTCTAGTGGCCATTACATCAGCCAGTAGGGTTTCGGAACTGGCGGCCTTGTCCTGCAAGTCGCCCTATCTGATTATCCACAAGGATAAGGTGGTGTTGTGTCCACAGTCGTTTTTTTCTGCCGAAGGTAGTCTCGACGTTTCACATCAATGAGGACATTGTGTTACCATCTCTGTGTCCTAAGGCCGCGTACACACGGGCGGATTGTCTGCCCAACTAAGTTCATCAGACAATCCGACAGACAGTCCGTTCAAAATTTGAATGAACGGACTTGACCACACACGATGAGCAGACAGTCCGCTGAAAGCGTGCGTGATGACGTGTACAGCGCGTACGACGGGACTAGAAAAACGACGTCCTATACACTGCAATGCAACCTTCGGCCGTGTAAATCCTTTCTGAGCATGCGCCATACTTAGTCCGTCCAACTTGCCTAAACACGAGCGGACTGTCCACTGAAACCAAGTTTGGACGGACAAAATTACGAAAATTCCGTAAGACTTTGTTCGTCAGACAGTCCGCTGAAAAAGTCCGCTGAAGCCCACACACGAGCGGATTGTCCGCTGAAACACGATTCAGCGGACTAAGTTGGACAGACAATCCGCCCGTGTGTACGCGGCCTAAGTCGACACATCCTAAGGAGATGGCCCTTCATGCTTTGGACGTGGTTTGGGCTCTGAAGGTGGATTTGTCTGCCACGGTTCCCTTCCTGAAGTCAGACTCGCTGTTTGTTTCGGTGGCTGGTCCACAGAAAGGCATGGTCTCATCAGCCACCATTACCAGGTGGATCAGACAGATTGTAGTATAAGTGTCACGTACCTGGTGATGGAGCCTGATATGCAGAGGATGGCCTCTCTTACAACTCTGACTTGGAGCCCCTGATAGAGCTGACAGGAAGCACCGAGATGCAGAGTCGCACGAGTGCCTGGTGGGATCGCTGAACCTGGAGCTGGATCGGAGCACTCGGCCGGGCTGTAGAGGTGTCTGTAGAAATCCCAGAGCAGTGGTAGGCAGGTAGCTGGAACAAGTAGACAACTGATCCCCACAGGCAGGAGTGCAGATGCAGCAGAAGGAATGGTGGCACCCTCAAGGCTGAAGAGAAGGCAAGTACAGGCAGGCCGGGTCATACACAACGGGCATGTCAGGAACAGGGGCTGAATCAGAATCAGATTACAGGCCAGGTCGTCAACAGGCTGGCAGCGGAGTGGCAGAAGGAGCAGGCAGGTGCGGAGTGGGGGACAAGCTAGGGTCGGATGCAGGCAGGAAACAGGAACATCAGGAAGCAAGCCGGGTCACAACCGGAACAGAAGTCAGGTAGCTAATTGCAGGTTACACAGGGAACGCTGTAGAGCAGACAGCACTGAGCTTGGAAACTGGCTGAGTTTAAATAGCCTGTTTGGGCGGACAAAGCTATCACATGGTGCGTGCACACCAATGGCATCCTGACAGGGGCAGAGGTAATAGGTCATCTTCTTCTGCAGCCATCTTGGGTGCTGGCATGCCCTTCCTGACAATAAGCCTACGCCTTGAAGGGGCAGGTGCCCCCCTTTCCGGTCACGGCCCACTCCACCAGGGCAATCGCAACGTCTTGGACCTTCGGACATCAAGCATCTGTCGCTCAAGTGTGTAAAGTGGTGACCTGGTAGTCTGTCCACACGTTTAAAGTTCTACAAGATAGATGACAGTGCATTGGGTGATGCATGGTTTGGCCGCAAAGTTTTGCAGGCTGCTGTATAGTTGCAATTGCATATGCAATTTTTTCCTTTCTTCTTTTTTTTGGGTAAAAACGCAGTACCTTTTAATGCACTGTTGCATTTGTTACCGCAGTTTTTGGTGTGGTTTGAGGGTAGTGCTTCTCCGTTGAGGAGCACCCTGTTTTTTTGTGGTGGTTTTTCCACACACTGTAGTTTTTTGTGGGTAAAGTTTGTACTAGCTCCCACATGCCATGGTGGATGAAGTTTTTTATGCTGTTTTCCCACCCCTCGTTTTGGCACTACTTGGGGACTTCCCGATGGTCTAAAGAGAAGAAGTTGTCAGTCAGTGAATATAAGAGAAAATAGGATTTTTTTGTACTCACCGTAAAATTATTTTCTCTGTAATTCCGACTGACACAGCACCCGCCATATTTTTCTTTGTTATACTGCTTTTTGACGAACTGAGGCTGCAGTAGCATGCTGAGGGGTTGTTACCTAAGGGACCGCCCCTTGGGCGGAACTAGAAAGTTCTAGTTTTATTATCACATGCAATGCCTAGTTTTCTCCTGAAGGTGGCATAACAACCCAATGGTCTAAAGAGAAAAACCTGTGTCAGTCGGTGAATTACAGAGAAAAGGATTTTACGGTGAGTACAAAAAATGCTATTTTTTCCTCTTTGGAGGATCCTAACAGGGAGGGAGTAGCCTCACAAGTCAGATGCTTGTCTACTCCCTTACTTAACCCTTTTGCCCTTTTGTTGCCTGCAGCACAGGCTGTTGAGGTATCTACCTCTAATTAGGTTCATTTGAACCTCCCACAACTGGGGGTGTTTTTTTTCCTATTCATGCATAGCTTATGTATTCTGAATGGGAACATTTCTATGAAGAAATGGGGGGTTCCAACAATTGATGCTGCAATCACCTCAGTGAGCAGAGTCTCACATGTCCAGTGGAAAATGCACTGATGTTAAAGGATCCATCAAATTAAAGTTGGAACTTCCTTTTAAAGACAAAATGTCTTTAGCAGTCCTTGCTGCAATTGCTGTCTCTCAGTCCTTTAACCCATATTAACATCTTCTCCACCATTGTGGTGAAGCACATTTTGAGTCACGCTAATTCATTGAAAAATGTGGACTCCAAAGGGTTAAGGAACAGTTTGGAGATACCTGAGATTCTGCCTGATCAGCAGGCTCGGTAATGGGCTGACGCACTATGTCTCACAGTAGATGCTATGAAAGACTCTATTGTTTAAGCCTTATGGCTTATACTTGGACTAGTACATTCTCTGAGTTCTGTGGCTGAAATATTAATCAGCCGAAGCACCATGTGAAAGCTCTTAGCCAGTTTGTTTCCCTTCCTGGGGTATGGCTATTTATAGTGGATAAGTACATCCAAAAGGGTAAAGCTCTCTTTACCAGTAAAAGGAGGTTAAAACATTTTATCTTTTATCGTGCTGTCTCTCCTATGCCTAGGGCATCTGCCTCTAGGCAGTCTCGACGGTCTCAATCGTCAGGTTCAAGGGAAAGTCCCCAAGGGCAGCACCAGGATCTTGGGGGCAGAAAGCCCACAAAGCAGAATGCTAAAGCCTTCTCATGAAGGAGCACCCCCACTCGTTTGGGTGAGGGGAAAGGTTCTGCGGATTTCAAAATCTGCAGGAACAATGTCAAGAGCAGAGGGATTTCTGCAATTTTTTCTCTAGGCTACGACTAGAGTTCTGAGAGCCCAGATGGCTTAGTCGGCATTTGATCTGAGGGTCCAGGGTTCGGGTCCCTGTTTGGGTGCTGCCTGTGGGCTCCTTAGACTGCTGATGAGGCAGTCTTTATGCAAGAGTTTCCGTCTCAGAGAATGTTCCTAAGGATCCAGAGAAAAAAAGTCTCTCTCTCTCTGGCCTCTGGATCAACTGTTATCCCAGTCGGTAATATCAGAGGTTCCCTTTTGTGGAACAGGGTTTTTTGTCTCAAACATTTTAAGGTGCCAGAACCAAACAGAGAGGTAAGACCCATTCTAGATCTCGAAGCTCTGAATCGAAACTTGAGCATCCGATCCTTTCATAATTGGATTGGCTGTGTCCATCTTGCAAGGAGAGGAGTTGCATATCTCCATGTGCCAAAGTTTCCCGCTTACCAGAAATTTCTGCGGTTTGAAATTTAAATGATTTTTTTCAGTTGTGGCCCTGCCATTCGGTTTAGCCACAGCCCCACAAGTGTTCTGAAAGATTCTGGCACCTCCTTAAGCCAGGTTAAGGGCTCAAGGCATAGGGGTCCTAGCCTATTATAAGATCTACTTTTTTTTTTTTTGACATTAAAGGTAAAGTTTATTTCCACATTTTAAATACAAATAACATGGGTATATAATCGACACAATTGAATCATTCCAAGCCGTAACAAAACAAAAACGTGCCAAAAATGTCTTTATAAGCAGTGACAGAAGTGTTACAGATTGAGAGCCAATCTCCTCCACTATGGGCCTAAATAGCCCCTGGAGGCTAAGTCATTGTTTAACACCTCAACTCTAAATATTCCCATTTGTTCCCAGTAGGTGAGAGGAAAACGAGGTAGGAAAAGTAATAGTCTATAGAAAAAGCAGGGTAAAGTAGATAGATAGAAAAAGGAAAGGAAAAGAAAAAGAGTGCCTATACCAAATAATATAATAAGGTAGCACACAACTGGTGATGTAGTATTGAGATTTAGGGTCTATATTCCCTAGGGCTAAGCTTCAATACCTGAATGTTTTGTCCGAGACACAGATCCGGGGCTAACCGTTGACCACCAAACTCGTACTCCTCCCTGATCCAGCAGATCCCAATATGCCTGGGAATATCTTAGGCTGCATTCACACCTGAGTGTAGTGTTTTCAAGCAGAAAATCGCGCAAATTTACTGCGATTTTTGCTCCATTTTTTGCTGCGTTTTTTACCGCGATTCTGTGCAGGGCAAAAGGTCACCAATGTTAAAAGAAGAAAAACGCCCAAATCTGCTCAATTCAAGCGACAAAAAAGGGTCCGGAACTTGTTTGAGCTTCAGGCTTTCGGCTTCAGGCGACATGGAGTGGAGATATGAACCATCTCCATAGAGAATAATAGATTTTTTCCCCTCTAGCGTTTTGTAGCTAAAGGCTTCAAGCTACAAAACGCTCAGGTGTGAATGGGGTCTAAAGACAAACCACGGAGACCAGGTCTTATGGTAACGATCCACTCATTCATTTGATTGGGCCACTGTGTCCTCCAGATAAAGGAAACTTTGTTTAACCAATCCTTCAGGGTGGGGGTTGCTTTAGATTTCCAGAAAAGTGGAATAAGGGAATTGGCTGCATTTAACATATGTCTCGTGAGTGAATTCTTATACTGTCTAAAATAAGTGTTTGATATATGTAGCAAACAACATGCAGCATCCAACCTAAGTCTGGTCTCCGTGATTTGAATGATCAAATCCCTAACCCCCGACCAGAACGGCTTCAATAGCTCACATTGCCACCAAATATTGAGCAAGGTGCCTTTCTCTGTATCACACCTCCAGCACCTGTCGGATGATTGTGGGTACCATTTGTGGATTTTCTCTGGAGTGGCATACCAATGAGTGAGTACCTTGTAGGCTGTTTCTTGCATTCTTGTGCTCAGGGAGCATCTGTGCGAAAAAATGCAAGCTCTGTCCCATTGGTCATCAGAAATCGGTATTCCCAATTCCGGCGTCCACCGCTCCCTGAGTCTATGGTCCTCCCTTGGGCTCAAAGATTGTAACCAGGTTCTCCCTTTGAACACAGCGACTCGAATTCAGTTAGGTCTCTCAAAGTGAGTCCTACGGGCAGCGTCATTAACGTAGCTGCGCAATTGGAAGTACGTCCACATAGGCATATGTGGCATGTCACAATCTAGTTTAAGTTGTGCAAAGTCTTTCATCACTTTGATAAGGAAGCAGTTAGCTGCCATGAGCGGTCTGCTCAGGTTAGTCAGTGTGAGCAAAGGGTTTCTCATACCCGGGGGAAAGTCCGGGTTAATTCGCATAGGGGTCTCAAAGGGGTGGCGAACTCGGGATGTTTGGTCAATATATGAAATATATTGAGGGTAGTGCCAATGATAGGATGCGATAGCATGGATATGGGGTATTTAGCTCGCGGGATACAGGGCGAGAATCTGAGGGGGATTATGCTAGTTTCTTCCTCCAAGAGAACCCAGTCTTTGAGATGAGAATGACAATGCCAATCAATATGTGCAACATGTGTAGCATAATAGTAGTATTTGTAGTCGGGGACACCCAGGCCCCCCCTGTCCTTGGGTCTGGTCAGAAGGGCCTTCTTCAGTCGAGGTGGCTTGTGCACCCAGATAAATTTCGTCTGGAGGGAATGTAGAGATTTAAAAAAGCTCATGGGTATCCTAATCGGTAAAGTGCGTAACAAAGCACTTTTGGCAGAATGACCATCTTACAGATGGCAGCCCTGCCAAACCATGAGAAATACCCTGAGACCCACTTCTGTAGATCCTGTGCTATACTTTTAAGAAGGGGGGGGGAAATTCTGCGCAAACGTCAGTGACAGTCTGGGGGTCAGCCAAATTCCTAAATATTTAATAACCGACTCGACCCATTTAAAGGGACTATTAACCTGGGCCTTGATCAATTGAGCTGAGGGAAGGGAGATGTTCATAGCCTCAGATTTAGAATAGTTTATTTTGAGGTTAGATAAATAACCAAAATTGGCAAATTCTTTCAAGAGAGAGGGGATGGAGATGTTAGGGTCCGTCAAAAAAACAGTAGGTCGTCGGCATATGCCGCAACTTTGAAGACCTTCCCATTGAGTTGGAAACCCCTGATGGATGGATTTGCGAGGACATGTCTTATAAATGGTTCAAGGGAGATAATAAAGAGCAGGGGCGACAAAGGGCACCCCTGTCTAGTACCGTTTTTAATATACACTATGTCCGATAGTGTCCCGTTCACCTTGAGCCTGGCTGAAGGGTTCTGGTATAATGCCGAAATCCAGGCCATCATGTTTGGACCCAGACCTGTATGTTTGCACGTCTCCAACATATAGTCCCAAGCTGCTCGATCGAAGGCCTTCTCCGCATCAGTTGACAGGAGAAAGCCCTCGATCTTTCGCTGGTTTGCCAAATGGATCAAGTTTAGGGACTTTGTAACATTATCTTTGGCCTCCCTGCCAGGCATGAACCCGGCCTGAACGAGTCCTATCAAATCATGAAGCAAGGGTGTCAACCTGTTGGCCAAAATTTTTGCTATGAGTTTGACTTCAATATTCAGGAGGGAGATTGGCCTGTAGCTGGAGCAGTTCAGTGGATCCTTCCCATCTTTAGGTATGACTGTGATAAAAGCTGACAGGAAGTCGTTAGAGGTCATTCCCTGAGTTGTTATTGAGTTCATAGCGTCTTTAAAAGGGGTAAGTAAGATGTCCAAGAATGTCTTATAGTATATGGCGCTAAGCCCGTCAGGCGCTGGGCTCTTGCCCGTTTTCAAATCCCTGACGGCCATCTTGATTTCAGCATCCTCTATGGGCCTATCCAACCGGATACGGTCTCCCTCGTCTAGTGTGGGGAGGTTAGCTGCCTCCAGGTAAGCCTGTATCGCCTGGGCTCGATTGCCCTGCATGTCTGGCGGTTTGTGCATAGGTGGGAGATTATAAAGGGTCGTGTAGTAATTTTGGAAGTGTCGGGCAATGGTCGCGGTGTCACTGTCAATTCTCCCTCCCTTACCTTTGATACCCTTGATGTGGCTATAAGTTGTCTGGGTTCTCAGGGCTCTTGCTAATATCTTGCCTGTTTTATCCCCGTGCTCCTAAAATATCTTCTTCTTAAAAAATAAGAACCTCCTGGTAGTGTTATCGAAGATCTGTTTCAGGGTTTTTCTGGCTTCGAGTAGCGCCCCCGCTGAGTCAACGGTGAAGGAGTGTTTGTGGAGCGATTCTAAAGTACGAATTTTAACGGTCAAGTCTGTAACTACTTTGTCCCTCTCCCTTTTTTTCCGGGCACCCATGCGGATCAACTCGCCCCTAATATGGCATTTGTGGGCTTCCCATAGCATAAGGGGGCTCATCCCGGGTTTATTATTCAGCTTGAAATATTCAGTCAAGGAGGAAACTAAGTCAGGTAGTAGCGTCGGGTCCGTTAATAGGGATGAGTTTAATCTCCACGTGTTTTGTTTGGTAGGGGGGTCCGTCAGGTCCAATGAGACGGAAATTGGGGCGTGATCCGAAATAGTTTGCAGTCCGATGCGAGCATCGCTCAGCAGTGGAAGATCCCTCTGTGTAATAAAAATATAATCGATTCTCGAGTGGCGATTGTGGGGGACTGAGAAGAAGGAATAATCCCTCCCCTCTGGGTTCAAGTGGCGCCAGGTGTCAACTAGATTCAGTGATTGTAGAAGCATCTTAATGCTCTTTACTTCTTTATATGTGATTGTCGTCTTACCAGTGGAGGTGTCTTCAGTCGGTATAAGAGGAACATTAAAATCCCCGCCCAGTATCAATCTGCCAGAGCTAAAGCTTAGCAATTCGCCGATAACCTTCCGGCAAAAAGTAAGCTGGGCTGAATTGGGAAAGTATACGTTCGCCAGTGTCAGGGGGACCCCCTGGCACACCCCTTTGAGAAAAATAAATCTCCCATCTGGGTCGACTAGTTTGTCCGTTACTTCAAAAGCAGCATCTCTGCTCACCAGTATCGAGACCCCTTTTGATTTGGTCCCGGGACTGGTAGCGTGGTGCGCCTCAGTGAAGTATGAATCAGTAAGCCTAGGTATGTGGTTGGTCTTAAAATGGGTCTCCTGGAGAAATTCAAAACTAGGCCTACCTTTTTTAAGTTCTCTCATTAGAGTGGTTCTCTTCTCGGGGATGTTGAGCCCCTTAATATTGTGGGAGATCACCGTAGGGTTACGACCTACATCGGAGTATGCCATGGCTCAGACTCAGGGAGGCACGGAGGCCAGAACCTGCAAGTACAGCTCAGAAATTATTTGTGCAGACGTGAGAAAATAATAAGTCTTTACTTGTTTAAATACTATGGTAAGGCAGAGGAAAGAGTGAAAGAACAGCAGAGAGTAGGAGATGAATGAGAGAACGATAGGGAAGTGTATGTTACTCCCCCTTCAGATGGGCGGACCGTCCCAGGGGGGTTGAATTAGTGCGTGTGGACGGGTCCAAAATGAACCCGTCTGAGACACTATTGTGGGGTGCGGGGAGGCCCTCCCCGGAGACAGCAGCACCCACCGCGTGAAGCACACCAGGTTATCCACCCAGGTGCCCACACTGTGTAGAGGAGCAACACTCAGTACCAAGCTATCAACCAAACTAAAGTGAGTACTCGACTGTCCAAATGGGAGTCGTCGAGTGTGGCCCATTCTAAGCACATAAGAAGTACTGAATGGTCTGTCATACATCAACGAACGAGTAAAGCGTATCAGAAAAAAATTAACGATAAACGATGAGCAATTGTAATAAGGAACAAACATAGCATCTGGTCATACATAACCTCTAAAAACAGTTGGCATGTGGACCTCCCGAGACCCGACCAGCAGAGGACCATCCCCAACTAAACATCCCCCTACAGCTACAAGACGGCCCAGGGGGCCATCTGGCTTCTAGACCGAGTTGAGTCTACACTCCTCCCGGCTCAAACCATACAAACAAATCCACCAATGGTCGGGACCCGGGGGGCCAGCAATTCTCGAGCAACATTGCCTAATTGCTCTAGTAATATCTGTAGAGCCAACTGGTCAGAAGTTCCGGTGAGTTGGGAATCTGTCTCAAGAGCCTCCTATGAGCACTTCGCTCCCAAACAGTTCCATAGATCAGGCGTGCAAACAGTCAAGCGGGAGTCTCCTAACCAGGTAGCTCAATGGACCTGCATAGAGTGGTAGGCAGGTGGTAATCCAACGGCCTGTCGGACCAAGACTTATAAGATCTAGCAGGACCCCCCATGGACTCCTGAAAAGGGGGAGAGGGATGGGGGGGAGATAAAAAAAAAAGACACACACACACCCCCCCCCCCCCCACCCCCACCAGACAATAGGAGCGTCTGAACTTCACTGTGATTAAAATTGTAAGCGTTCCAGAGGCGAAAGAAAAAGCAGGAACAAGGAAAAAAAATAAATAAATAAATAGAAATCCCAAACAGGCAAGGGCACTTCAAAATGTCTAGGCTTCCATCAGAATCCTGGAGGAATGAGGACGGCTTTAGGGGGTACCCTTTGGTGGTGATTCATGGCGTCCCTGTCTCTGTCTCTTGAGGTGTTTCTCTGGCGATGCTAACGGAGAGAAAGGTGGGCTTCTATCCTTAGGTGGCAGTGAGAACTCCTGATACCAGTCAGGCAAGGAAATCAACTCAATCTGGAGGGCAGCACAAAACTCCGGAAGGTCCACGGGTGTGCGCAGGATGTGTTGTTTGCCTCCGTGGGTGACCAGCAGGGCGAAAGGGAAACGCCGTGAATAACGTAGGTCTTTCTCTCTTAGTTTGTCCAGGAGGGGCCGCAGAGCCCTGCAGTTTTTTAGGGTAATTTGGGAGAGATCCTGAAAAAGTTTGATACTTTCCCCATTAAAGATAATCTGATCATTCCTGCGTGCCCGTGACATGATGTCCTCTTTGAGGGCAAAGCTCTGCAAGCAGCAGATTATATCTTGGGGGGGTGATGTGTCTGGACCCCTCGCTCTGAGCGCCCTGTGTGCTCTGACAAAGTCTATGGCAGTGTCCTCTGGCCGATCAAGAAGGGTATTGAAGACCCTCTGCAAGACTGAGGTGATCTGATCCGCCATAACTGATTCCGATATGCCGCGTACCCTGATATTGTTACGCCTCCCCCTGTTATCCAAATCTTCTAAATGTCTGTTCATTTCAATGAAGTGGAGGGAGTGTGCGGTAACTGCTTCATCCAGTCTATTAATGGATTTATCTCTGTTTCCCTGCTGTCTCCGTGGCTGCCATTTTCTCTTGCAAGACAAGGAAACTAGTCTTAAGGTCCGTGATGGCGGCGGAGAACGAGGCTTTAATATCGGCTGCAAAGCATGACATGTCCTCATAAGTAAGGGGGTGAGCAGTACGGGTACTTCTCCTACCGTTATCCTCCGCGGCTGATTGTGAATCTTCACTGTAGTCCTCCTCCGCATGGCCCGGCACCATCTTGCCTCCCTCCGCTGCCTTCAGCGCTGAGGCCTGGGTTTTAAAAATATCCGAGCTGTTTCTCCCAGTGTTAACAGCTTGAGAGCGGCGGGATCGAGTCTGGTGCAGATGCCTGTTCTGTTTGCTCATCTTCGCTGGTTCGTCGGTGAGAACAGACAGGCTTGGGCCACTTAGCCGACGGAGCTCCTCTGTTAAGCTGCCAAGCCACGCCCCCCATAAGATCTACTTTTAATGAATCATTCAGTCTCAGGTCTAAAACCAGGATCTGATCTCAGTCTTAAATATCTGAAATCTCTAGGTTGGATTCTCAACCTAGGAAGATTCTCCTTAAAACCATCAAGGAGATTACGGTACTTGGGGGCTGGTTATAGATACCATACAGAAGAAGGTATTCTTACCCCAGACAAGAATCAGTTCCATTGTAGGACTAATTCAACTTATAAAAACAAAAGAACGTTCCTTCATTCGGCTGTGCAGAAGATTTTTAGGGGAAATGGTGACCTCCTTCAAGGCCATCCCTTACATACAGTTTTACTCAGACTGCTTCAAGACACCATCCTGTCAGTCTGGAATAAAAATTCAGGCCTTGTTTGTTTCCAATACGCTTGGCTCCTGACATAGTCAGAGCCTCAATTGGTGGTTGTTATCCAGCAAAAGGGAACATATTTATTGTATTAACAACCGATGCCAGCCTTCTAGGCTGGGGAGCAGCCCTGGAAGAAGATTCTGTCCAGGGGAGATGGTCCAGGTTAGAGGATCTGGCCTATCAACTTGTTTGGAAGTTTCAGGCAGTACTTCTGGCCCTAGAATCTTGGCGGTCAGACTACGGGACTGTACTGACAGGATTCAGTCTGACAAGGCCACGGCGGTGGCTTACATCAATCACCAGGGGGGCACGAGAGGTTGTGCAGCCCAAAAAGAGGTAAATAATGTTCTAGCTTGGGCAGAACACAACACTCCTGGCCTATCAGCAATTCTCATTTTTCAGGTATACTACTTGAGTTTCCAACAATTATTTCCCGGAGAATGAGCTATTGACCCCACATCTTCCTTGCGATATGTCAGAAGATGGGTTATTCCAGACATGGATCTTTTTGCATCCAGATTCATTAACAAAGTTGACAACATTATGTTGAGAACAAGGGGTCTGCTAGCAGGCGGAACAGACAGATTAGTTTTCCCATGGGATCAGTTTTCATTGATCTTTGCATTTCCTCCAGTTCGGTTACTTTCGCGCCTTCTCTGCAGGATTAAGCAGGAACGAAAGGAGGTGATTCTGGTGGCCCCAGCGGGTCCCAGAAGATTTGCTGAGATCATAAAGATAGCAGTAGGAGTCCTTCGTACTCTGCCATTATAGCCAGACCTTCTTGCACAAGGTCCGGTATTTCATCCTACCTTACGGATGAAAAATTTAACAGGTCTGACTGTTGAATCCCACTCTATAAAAGATTGTGGGTGATCTCCTTTGGTAGTGTCTACTTTGATTAATGCCAGAAAGCCGGCTTCCAGAATTGCTTACTATAGAGTCTGGAAGGCATATGTTTCTTGGTGTGGATCCAGGGGATGGCACCCCAGGAAGTATGTCAAGTATGATTCCTGATGTCCTGCATATGGGATCTGAAATTAAGCTGGCCTTGACTTCTATCAAGAGCCAGATCCCGGCCTTGTCATTGTTTTTTCCTATGGCCTCTTGCTTCCCACTCTTGGTGCATAACTTATTCAGGGGATAGCACGGTTTATTCCCCCTGTCAAGGCACCTCTAAATCCATGGAATTTAAAATTGGTCTTATCGGCTTTGCTGAATCAGCCGTTTGAATCTTTATGAGAAATTTCCTTGATTCTTTGACAAGAAAGATAATCTTTTCTGGTTGCCATTGCTTCTGCTAGAAGAGTATCGGAACTAGCGGCTCTGTCTTGTAAGAGCCATGTTTCTTCAGGCATAAGAATGAGGTGGTTTTATGTCCTCATCCTGAATTCCTACCAAAAGTGGTAACAGGTTTTCATTTAAACCAAGATATTCTTCCTCCTTTCTCCCCAGAGCTTTAATCTAGGGAAGAGAAGGTACTACGTTCTCTTGATGCAGTAAGAGCGATCAGAGTCTATGTAAAGGCGACCACCCGGGTTCGCAAAACACAGGTTTTGTTGTAGTGACAGAGGGTCCTAGATGTTGACAGGCAGCGTCAAGATGCACTATTTTCCAAATAGATTTGTCAAGTAATTATTCAAGCTTCAGCTTAAAGAAGAAAATTCTTCCTTCTCATATTAAGAGCCCACTCCTCCAGGGAGATTGCCTCTTGGGTGGTGCATCATCAGGCCTCTATGGCTGTGATCTGTAAGACAGCGACTTGGTCTTCGGTTCATACGTTTATCAGATTTTATCAAATCAATATTAAAGGTCATGAGGATATTGCCTTTGGGCACAGTATACTGCAGGCTGCAGTATGAGACCTCTGGCCTCCTGTTCTCTTCTTTGGGATACGCTTGTATTGCTTGGCTACAAAACTGAGGACTCCCAGTAATGGGAGGGGTTATATAGGGGAGTACATGCCTTTTAAGGGCGTGCCAGTGTCTAGCACCCGTCAGTCTGATATAACCCACATAGTAATTACTATGGCTCTGTGTCCCCTGATGTACATCAAAGAAAAGGATTTTACAGGTAAGCTGTTTAAAAATCCTATTTTTTTGTAGCTGCTGACTTTTAATAAACAAAAACATTTACTGGAACTTTGAATTAAAAATGAAAAATAACCTCACTCCCGCCCCGGAAGATTTAGCTTCTAAATGACCGGGCCATTTTTTGCGATTTGACACTGTTACTTTAACTGACAATTGTGCAGTTGTGCGACGTTGTACCCAAACAAAATTGACGTCCTTTTTTCCCAACAAATAGAGCTTTCTTTTGGTGGTATTTGATCACCTCTGCGGTTTTTACTTTTTTGTGCTAAAAACAACAATTTTGAAAAAAAATATGAAGTTTTTACTTTGCTATAATAAATATCCCAATTTTTTTCAAGGAGGACCAAATGGATTACTGGTGCTCAATTAGCGGAGCTATTTTGAAAGCCACTCCATCCAGTGCCTGCACCAAGCCAGGAAGACCGTGGGACAAAGAATTTAATGGACAGGCCTATAGGGGACACCCGAATCGCGATGCATCAATGCGATTCACTTTAGCACCCCTAGTGCTTATGCATTTGCATAGTTCTCATATGAGTATAATGGGCGTTTCCCATTTGATTTTGAGACCAGTTTGCCCTGATATCATTGAAGTACTTTTTGAGTGTGCATACATTAATGAATATATGCATGTATGGATTACCTTAAAGACCTTTTGTAACCTCTCTACTTGTTTTTAATGTTTAGTTTGAATATTTATTTTAATTTCTAGCTAATGAATTTCTCACCACCATAAAAGTTAGAAGATATGTATGAAATAAAGTAATTATTATTATAAGCCTTTTGAATCCAATCAACATCGATAATATTAGATATGCATTCACAGCACAGTGGTGTAGTGGTTAGCACTCTCGCCTAGCAGTGAAAAGGGTCCCTGGTTCGAATCCCAACCACGACACTACTTACCTGGAGTTTGCATGTTCTCCCTGTGCCTGCATGGGTTTCCTCCGGGTACTCCGGTTTCCTTCCACACTCCAAAGACATGCTGGCAGGTTAATTGGCTTCTGTCCAAAATTTGGCCCTAGTATATTTATGGGGACCTTGAATTGTGGGCTCCTTGAGGGTAGGGACTGATGTGAGTGTGCGATGTACAGGGATAGGGACAATTGTAGGCACTCACTCAGGTTGAACTGGATGGACTGGTGTCTTTATTCAACCTTACTATGTAACTATGTGAGTGTGCAATGTACAGGGATAGGGACAATTGTAGACACTCAGGTTGAACAGGATGGACTGGTTTATTCAACCTTACTAACCTTACTAGGATAATTTCAGCACCCTTATTTTTATGAAATACCTATTTACAGAGTTGTGCATACAATACATTGATTTTATACTTTTATTAACCATGACTATTTTAATAACTGACGTACTACCCACTACACCACGGCGGCACAGTGGCACTCACCTAGTAGTACGAAGAGTCGCTGGTTCAAATCCCAACCACGACACTACCTGCCTGGAGTTTGCATGTTCTCCCTGTGACTGTGTGGGTTTCCTCCAGGTACTCTGGTTTCTTCCCACACTCCAAAGGCATGCAGGTAGGTTAATTGGCTTCTTTCCAAAATTGACCCTAGTAAATGAATGGGGACCTTGGATTGTGGGCTCCTTGAGGGTAGGGACCTATGTGAGTGTGCGAAGTACGGGGATAGGGACAATTGTAGACACTTAGGTTGGACTGGTGTCTTTATTCAACCTTACTAACTATGTAACTATATTGCATATGTTTGTGTTGTTTTTTTTATTTTACGGATTAGGAGTTTTCTGCAGATCATTTTTTAGACTATAATAGTGCCAATTGATGGTCACGACGACGTGAGAGCCAAAAAGCCCCCATTTTCCACTCTGGTCACACTGGTTTTTATGACAAATTTTTAAATACATATACCCATATATATTGTAAAAGTTTGGCTAGAATTTGCTTAATATATAGATCTGACAATGATAACATATTCGACTGTTTATTCCCTATATAGAATTGGTTCTGTTTGGTAGAGGCTCACGTCTCCTGTTAATATAATGGCTCTGTATATGTATATTTGCCCTCTTTTGTCGGACTATGGCAAGATGGCGCCAGGCTGAAGATGAAAAAGTGATGATATTGTGGACCAGAAGTGTTTGCTGGAACACGTGGTTGTCCACTATCAGACTATAGCAAAATGGCTCCGGGCTGGAAACAGGAAGTGACCTCAATGCGGACTGGAGGTGTTGGCTAGAACATATTTCCAGCCACAGCTATTGGCTTGCATTCCATCTAGTGATACCACATCATATTGGATGGAAACATTGCATTCTATGTCCCAACTGGGACAAGATATGTGATGATACATTTTTTAGCCATTCTATCTTTTTATCCTACACAGGGAGCAATACAAGAGCCTTACTGTATGGTGAATTGAATTGCAATTTGTATACCCATTAATTCGCATATTATTATTGTACAGGATTTATATACCGTAGCGCCAACAGTTTGCACAGCGCTTTACAACATGAGGGCAAACAGTACAGTTGCAATACAATTCAATACAGGAGGAATCAGAAGGCCCTGATCCTTAGAGCTTACAATCTAGGAGGGAGGTTGAAATGTGGGGGTTTGTTAGTTGTTAGGCAGGTGCTGAATAGGCTTCTCTGAAGAGAAGGGTTTTCAGGGTTCGTCTAAAAGAAAACCGAGTAGGAGATAGACAGATTGGGGTAGGGAGTTCTATAGGGGAGGCTCGTGAGAAGTCCAGGAGGGTGAGAGCGTGGGGGGGGGGAGGTAACAAGATAACTAGAGAGCAGGAGGTCTTGGGAGGAACTAAGGGAACATGTAGGTTGGTATTTTGAGACTAGGTTAGTGTTGTAGCTGGCGACCAAATTGTAAATGGCTTTTTAAATTGTTAAAATTTTGAATTAAATTTGTTGGGTGAGTGGAAGCCAGTGAAGAGATCAACGGCGAAAGGTAGCAGACACTAAACAGTTGGTAAGGTGGATGAGCCTGGCAGCAACATTCATGATTGATTCATGATGTAAAGGTGATCCCATTAAGAGGGCGTTGCAGTAGTCAAGGTGGTAGATGATCATAGAGGGCCGAAAGGATAGTTCAGAGTCCAGGATTACACCTAAAACCTTGACATGCGATGACAGGCTGATAGTAGTGCTATTGATCTTGACAAATAAATCAGGAGAAGAGGCACGTGGGGGAGGAAAAAACATGAGCTCAGTTTTGGATGGATTGAGTTTGAGGGAGTGGTGTAACATCTAGGCTGATTTGTCTGTTAGTAAATTAGTGATACGTGAGGAGACTGAAGGAGTAAGCTGAGGGATAGAGAGTTAGATTTGTGTGTCGTCAGCATAGAGATGGTATTGGAAGCCTTTTACCTGACCAGGGAGGAGGTGTAAATGGAGAATGAGAGGTCCAAGAACAGAAACTTGGGGGACCCCAACAGAGAAAGGGAGAGGAGGAATTAGCCCTTGTACACACGGTCGGACATTCCAACAACAAAATCTGTCGGATTTTGTCAGGCGGATTTTGTCCGAAACCGGTGTTGCATACACACGGTCGGACAAAGTTGTTGGAAAATCTGATTCTGAACGTGATGACGTTTTTTCGTTACGACGGGACTACGTTCAGGCTAGTAGCCAATAGCTTTGGTCTAGGAATTTAATCTGAGCATGCGTGGCACTTTGTCCAATCGGATTTCTCTACAAACTATCAGACAAAGTCTGACCAGATCATGTTGTCGGAAAATTTTATAGCCCAGCTCTAAAACTTTGTCGGTCGGACACAGTCCGATGGAGCCCACACATGGTCGGATTATCCAACAACACGGTCCGATTGGACATTCTCCTTTGGAATGTCCAACCGTGTGTACAAGGACTTAGAATTGTAAGTAACGCTAAAGGTGCAGTAAGTAAGATGAGAACCAGCAAAGAGTACAGTCATGGAGACCAAAGGTGTGGAGGAGAAGGGAGTGGTCCACGGTGTTTCAGGCACCATAGAGGTCCAGGAGTAGGAGTACCAAATAGTGGATGCAGCTGTTAGCAGATAATTTGTGCATTTTAGAAGAGCAGTCTCCATGGAGTATTGAGGGGGAATCCATACTGAAGGGGGTCAAGAAAGCTATTCTCAGCGAGGTGGTCACTAAGTCGGTTGTAGACCAGACGTTGAAGGAGTTTGGATAAAAGGGGAGCAAGGAGATGGGGCATAGGTTAAGATTGGTGGGTTCTAATGAGGGCTTTTTAAGTATGGGGGTGACTAATGCATGTTTTAGATAGCTGGGGTAGATGCCAGAAGAGAGGGAGAGAATAAAGATGGGAGTTAGAGTGTGTAGGATAGAGTCAGAGGGTGACCGTAGCATTTATGAGGGAACAGGGTCCAAGGAGCAGGAGGTAAGGTGGACGTTAAAGAGAGGTTTAACAACCTCATCTGTAGTGGCCAGGTTCAATGAAGGAAGTAATGATTGTACCTGTGGACATGGAGTGTTAAGTGGAGAAGGTACAGTGCAAATCTCCTCACAAATTGTATCAATCTTATGTTTGAAGTGATTTTAGATCTCCTGGGCAGTGAGCGAGTTAGTGGGTGGAGCCCGTGGAGGACAAAGTAGAGTTAAAGGTAGAGAAGAGTTGACAGGGACTGGATGATAACCTATTAATGAGAGTGATAAAATAGGTCTGCTTGACAGTGAGGAGGCAGTAATTGTATTTTTGGAGGGAAGATTTATATTGGTTGAAATCTTTCTGAGACTTCGTCTTGCGCCACAGGCATAAGCGCGCCTATGTTTTTTCAGACTTTGTGTCATCTGTTTTCTGAAGTTTTAGGGGCTGTGGCCTGATTCTATGTGTAGTGAGAGGCACCAGTGTTTCCTGGGAGGACAACAGTGAAGTGTTTTAGACAGAAGTTGGGACAGGGCAGTGGTGACATTTTGTCATGGAGGTGGTCATTAGCCAATTAAAGAAGAGAAGGGTTGAGGTGGCAAAGGTTTCTACGAGTAACTATTTGCCAGTTGAAGGGAGAGCAGGTGTAAGAGTGGGTCAGAGTGAAAATAGAGTAGTGGTCAGAGTGAGGGAAAGGATTGTTGGAGAGGTTGCAAGGAGTGCATAATTGGGAGAAAATAAGGTCAAGGGTGTTACCGTCAGAGTGAGTAGGAGCATGTATCCATTGCTTCAGGTCAAAGGAGGTGGTTAGACTGAGAAGTTTAGAAGCAGCCGGAGTGTTGGTATTAACAGGGATGTTAAAGTCACCAAGAATGATTGTGGAGATTTCTGAAGAGAGAAACTAGGGTCATCTTGGAAAAGGGCCGCAGGAGAAGCAGTGTCCGATTCTTGAAGACAGGTTTCAGTAATAGCGAGCAATAAATTGGACGTGGAGAAAATTGAGTTTGTTACAGACATAGCAGGCATTCCAGAGGGTGTCAGAGAAGGAGTCTGGCTTTGAGAAGAAGAATGGAAACAAAATTGTGTGGATTGTGGCTACTGCCAAAAGGATGCAGGTTGATGGTTCCCTTGGGTACAGTTAAGCAATGGAGGCCCAGGGTTTGGGGATGTATCACCAGAGATTGGTAGAAGAGTGAGGGAGGTAATGCGGGAGTGTGATTTATATGAAGGGACATGCCCCAGCGTTCAGGAGATTTTATTAGACATCAGAATCAGACTTGCAAAATAAACATCCAAATGGGGAGAGGGCTGCAGATGGTTAAGCAGAAAGAATAACCAGACTTCTGTTTTTTACAATTTTATGCTGTGAGATACGTGAGCTTGGATCGCTTAATATTGACTGACTACCCACCTTCAGAGGTGCATTTATACACACGCATATGATCTCTTGGTGGGATCATTCTATTCGGTAAATGTAGCAAAATAGTGTAGCGCTAATTCATCTAGAACAAATATTGATATACTCAAATTGTGATCATAAAATTAAAAAGTGACTCCCGTGGAGGTGAAAATTCAAATATTCCAGAAGATTTGTAAATATACATATAAAGTCTTTATAAGGTATCATCCATATAAAGCAATATGATCAACAGTCCCACAGATCAGATAGTCCAGTCGGGTGATGAATACCCCAATAGACAGGATGGTATAATCACACTGGATCTTAGGTGGATCTCAAAGGGATGGAAATCATATAGAAAGATGTAACACTCTTACCAGATGTGTTGGATACAATTACCATATGGCAATGTATCATCCGAGCTTGTAGCGCTACAGACACTAGCGCAAGGAAAAAGGCGACCAGGCTGGATCCGGACAGTCAAGGCTGAAGGACACCCATCCAAAAGGCGGCACATATCCACGCCAGTAATCTTGCGATGGAATAAATCCACAAGGATCCAATACGATGCACCCAAATGGCTCAGTATAAATCCAATACATTATGGAAAAAAATGGAAAAGAACTCCAAAGGTGCAGGTTAAAACAGACTAAAACTTTATTCACATCATACATATAAACAGATGTAACAAAAAAGGTGATCATATAAAAATATATATAAAAGCAATGTGTGAAGCACAAGATAAGCTTGACACGTTTCGACACAATAGGTCATCGGCTGGGATATATCTCAAACCCCCCTACATTGCCAAAGTATTTTATAAACTAAAAGAATCATGAAAAATAATTAGAGGGCATAACAGAAATTGAGGACACTGACTGCCCTAAATTTACAAAAAAATAAGAGAATGTAGATCAGATTAGCCCACACAAACCCTTCACGTACATAATCACTATATTAAAAAATAAAATTTATACAATGCACATGAATATACACTCTCCAATCGTGAATTATAACTAATGAAGCAAATTATTTTAGAGATCGGATATGTGGCAGCTCATATACAAACCCCATATGAATTCCAGCCAGACTAAACCAACATGGCCACGGACGTGGTCAGCGCTGTAAGGGCATATCCTGGGCGTGTAATACGCGTCCTCACCTTCCTACACGGAAGTTCAGCACCGCCACAATGCCCCAGGACAGCCCCGCTCGTACACAAATCCGCTCCTCCAATCAGAGCGCAAGACCCACGCGTGTCATCAAGGCAGCCGCGTCTACATCCTTACGTCATGACGGCGACGCACCCCCGTCACGCGTCATCATCACATGACCTCCGAGGGCCAATAATACTGGACACTGCTACCGCTGAAGAAGAAAGTGTCAGCAAAATATGTATGGATTCAAATACACATCATCAATACACATCATTCAGGATTGGGCGGTTAAACATCCTAATGCAGCTGAGTGACACCAAAGCAGATGCAAACATATGCAACTAATTGGGGACACACAATCGAACTACAAAAGAAACCAGAGTAATTAAAAGGCTATACACATCAAAACAACTCCAAAAAAAGACTCTCAAAAACTTTAAAAAGTTTCCTAGACATTAATCATGTGTAAAAAAAACAAAATAAAAACCCAAGAAGTGCCACTCACGCCTGATTAATTAAGCTATTGATGTCCCATTCGACATTCATGCCATGGGGTGAGTAGCACTTCAATTGGTATATGCACTAAGTTTCAAGTCTTGAAACCCCACGTACACAGGAATCCCCTCGCCAATGAGGTACAAATTTGTCTATGACCTGGAACTGAGTACCTGTCGGGTCTTTATAATGGTGTTCCAGGTAATGGGGGGGGGGGCACTGTGTTTAGTACACCCCTTTTTAATTTTGGCTAGATGTTCATTCACCCTAATAGCAAATGCTCTGATATTACACCCCAGGTACTGTAATTTGCACGGGCACGTAATAAGGTAAATTATACACCTAGTAGTGCAAGTGATAAAATGTTTAATTTCATTATTGCGCAACGTCACCGTGGAAGTGTATGCATTGGTCATGCGTCTGCCCAGATTGTTATGTAGGCATACATTGCACTTCCTGCACCCGAAGTATCCCTTGCATTGATGAAAAAAGGAAACGGTTTTGGGGGGATCAATGGCATTGGGAGCAATGTCACTCTGGACAGAGCAGGCACCCCGAAGGACAATGCCCGCCCGTTCTGGGAGAGACGGTCCGAAAACCCGATTGCAACGTAACACTTTCCAATGTCTAGCCACAATTTTCTTAATTTCTTTGTGCTGAGTCGAAAAAGATGTAAAAAATGACAAATTAGATTTATTCTCCCTCAAAGGCTTAGGATGATTGATTAATAGAGAACTCCTCTCCACCATAGACACGGTGCCTGTATCAGCATCCAATGCCAGGGGTGTGTATCCTTTTTCAAGGAATCTCTGGTTCAATATCTGGCACTGTTGCTGGAAAACTGTATCATTGGTGCAAATTCTTCTAAGCTGAAGAAATTGCCCACAAGGGACTGATTTCAGCCACTGATTCATAGTTTCATAGTTTGTAAGGTTGAATAAAGACACCAGTCCATCCAGTTCAACCTGAGTGAGTGTCTACAATTGTCCCTATCCCTGTACATTGCACATTCACATCGTCCCTACCCTCAAGGAGCCCACATTCCAAGGTCCCCATTCATATACTAGGGCCAATTTTGTAACAGAAGCCAATTAACCTACCTGCATGTCTTTGGAGTGTGGGAGGAAACCGGAGTACCCGGAGGAAACCCACGCAAGCACAGGGAGAACATGCAAACTCCAGGCAGGTAGTGTCGTGGTTGGGATTCAAACCAGTGACCCTTCTTACTGCTAGGTGAGAGTGCTAACCACTACACCACTGTGCTGCCCAAGTTGTGGTGACAACTACTGTCAGTGGGTTTGAAGTAGGTCTTAAACTCAAGACCAGGGATAGGGACAATTGTAGACACTCACTCAGGTTAAACTGGATGGACTGGTGTCTTTATTCAACCTTACTATGTAATGTCTAGCCACAATTTTCTTAATTTCTTTATGCTGAGTTGAAAAAGATGTAAAAAATGACAAATTCGATTTATTCTCCCCCAAAAGCTTGGGACGATCGATTAATAGAGAACTCCTCTCCACCCTAGACACAGCCTCTATATCAGCATCCGATGCCAGGGGTCTGTATCCTTTTTCAAGGAATCTCTGCTTCAATATTTGGCACTGTTGCTGGAAAACGGTATCATTGGTGCAATTTCTTCTAAGCCAAAGAAATTGCCCACGAGGGACCGATTTCAGCCGCTGATCGTGGTGACAAATACCGACAGGAATGTATCCATTCCTAGTACTGGGTTTGAAGTAGGTCTTAAACTCAAGACCACCTGGTTTACTAATCACAGCGTCCCTCACCATTACCTGGAACACCATAATAAATACCCGACAGGTACTCAGTTCCAGGTCATAGACAAATTTGTACCTCACCGGCGAGGGGATTCCTGTGTACGTGGGGTTTCAAGACCTGAAGCTTACTGTATATACCAATTGAAGTGCTATTCACCCCATGGTTTGCATGCCGAATGGGACATCAATAGCTTCATCAATCAGGCGTGAGTGGCACTTCTTGTTTTTTACACATGGTTAATGACTTTGAAACTTTTTTTTAGTTTTTGAGTCTTTTTTTTTTTCTCTGTGTATAGCCTTTTAATTACTCTGGTTTCTTTTGTAGTTCGGTTGCATGTCCCCAATTAGTTGCATATGTTTGCATCTGCTTTGGTGTCACTCAGCTGCATTGGGCTGTTGTTATAGCCCCTGTACACACGGTCAGAAATTCGAACGGAAAAGGTCCGATCGAACGTGTGTGGGCTACATCGGACTTTTTCCATCGGAATGTCCGACCAACAAAGTTTGAGAGCTGCATATAAAATTTTCCGACAACATGATTCGCAACGTAGTCCCGTCGTAACGAACGAACGTCATCACGTTCTGAACGATCAGATTTTCTGACAACTTTGACCGTGTGTATGCAACACCAGTTTCGGACAAAATCCATTGGGAAAAAATCCGATGAATTTTGTTGTCGGAATGTCCGACCGTGTGTACAAGGGCTAACTGCCCAATCACGATGTGTATTTGAGTCGATTCATATTTTGCTGACCCTTTCCTCTTCAGCGTTAGTAGTGTCCAGTATTATTGGCCCTCGGAGGTCATGTGATCATGCTGGCGTGATGAAGCCGCGTCGCCATCATGATGACGTCATGGTATAAGGACGTAGACGTGGTCCCCGTGATGACGTGCTGCATGTCTTGCGCTCTAATTGGAGGAATGGATTTGTGTACGAGCGGGGCTGTCCTGGGGCATTGCGATGGTGCTGCACTTCCGTGTGGGGAGGTGAGGGCACGTATTACACGCCCAGGATATGCCCTTACAGCTCTGGCCACGTCTGGTGGCCATGTTGGTTTTGTCTGGCTGGAATTCATATGGGGTTTGTATATGAGCCGCCATGTTTCAGCTTTTTGAGTAGTGATTTCCACTGACCTATCTGATTGGCCCTCATCGGGTCACATATTTGATCTCAAAAATAATTAGCTTCATTAGTTATAATTTGCGATTGGACAGTGTGTCTATGAATGTATATTGTATTCATGTGCATTGTATATATTTTCTTTTTTAATATATTGATTATGTACATGAAGGGTTTGTGTGGGCTAATCCGACCCGCATTCTCTTATTTTTTGTAAATTTAGTGTCCTCACTTCCTGTTATGCCCTCTAAGGGGAGGGGCTTCTTAATTATTTCCCATGATTCTTTGAGTTTATAAATACTTTGGCAATGTGGGGGGGGGGGGTTTGAGATATACCCCAGACGATGACCTATTGTGTCGAAACGCATCAAGTAAGCTTATCTTGTGCTTCCCACATTGCTTTTATATATATTTTTATATGATTACCTTTTTTGTCACATCTGTTTATATGCATGATGTAAATAAAGCTTTAGTCTGTTTTGAACTAAACCATCTGAGTTCTTTTACATTTTTTCATATTTTCCATACTGTATTGGATTTATACTGAGCCATTTGGGTGCATCGTATTGGATCCCTGTGGATTTATTCCATCGCAAGATTACTGGTGTGGATATGTGCCGCCTTTTTGATGGGTGTCCCTCAGCCTTGACTGTCCGGATCCAGCCTGGTCTCCTTTTTGCTTGGGCTAGTGTTTGTAGCGCTACAAGCTCGGATGATACATTGCCATATGATATTTGTATCCAACACAGCTAGTAAGGGTGTTACATCTTTCTATATGATTTCCATCCCTTTGAGCTTCACCCAAGATCCAGTGTGATTATACCATCCTGTCTATTGGGGTATTCATCACCTGATTTGGACTATCTGATCTGTGGGACTGTTGATCATATTGTGTTTGTATAGGTGATACCTTATAAAGACTTCATATGTATATTTTCAAAACTTCTGGAAATTTGAGTTCCACAGGTGTCGCTTTCTGATTTTATTATCACAGTTTGAGTATATCAATATTTGTTCTAGATGAATTAGCGCTACACTATTTTGCTACATGTGAATTTTGGACTTTGAGTGTTGGCAGCTTTTTTATATTTTAACATATTGTTTTTTTTGTTTTTTAGCGCAGTTCTTTTTTCACATTTATATTCGGTAAATGGCCAATCCTTTAGTTTGGAGTACCATGGTGATACACATTCGCTCCTTCAACGCTCCCGCCCATTGAAATCAATGGGGCAGCGCGGCTATACCACTGGCAAAGCACCGCTGAAGTGGCGCTTTGCAGGCGATTTTTATCCCTTTTTTGGTCACTAGCAGGGGTTAAAACTGCCCTGCTAGCGGCTGAATAGTGCTCGCACTGCCCCAGTGTGAAAGGGGCCTTAAATTAAAAGGAGAGGGTATGGCCTGTTCATGGGAGTATATGGTTTAACCACATCCGGACCGCCGCACACCGATATATGTCCCAACTGTGAAGATGAATATCTTTGTTATGACAGCAGCTAGCTGCCATAACTCCGGTATCCTCTTTTTCAGCGGGTGATCCGGTTTCCGATAATAGTGGTCTCTGCAGCAGATTTGCCACAAGATCACTTTTATTGGCGGCAGTAGAGGGTTGCCCTCCGCCGCTTACCGGAGCCGTCGGTAGCGACAGAGGCGTTCAGATTCTTCTCCTTCCTGTGTATGGAGACGAGGGAGGGGAAGATGGTTTCCACCTGTCTCCATGCCATTGCAGGGCGGAAGCGACGTTAAAACATCACTTCCGCCCATAGCTCGTTTTGACCCCAGATCTCATATTTAAAGGTCCTGTCATGGCTTTTTTTTTCTATTACCAGGGATGTTTACATCCCTGGTAATAGGAATAAAAGTGACAATTTTTTTTTTAATCACTTCAATACCAGGGACTTGGACACCTTCCTGCCCAAGCCAATTTTCAGCTTTCAGCGCTGTAGCAATTTGAATGACTATCGTGCGGTCATATAACACTGTACCCAAGCAATTTTTTTTTATCATTTTGTTCCAACAAATAGAGCTTTCTTTTGTTGGTATTTGAGCAGCTCTGCGATTTTTATTTTTTGCACAACAAAAATAATTTTGAAAAAAAAAGTTTCTCTTTTGTTTCTGTTAAAATTTTGTAAATAAGTATGTCTTCTTCAATGACGGGCACTGATATGGCTGTACTGATGGGCACACATAGGCAGCACTTATGGGCACTCATAGATGGCACTGATAGGTGACACGGATATGTGCCTCCGATGGGCACTGATGACACTGATGGGTGGCATTGCTGGGCATCACTGATGTATATTGTTAATGGTGCCAGCCAGTGCTGACAGAACTGATTGGCACAGATTGGGCATTCATTTGCACATGTGGATGGCCATGGGGTACATACTTGGCCATCCACATGTTGCCCCCTTCCCTGGTGGTTGTCCTGGCGGCTTCCCTGGTTGTTCAGTGTGGGCATCTGAGGGGGGGCTGTGCTGATAAAAAGTGCAGACCTCCCCTGTCAGGAGAGCTGCCGCTCGGCTCTCCTCGTGTCTGTCAGACACTAGTGGGGAAAAGCCATTCAACGGCTTTCCCTGTTTACACCGGGATCAGCCGTGATTGGACATGGAAAAGAGCCTCAGTCGGAGGCTCTTTACCAAGATCAGTGTAGCGGTGTGTCAGACTGACACAACGTACTGCCGAGATGCATACCCCCACAGGCGCACGGGGGCTTTTATCCTGAAGGATTTCATATGATGCCCAGTCAGGATAACTGAACCACCGCCCGGCTGTGATTTTGCTATAGGCTGGGCGGAAAGTGGTTAAAGAACATTGTAAAAATAAAAGGTAAAATAAGAAAAGGATGGGGAGATGGCAAAGTTATTGATTTTATTCTTCTCCTCAGTCTTCACGAGGGAAACGGGGGGCTTCAGTAACCAAAACTGCAGGGTTTATCCTCATGACTCATCACAGGAAGCACCTCCATGATTAACAGAGGACAGCATTAAAATTAGACTTAGGAAACTTAACACTAATAAATCACCGGGACCGGATGGCTTGCACCCGAGGGTACTTGGGGAACTCGGTCAAGTAATTGCCAGACCATTGTTCCTAATTTTTACTGACTGGAATGGTACCAGCTGATTGGAGAAAAGCCAATCTAGCACCAATATTTAAAAAGAGCCCAAAATACATCCCTGGGAATTACAGACCAGTTAGCCTAACATCAATAGTATGTAAACTCTTGGAGGAAATAAGGAACTATATACAAGATCTTAGTAATGAGAATGGTATCATTAGCAGTAATCAGCATGGATTCATGAAGAATCATTCTTGCCAAACCAATCTACTAACCTTCTATGAGGAGGTGAGTTGCCAGTTAAAGGAAGGCCCGTAGACGTGGTGTATCTTGATTTTGCTAAAGCATTTGACACAGTCCCCCATAAACGTTTACTGTACAAAATAAGGTCCTTTGGCATGGACCATAAGGTGAGTACATGGGTTGAAAACTGGCTACAAGGACGAGTTCAGAAGGTGGTGATAAATGGGGAGTACTCGGAATGGTCAGGTGTGGGTTCTGTGCTGGGACCAATCCTATTTAATTTGTTCATAAACGACTTGGAGGATGGGGTTCTCAATCTCTGTATTTCTGTATGTATTTGTGTATGATACTAAGCTAAGCAGGGCAATAACTTCTCCGCAGGATGTGAAAACCTTGCAAAAAGATCTGAACAAATTAACCGGTTCCCGACCAGCGCACGCCGATGTACGTCGGCAGAATGGCACGGGCAGGCATATTGGCGTACAGGTACGTCCGATCTTCAATGCCGCCCTGCCATTGTGAGCACGCCGCCGCCGGCTGCACGCTCGCGTGCCGGTCGGGACCCCCTTGAGTCCGGTCGCAGGTCCCGCGATCGTCTCACGGGACGGCTGAATGGAGGAAATGCCATGTAAACAGCATTTCTCCATTCTGCCTAGCAGCTAGTGACGCTGATCTCTGTTCCATGTGATTGGAGCAGAGATCAGTGTTCACTAAATGAAAGCCCAACCCCCACACAGTTAGTAACACACCCCTAGGAACACTTAACCCCTACACTGCCACCCACTGGTTAACCCCTTAATTGCCAGTGTCATTTACACAGGAATCACTGCATTTATATAGCAGTGATTACTGTATAAATGACAATAGTCCCAAAAATGTGTCAAAAATGTCCGATGTGTCCGCCACAATGTCGCAGTCGCAATAAAAATCGCTGATCGCCGCCATTACTAGTAAAAAAATAAATAATAAAAATGCCATAAAACTATCCCTATTTTGTAAACACTATAACTTTTGCGCAAACCAATCAATAATCGCTTATTGCGATTTTTTTTTTTTTACCAAAAATATGTAGAAGAATACGTATCGGCCTAAACTGAGGGAGAATTTTTTTTTTATATATTTTTGGGGGATATTTATTATAACAAAAAGTAAAAAATAATGCGTTTATTATCACTCTATTTTTGTTTTATAGCGCAAAAAATAAAAACCGCAGGAGTGATCAAATACCACCTAAAGAAAGCTCTATTTGTGGGAAAAAAAGGACGTCAATTTTGTTTGGGAGCCACGTTGCACGGCCGCGCAATTGTCAGTTAAAGCGAAGCAGTGCCGAATCGCAAAAAGTGGCCTGGTCTTTGATGAGCAAAATGGTCCGGTCTGTAAGTGGTTAATGGGGTGTGCAACTACATGGCAAATGAGGTTCAATGTAGAAACATGTAAAATAATGCATTTGGGTGGCAAAAATATGAATGCAATCTATACACTGGGGGTAGAACCTCTGGGGGAATCTAAGATGGAAGAGGACCTCGGGGGTCTTAGATGATAGGCTCAGTAATGGCATGCAATGCCAAGCTGCTGATAACAAAGCAAACAGAATATTGGCATGCATTAAAAAGGGGATCAACTCCAGCAATAAAACGATAATTCTCCCACTCTACAAGACTCTGGTCCGGGCGCACCTGGAGTATGCTGTCCAGTTCTGGGCACCAGTCCTCAGGAAGGATGTACTGGAAATGGAACGAGTACAAAGAAGGGCAACAAAGCTAATAAAGGGTCTGGAGGATATTAGATATGAGGAAAGGTTGCGAGCACTGAACTTACTCTCTCTGGAGAAGAGACTCTTGAGAGGGGATATGATTTCAATATACAAATACCATACTGGTGACCCCACACTAGGGATAAAACTTTTTCGCAAAAGGGAGTTTAACAAGACTTGTGGCCACTCAATAAAATTAGAAGAAAGGTATAACCTTAAACTACGTAGAGGGTTCTTTACTGTAAGAGAGGCAAGGATGTAAAATTCCCTTCCACAGGCCGTGGTCTCAGCGGGGGGCGTTGATAGTTTTAAGAAACTATTAGATAACCACCTGAACAACCGCAACATACCGGGATATAAAATGTAATACTGACATATAATCACACACATATGTTGGACTTGATGGACTTGTGTCTTTTTTCAACCTCACCTACTATGTAACTATGAAAAAAAATGTTTTCCCCTCTGAGCTCGCATGCAGAAGCGAACGCATGCGTGAGTAGCGCACGCATATGAAAACGGTGTTCAAGCCACACACGTGAGGTATCGCCATGATTGGCAGAGCCCTATATCTTCTCTGTCAAAACATGCAACTCAAAACATGCAACCTGTAAATTTTTTTTTTTTTTACACATTGCCTATGGAGATTTTTAAGGGTAAAAGTTTGTCGCCATTCCACGAGCGGGCGCAATTTAGATCTGTGACATGTTGGGTATCAATTTACTCGGTTATCTTTTACAATATAAAAAAATTGGGCTAACGTTACTGTTTTATTTTTTAATTAAAGTGTATTTTTTCCCAAAAAAAGTGCGCTTGTAAGACCGCTGCACAAATACGATGTGACAAAGTATTGCAACAACCACCATTTTGTTCTGTAGGGTGGAAAAAAAGTATATAAATAAGTAATTTTCTAGCAAAAAAAAGTTTTAACTTGTAAACAACAAATCTCAGAAAGAGGCTCGGTCCTTAGGTGGTTATTGTTATAAAGACAATTGGATGCTTCCATGGAAAACAAATAGTGAAAATGTTTTGTATAGGCGTTATTTTCTGGGTTAGATTTGTTTCAGTTGAGCATAGTTTGGGAGTATTAGAAGTTATTTATTCATTAGCGTTTGCGAACCCATCAGATCGAGTAAATAGCCACCAGTGTTTCCACAGCTTATGAAATTTAACAGTAGATCATTTTTGCATTGCAAGAGTTTCTTCCATATTATATACAGTATTGACCTTTGCAAACCAGTCCTCGGCTGTTACGACATACATGGCTTTCCAATAGATTGGGATAAGTGCCTTAGCTGCGTTTAGAAGATGCCTAGTAGGCGATCTCTTGTATTTCCTTAGTGAGTTAGAGTTTATGTGTAATACGCAAGCTGTAGCATCTAAGACCAGTGAAGTTTCAGTAATTGGTGTAATCCAGCGTATGCTTTGTTGCCAAAAATCAGGGATTGAGGGACAGATCCATCACGTGTAAAAATGTGCCTGTATTTGAGCAGCATCTCCACAAGTGTCCGAAGTTGATGAGGGCCACCACCTGGTTTTCTGTGGAGTAATAAACCATTGTTTGAGGATTTTGTATGTGATTTCCTTAATTTTTGTGCTTAGCAAGCACTTATGGGCAAAGATGCAAGCTCTTTTCCATTGAGCATCTGAGATTTTAAGTTCAAGTCCCCATGCTTATTTATGCTTATTATTTTCTTTTTGATCTTCATGAATTAGCCAAGAGTAAGCTAATGAAGCCATTTTGTGGACAGGTGTCCTTTTGTAGCAAATCATCTCAAGTGGTGTCATGGGGTTGCAATAGGAAGCTCTATGTTGGTTGTTTTGCAGGAAATCATGCAATTGTACATAAAACCAGTAACCAGAAAGTGTTCCTTTAACTTGTTCTAGAAGCGAGTTGTATGATTTTATTTTACCTTTTCGAAAGCAATGGAATGCTAGGAGTGATCTGCTGTGTTTGGGTTTTGGGGTTTTCTATTGTTCGTACCTGGTGGAAAGTCAGGGTTGTCAGTAATGGGTGTTAGAGTTCCCGATATGGTGGCGAGGTTTGTGGGACGAGGCTGTTTTATGAAATGTTTCTAAGGTTGTTCTGATTAACGGATGTTGATTCATGGTTTTAGGTAGTTTGGAATTAAGGGTTCATGGAAAGTATAGTAAATTTTGTGGGGTGCTTGATATTTCTAGTTTCACTCAGTCTTTGTTGCTAGAATGACAATGCCAATATGTTATTCAAGTGATTTGTGTGGCCTGGTGATATGTTTTTTTAATTGGGTAGACCCATTTCTCCTTTTTGGTTTGGTGAGGGTGAGCAGATGGAGGTTGATCCTGGGTTTTTTGTTTGCCCAGACAAAATTTCGTTGTATCCTTGTTAATTGTTTAAATAATAAGTTTGAGATTTGGATTGGTAGGGCATTAAAAAATACAATGGTAGCATTGTCTTTAACCACTTCAGCCCCGGACCAATAAACACCTTAAGGACCAGAGGTCTTTTTCCAATTTCGCACTGCGCTGCTTTAACTGGTAATTGCGCGGTCATGCAATATTGCACCCAAACGAAATTTGCGTCCTTTTCTTCCCACAAATAGAGCTTTCCTTTGATGGTATTTGATTGCCTCTGCGATTTTTATTTTTTGCGATATAAATGGAAAGAGAACGAAAATTTTGAAAAAAAATATATTTTCTTCTTTTTGTTATAAGAAAAATCGAATAAACTAAATTTTAGTCATACATTGAGGGCAAAATTTATTCAGCCACATGTCTTTAGTAAAAAAAATGTCAATAAGCGTATATTTTTTGGTTTGCGCAAAAGTTATAGCGTCTACAAACTAGAGAACATTTTCTGGAATTTACACAGCTTTTCGTTTATGACTGCCTATCTCATTTCCTGAGGTGCTAAAATGGCAGGGCAGTACAAACCCCCCCCCCATGACCCCATTTTGGAAAGTAGACACCCCAAGGAAATTGCTGATGGGTATGTTGAGCCCATTGAATATTTATTTTTTTTGTCCTAAGGGATTGAATAATGACAAAAAAAAATAAAAAATTTACAAAAAGTTGTCACTAAATGATATATTGCTCACACATGCCATGGTTATATATGGAATTGCACCCCAAAATACATTCTGCTGCTTCTCCTGAGTACAGGGATACCACATGTGTGGGACTTTTTGGGAGCCTAGCCGCGTATGGGACCCCGAAATCCAAGCACCCCCTTCAGGATTTCTAAGGGCATACATTTTTTATTTTACTCCTCACTACCTATCACTACCTATCACAGTTTTGAAGGCTATAAAATGTCAAGATGGCACAAAACCCCCCCAAATGACCCCATTTTGGAAAGTAGACACCCCAAGCTATTTGCTGAGGGCCATGTTGAGACCATTGAATATTTTTTTTTGTCCCAAGGGATTGAATAATGACAAAAAATAAAAAATACATTTTTTTTTACAAAAAGTTGTCACTAAATGATATATTGCTCACACATGCCATGGTTATATGTGGAATTGCACCCCAAAATATATTCCGCTACTTCTCCCGAGTATGGGGATACCACATGTGTGGGACTTTTTGGGAGTCTAGTCGCGCACGGCACCCCGAAAACCAATTACCACCTTCAGGATTTCTAAGGGTGCAAATTTTTGATTTGACTCCTCACTACCTATCACAGTTTAGAAGGCCATAAAATGCCAAAATAGCACAAAACCCCCCAAAATGACCCTATTTTGGAAAGTAGACACCGCAAGCTATTTACTGAGAGGCATGTTGAGTCCATGGAATATTTTATATTTTGCCACAAGTTGGGGGAATATTACAAACTTTTTTTTTTTGCACAAAGTTGTCACTAAATGATATATTGCTCACACATGCTATGGGCATAAGTCAAATTACACCCCAAAATAAATTCTGCTGCTTCTCCCGAGTACGGGGATACCACATGTGGGGGACTTTTTGGGAGCCTAGCCATGTACGGGACCCCAAAAACCAAGCACTGCCTTCCGGATTTAAATATAAAATGCTACCAAAAAAACTGTTAGCGATCGCAGGGATCAGGCCTGACTCTGCGATCGCTGCAGTTATGTGTTTAGTGTTTTGTAAGTGACAGTGATCGATCGATACTGCACTTGGGTGGGCTGGGCAGAGGGGCAAAACGCAGGTGCTAGCAGGTATCTGGGCTGATCCCGCTAACAATGCGTTTTTTTGGAACCCTGAACTGCTGGGGACGCTAGTATAGATCTGATCAGATCAGATATTGATCTGTTCAGATTCTATACCACTACAGGAGGTTTATGCTTTGCGTGTGGGTGTTAGCGGTACTGGCACTAACCTAGCGCTGCCTGGGGCGACGCAGACCCTGACCCTAAAACCTAATTGATATCACCCGCTGGGTGATCAGGGGGTTAAACCTTTATTGGGTAATAAATGGTGGGTGCCCCGATGCTATAAAAAGCAAACTAACCAGAGTCACCCGTAACACTTATACGGTGATCAGTGGTGAAAGGGTTAACTAGGGGCAATCAGGGGGTTCAAATTTTTATTAGGTAGTATATGGGGGTCCCTGGCACTATATAAAAACCTGACGGGGAACCTAAATAACTAACTGGCTAACCAGCGTCACCAGTGACACTTATACTGTGATCGCTGGTGAAAGGGTTAACTAGGGGCAATCAGGGGGTTAAAACCATTATTGGGTAGTATATCGGGGTACCTAGCGATATAAAAACCTGGCGGTGAACCTAAAAAAATAACTAGCTACCTAGCGACAGTAACAACACTGATGCAGCGATCAGAAAAATGATCGCTTAGTGACACTGGCAAAAGGGGATGAAAGGGTTAACTAGGAGCAATCAGGGGGTTAAAACCATTATTGGGTAGTATATCGGGGTACCTAGCGATATAAAAACCTGGCGGTGAACCTAAAAAAATAACTAGCTACCTAGCGACAGTAGCGACACTAATGCAGCGATCAGAAAAATGATCGCTTAGTGACACTGGCAAAAGGGGGTGAAAGGGTTAACTAGGAGCAATCAGGGGGTCAAAACCATTATTGGGTAGTATATCGGGGTACCTAGCGATATAAAAACCTGGCGGTGAACCTAAAAAAATAACTAGCTACCTAGCGACAGTAGCGACACTGATGCAGCGATCAGAAAAATGATCGCTTAGTGACACTGGCAAAAGGGGGTGAAAGGGTTAACTTTAGGGGCAATCAGGGGGTTAAATCTTTATTGGGGGGTGATAGGGGGCTACCCTGGACCTAACACTAACTGCCCTGACAGTTTTAACTGTTGCAACTGACACTGAATGCATTGATCAGTAAAGAAATGATCAATGCAATCAGTGACACTGTGACTGGGGGGGGGGGGGGGGGTTGTGTACCTATGTGTCAGTGTAGTGTTTTGGTGCACTTACTTTGTGTCTTCTCCTCATAGTCCGGTCAAAAAGACCGCCCCGAGGAGAATGACATCACTTCATCCTTCCTGTGTAAACAATACACAGTGGGAGGAAGTACGTCATTGGTCAGGAGTGATCCAGAGGGGGTGGCCAGAAACCAACGGCCATCCCCTCATCACGGATCGCTCCTGGAGGGAAACGGACCGCCGTATCCAGCGGGAGGGGGTCCGATCGGACCCCCCACCCTCTGGAAGGCAGGCACGTACATCTACGTGCTTGTGCCTGCCTGTGCCATTGTGATGACGTACAATGGCAATACGGCGGTCCTTAAGTGGTTATAATCGCCGCTCTCCCAAACCAGGAGAAGAGTTTGGAAGTCTATTTCTTAAGATCTATTTTTATGCTCTTTATTAGGGGTTAGAAATTTGCTTCAAATTGGTAGTTAGTTTCTGGTGTTGGTTTAATTCCCAGATATTTAAGGGTTTTATGTTCCCATTTATGCAGACAAATTAATTGTGTTGAATTGAGTTCATCAAACGGTAGAGTAAGATTAAGGGCTTCAGATTTGCTAAAATTTATATTGAAGTTTGAAATGTAGCTGAAGGTTTTAAAGATTTTATTTAGGTTGGGGATGTAAATGTGGGGTTGGGAGAGGATGAATAATAAGTCATCTGAGTATGCAGCAGATTTGTATTCTTCTTGAATTGTAAGCCATGTATCACTTTTTCTAGATTTAGCATTCTAGTATGTTGGGATGATCCGAACACCACCTGGTTCGGATCCAGAACATGTGAACGGACTGAAAGTTTGCACGAACATTCGTACACCATTAGTCTATGGGACTCGAACAGGAGAAATCAAAAGTGTGAATTTTAAAGGCTAATATGCACGTTATTGTCCTAAAAATGGTTAGGGGACCCAGGCATGTATCAATGCAAAAGAAAATTTTAAAAACAGACGTTTTTCCGGGAGCAGTGATTTTAATGATGCTTAAAGTGAAAAAATAAAAATGAAATATTCCTTTAAATATCGTACCTGGGCGTGTCTATGGTATGCCTGTAAAGTGGCACGTTTCCCCTTGTTTCGAACAGTCCTTGCACAAAATGACATTTCTAAAGGAATAAGACATTTAAAACTGCTTGCGGCTGTAATGTAATGTTGGGTCCCGGCAGTATGGATAAAAATTGAGAAAAACAGCATGGTTAATCCCCCAGCCCATTACCAGGCCCTTTGGGTTTTGTATGGATATTAAGGGGTACCCCGCACCCAAATTAAAAAAAGAAAAGGCGTGGGGCTCCTAGGCACTATATACTCTGAACAGCAGTATACAGGCAGTCCCCGAGTTACAAACAAAATAGGGACTGTAGGTTTGTTAAGTTGAATCTGTTTGTAATTTGGAACAGGTACGTTTTTTAAGTGTAGCTCCAGCCAAAAAAATCTATTTTTAAGCTTGTTTGGATAACATAGGGAAAAGGATTATCATCACCCATGTAACATTTGTTTTGCGGTCTTTGCCCCTGTTCAGAAGATTTCACCTCACTTTCTGTCCCAATGACAATTGGATTTAGTAAATTTGGGGTTTCTGGGAAACAAGGATTGGTGATAAAGCATCCGTGGAAACACCTTTTTCCCCTTATTAACTCTTACAGGAGAGAATTTCCCTTCCTAGGGGTAGATTTCCTCTCACTTCCTGTTGTCTCCTTCCGTTTGTAAGTAGGAGTCGTTTGTAAATCGAATGTTTGAAAGTAGGGGACGCCTGTATTTACTATACGGCCTGCCCTATATACTCTGCAGAAAAATTGGATCTTTGGTGGTGGTGCCACAACACTGTAAGCCCTCACAGTTACTTTTGATGGGAGCAGGAACGTGGGCTTAGGCAGTGGTGGTGGTTCCACAACACTGTAACCCCTCACAGATTCTGTTGAGTGCAGGAACTAGCCTTGCTGTGAATTATTAGATCAAAAATTGTGATTACGCTCCCCTGTTATTAAATGGAAAAAACAATCAGTGCACATATATACCAATACAAAAATTGCAAGCTGAACACCCAAAGGAGCAATACACAAAACACCTCAATAGAACAATAATATACAAAAATGATCACATATTGTGTAGCATCAGGGAAAATATAGCAGAAAAAACACCACGTAGTGAGGAAACTCTTCTCTTCCACCAGTATTAGTATATTCTTACCAGCTGGGATGGACCACTGAGTATTCAAATGGTCAAACAGGCAGATTCACACATGTGGTATGCAGAAACCAAACTGCTATGCTTCCCAGGCATGGACAAGGCAGTCTCCAATTATGATCCTCCACAAGCCTCAATCATCAGCTGTGACCAACTTCAGGTGTATGCATAATATCAATCCAGATGTAAATATGCAGAAAATGGCTCCAATGTAAAGAAAGCCCCAGTCGGAGGAATTAAAAAAATAAAATAAAAAATAAGTAAAAAACGATCTAAGTGTAGCAAAATCAGAGATCGTTTTATTTAAATTCAATAAAAAGTTCAATAAAGTTTAAAATCGTAATAACAGTCCAAAATAGATACATGTACTGTGTATAATGTCTGTATAGTTATAACTTCAACCGCCGCAAGATGCCACTGTGGCGGCATAAACAGCCAGGCACACTGCAAAGACTAGACACAGTGGGTGACGTCCGCAGGTAGCTCCTCCCCCCCCCCCCCCGTACGTACGTTACGTCTGATTGGGACTTTTGTCAGCGGTGGGACAACATGGGTCGAGTGTCCCTGTCGGAGGGTGGAGAGGAGGTTGGTGCTATTATCATAAACCACCATTTCTGGCTGAAGCAGGCATGGCGTCAACCACCTCTGAGCCTGGCCCTGCAGAGCTGCCAGAATCTCTGCCCCAGTGTGGCTCATGTCCCCTAAGCAGACCAACTCAAGCACGGCATCTTGCGTAGCCCCTAGAATGCCTACGGAGCACCGCTGGTTCCAAGGATAAATCTGCACAGGAAGAGGCCTTCTCTCATCTATCAGGCACCCACTTAGTCCGTGACCTCTTCATCCCTCCTCGCCACTGGAGAAAACCTGGCAGTATACTACAGCTGGGGAAACACGACTGCCAGTTTCTTGTCCTTCTTGGGCACCCCCTCTCTCTGAGCTCACGTTACTGCCTTCATCAGAGCCTTCAAGATGTTGCACATCCTCTTGTAGCATGTACCCGATGCTGTGGTCAAACAGTTTCGGGGGACTCCTCAGGACTTGATGGTGGGGCTAGGGAAGAAGTGACTAATGGCATTGAGCCAATAGAATAGGCCACTTTGGCAGCTGCATTGGCAGCCATACTTCTTTTAGCCTGGGTGACGGAGGATGAGGGTGGCTTTTTCATCCACTCTACCAACTCTTCTGCATGTTTCGGCTCAACACAGCCAGTTGCCGGAAAAAAAGACTAGTGTGCCCCACGGCCACATGCTGAGGATGCACCATATCCACGACCAGCACTGCTAGCTGTAGACACAGAGCCTGCTTGCCCTCTTTTAGTGGCCTCTGAGCATCTGCCTTTCCTTGGTGGCCTTCCAGACATGCTGTAAAATTGGATTAGCAAAAAGCACACAGATATATATATATATATATATATATATTACAAAATACACTGCAGCTAACTGAATCAACTGCCTGCCTGAAGTAGATTAGAAACAGTACAGCAGGAATGGTCTGCAGTGAGATCTAGCTAACTGAATAAACTGCCTGCTCAAAGTAAATTAACAACTTACAACTCTCTCTCCGCCAGCAACACGCTACACAAGGCCGATGTGCAGGCAGCCTTATATAGTGTGGGCCATAGACTTAACCCCCTGAGCAATTAATGGTCAAAGGCACCCTGCCTTTGGCCAATTATGGCTTTCTTTGCTTACGGTGCTGTGATTGGCCAAAGTGTATGCTTAGCCAATCATCAGCCAGCAATGCACTGCGATGACGCAGTGCATTATGGGGCGCGACGTGCCACTCGAATTTGGTGTGAACATCCTCATAATGTTTGATCTTCGTCTAACGATTGAACAGCCGAAGCTCATCCCTATTAGTATAAAAAGGAGAGGGGGAAGTGGGCATCCCTGTCTAGTCCTGTTTCTAATATTGATTGGGTCTGAGAAGATGTCATTGATTTTTAGCTAGTGGGTTTTGGTAGAGTGCTTTGATCCAGGTCATCCTGTTATTCCCCATTCCAATGTATGTGGTAAACCTATAATCCTATGAAACTCGATCAAAGGTCTTTTCAGCATCTGTAGATAACAAAGGGCCTTTAGTTTTTAGCATGGTGTCAACTTTAGTGCCTTAATTATGTTGTCCCTGACCTCACGGCCCAGCATTAAGCCTACTTGTTATGGTCCTGTAATTTTGGAAAAAGGGGTCTTATTCTGTTAGCTAATATTTTTGCTAATAGTTTTACATCCGCATTAAGTAAGGAAATGGCTCTGAAATTTGAACAGTCTGTAATCTTTCTCGGGCGTCGGAATAACTGATATATAGGGCATGAGGAAGGATCTGGAGGGGTTTTATTTAATTTTTTTATTAGAGAGTTAAAAGCTGCCAATAAATGTTTGGAGAGGAGGTGGGCATAGATTTTGTAATAATGGGATGTACATTTTGTGTGGACCCTGGTTTTAAGTCTGTGATGCCAGATAGTAATTAGTTTACTTGAGGCAGGGCTCAAGTCCTGCGGGAACGCATAGGAACGGAGTTCCTGTACTTTTTTCTACGACAGGAACTCAGTTCTCGTTAGCATCCGCGTTCTGCAAGACTTTGAAGTATGCGAGCTGTGTGGCAGGTGCTACACCAGCAGCCGCCGACACAGCTCGCAATAGTAAGTGCCACCCACCTGAACATTCAGGCATTGCCAGTAGTGGGCCCCATGACAGCTTCCGCTTTGATCTACCTGTCAATCCCAGCTAGCTGATGGGTAGATCAGGTCCCTGCTGCTAAGAGATTGTATTTAGTCAGACCTCTCGTAATGCTATCCTCCCTGCTGGCCCCTCCTGATTTTCTGTCATGTCATCCGCCGACCCCCCCCCCCCCCCCCAGTCTCCTGCATACTTGCTCTGTGTTCCCGCTGAATCCCCCCTGCTCTATCTAGTGCCATATGATGAGAGAACCCAGAGGAGGAGCACAGCTATTCTGCTCACAGGACATGCAGGGAGAGAGGTGAGCTGAGGGAGGAACATCAGTTTGGGGTGGTAAGCTGAGCACAATACCTGGCAAAGTTTAATGCCAGGAGGGAAGTTTATGTGGAAATATGTGAAGGGTTGGAATAGCAGCTAGTGTGTGTTGGAGCCCTGCAGAGTTTGCAGGCCCCCAAACTAACGTACATCTCCTAAGCAGGAACACATCACTATCTCCCCAAGCATTCTGTCCAGATAATGTGCAGTTAATTTATGACCTTTCCGTTTAACCCTGTGTTATCCAAACTCTGTTAAATGAAAAGTGTAACCTCACCACATTATTGGGGAATGTTATTTTGTATATAGAGTATTAAAGATCAGAACATGATGTTCACATTCACATGTAAGCTGATTATTCAGAGAATTACCGTATTTATGTTTATTGAGGATTTTTTGTTTTTGTTTTTAGGTACTAACAGTTAAGCTTCATACACACAATACGAAAATTGGATGAAAAATACCACTTTTGATGCGTTCGTGCATATGAGCGTATCATTTTTTCTTTTTTTTTTGGTGGGGTAGTGGATCTTAGGTGGGAGTTCCCACACTTTTTTCCCCAGAACTTGACCCCTGATTTAAGGTAATAGGTTTTTCTACTTCTGTGTTTTCTTTTGGAAGTGAAGGTATTTTACTGTTTAATAGGAATTCCTGAACTATGTCGTCTTTAGTAGCTGTTAGATGTGAGGGTTTGTGGTTGAAGATTGTAGAGTTTGGAGTAAAATGTGTGAAACAGGGCTGCTATTTTTTCTGGATTGTTTTCTGGTACTCCTTTGGAGTTGCGGATAGCATGTACTGTATGTGTCCAGAGGCTTTTGCATCTTTAAGGGCTCTGACTTAATATTTCTAGCCTTTTGTCTCCATGTTCATAGAAGTTTTTTTTTAAAGCGATCTTAGTTTTTAAGTCTAGAATTTGTTGTAGGGATTTTCTGCATTGAATAAGCTCTGTTTCCTTTTTAGTGGATAGGGATTGTTTGTTGCGATTCTAGCTAAGCTTGATAGTTAATTCCGAGACTTTGCTCTCTCCTTTCTTTTTTCTCACGCCCCATTTTATGAGTTCACCTCTGACACTTTTATGGGCTTCCCATATGTTTAAGGGGGTAGTATCTGTGTTTGAGTTAATTTCAAAGTCGTTTTTATTGTGTCTGATACGTCTTTTTGGATTTTTTGTTTCTGATTGTGTGGTCAGTTAGTAGGGCTGTGTTTAGTCTCCAGTTAAAAGTTGAGGTTTTTGGTGTCAGTGGTTTTAAAGATGTGGGTGCATGGACCGGAAGTGATGATATGCCCATTTCAGCCTTGGATATGGTTTTGAGATCTCTTTGGGTCATGAATGGTAATTCAATTCTTAAATGGCGTTTTTGAGGGGAGGAATAGAAGGTGAAGTCCATATCTGTTGGGTGGGTGGTTCTCGAGGTGTCTACTAGGGACAGAGCTTGCAGAAGTGTTTTGATGCGTTTCTGTATTTTATATGCAACATGTGTTTGCCCAGTTGAAATGTCCTGTAGTGGGTTTAATGGTATATTGAAGTTTCGGTCTAAGATGATACAGCCAGTTGCATATCATTTTATATCATCCATTACTTTTTGACAGAACGTTGTCTGCTCTCTTCGGGAAGTAAACATTTGCGAGGGGTACCGGGTTGCCTTCCCAGGTTTGTTTCAAGAATAGGCAACGACCGTCTGGGTCTACCAGTTGCTGTGAAGGAACAAAGGGGGAGTTTTTGCATAATAGTATTGATACCCCTTTAGTTTTTGCCAAGGGGTTGGTGGCATGGTAGGCATTTGTGAATAGGGATGGCCGAACTGTTCGGCCGGTGGTCGGTTCGCGGACTATTGTCGCTGTTCGCCCGGCGGACTTGCGTGTTTACTGTGTAAAAGAACTTTGACCTATGATGACACATCCATCATGGGGTACAGGACAGCCAATTGAGACATTACAGCACATGGACACTTGGACATTCCCCCTAACTTATAAATAGACCCGATCCGGCGGCCATTTTACATTCTTTCTACTGTCACTATAGGGAGAGGTTGCTGTGTGGAGCAGGGAGAGACTGCATGACCCAAATCGCTAGCTATTAAGTCCACAAAAGTTCTTTTAAGGACTGGTATGGTATAGGTGTAGTTCAGGATATAGGTTTGAGGCACTGCTATTCAAGTCATTGTTGCTGCAGATTGTCTTTTGTCAGGGCTGAGAGAGGGACAGATAGGACGCCGTGTGTTGCAGAGAGGGACAGTCAGTTTAATCATTAGCTGTTACTATTAGGTCCACAAAAGTCCTTTTCAGGACTGGTATGGTGTAGTAGCACAGGATATAGTTTTGAGTGCTATTCAAGTTATTGTTCCAGCAGCCTGTGTTTTGTCAGTTTAAATAGGGACAGGCAGGAAGCTGTGTGTGGCAGTGAGGGACAGTCAGTTTAATCAGTAGCTGTTACTATTAGGTCCGCAAAGGTCCTTTTCAGGACTGGTATGGTAATAGGCTTGTACACATATAATATTCTTTCTTCCAAATATAGAAAGAATATTATACTTGACTGCTGCCCTTCTGCTGCAGTAGTCCTTTATGAGTATAGGGACTGAGGTACAGTCTGCTAATCACAACCTACTAGTTCCACAAAGGTCCTTCTAAGGACTGGTAAGGTATAGCGTACTAGAGTATATAGGGTTGAGTGAGGTACAGTCTGCTAATCCTTAAGGACTGGTATAGGTCCACAATATATAGGGTTGAGGTGCACTACTGCTGACTGCTGCCCTATTCTGCAGCAGTCCTTTATCAGTATAGGGACTGAGGTACAGTCTGCTAATCACAACCTACTAGTTCCACAAAGGTCCTTCTAAGGACTGGTGAGGTATAGTGTACTACAGTATATAGGGTTGAGTGAGGTACAGTCTAATCACAACCTACTAGTTCCACAAAGGTCCTTCTAAGGACTGGTAAGGTATAGCGTACTAGAGTATATAGGGTTGAGTGAGGTACAGTCTGCTAATCACAACCTACTAGATCCACAAAGGTCCTTAAGGACTGGTATAGGTGTACTATTTGGTGTGCAGTATATAGTTGTGTAATACACGTATAAAATACTTGCACATATAGAAAGCATAGTATAGTGCGTTTCCACTGTCCAGCATTGTCACTGCTGAGCGGTTCTGCAGCGATACTACAAAGAGTGACAAACGCAATCCAAAAAAAAGTATTGTAACTGGTGTGATAGACCAGTGGCCCCCAAAAACAATTGATTGAAACGGGGTTTTATATACCTTCTTCCACATACATACTGCACTTCTGTAGAGAGTTTTGTCACAGGGTCATTTAAAAAATGACAGGCAGAGGAAGAGGCAGGTCCTTCCGCAGGGGTGGTAGGGGTAGGGAAGGAGCAACAGGCTTGAGCCAAAGTGGGAAATTGCAGAAGGTGCGTGCGATTACGTCAAAGGAAGCACCAGAATTGGTTGAGTGGCTCACTCAGCCTTACTCTTCTACACCCTCTGCTGTGCATATTATGAGGGGCTCCCACCATCCCTGTGCTATGCTCATTATGAGGGGCTCCCACCATCCCTGTGCTATGCTGACTTCCTCCTGGGGCTGCTTACGGTACAGGTGTCAGTGCTGTATATCACGGTGCTGGTGCTGGTGATCATCTCCTGTACCCTCTTCTTTGCCTACCCTGACCTTCCCTCGCCTCCATTGTCTCAAGAGTCCTGAATTGTCAGAATTTCACATATAAAAAAAGAATGCTTGTAGTTGTCGATCCCAGATTCACCTCATACATGTGTTATGTCATTGGCCATGTGGTGGGACTATGTGTGCACAGCTAGTAATTATTTTGTGGCTGCAAATATGACCTGTAGGTTTGTAAAGTTCACCATCCCTGTGCTGTGATGACTTCCTTCTGGGGCTGCTTATTATGAGGGGCTCCCACCATCCCTGTGCTATGCTCATTATGAGGGGCTCCCACCATCCCTGTGCTGTGCTGACTTCCTCCTGGGGCTGTACCTCTGCTGTGCATATTATGAGGGGCTCCCACCATCCCTGTGCTATGCTCATTATGAGGGGCTCCCACCATCCCTGTGCTGTGCTGACTTCCTCCTGGGGCTGCTTATTATGAGGGGCTCCCACCATCCCTGTGCTGTGCTCATTATGAGGGGCTCCCACCATCCCTGTGCTGTGCTGACTTACTCCTGGGGCTGTACCTCTGCTGTGCATATTATGAGGGGCTCCCACCATCCCTGTGCTATGCTCATTATGAGGGGCTCCCACCATCCCTGTGCTATGCTGACTTACTCCTGAGGCTGCTTACGGTGCAGGTGTCATTGCTGTATGTCACGCTGCTGATGTCAGTGCTCTCTATCACGGTGCTGGTGTCAGATCACTCTATCACGGTGCAGGTGTCATTGCTGTATGTCACGCTGCTGGTGATCATCTCCTGCACCCTCTTCTTTGCCTACCATGACCTTCCCTCTCCTCCATTGCCTTTATGCGCTCCACAGTCCTGAATTTTCAGAATTTCACATATAAAAAAAGAATGCTTGTAGTTGTCGATCCCAGATTCACCTCATACATGTGTTATGTCATTGGCCATGTGGTGGGACTATGTGTGCACAGCTAGTAATTATTTTGTGGCTGCAAATTTGGCCTGTAGGTTTGTAAAGTTCACCTCCCATTGAAGTCAATGGGGCCCGCCGCGAACGTTATGAATTTACGTCAATTAACGTTACGTCATTGGCCATGTGGTGGGACTATGTGTGCACAGCTAGTAATTATTTTGTGGCTGCAAATTTGGCCTGTAGGTTTGTAAAGTTCGCCTCCCATTGAAGTCAATGGGGCCCACCGCGAACGTTCGCGAAACGTCCCGTCGGAAGTTGGTCCATCACTATTTGTGAAATAATTGTCTGTTAAGCGTGGAATATTTCCATTCTTGAAGTGTGATTCCTGAAGTTAAACGATTTGTGGGTTTGCCTTTTTCAGTTCTTTCAAGAATTTGGATCTTTTTTCGGGTATGTTTAGTCCATTAACATTATCTGAGATGAGGTTCCGTGACTTTTCTAACAACGAGTAGGCTACATTGGTGGGAGATATAATAAAAAAGAGTAATTAAAAAAAGTGAAAGGGGGTGGGTGTTAAGGTAACTTTACCAATTTAGGTTAGGGTAATAGGTGTTGAATAAAAAGTTGTGTGGAAAGGAGGGGGTAGCTTTTATAGAACCAATCCTGTGAGCTACTATGGGAGGTCACTGGAACAGTTACAAGTTTGTGTTGTGTGATTTCCATTGATAAAGGTAAAACCGTATATAGTATTGGGGGGGTGGGTGGGGCTTAGGTGTGAGGAGTGCTTGTTGTAAGGTGTTCGTCTTCTAGATTCCCCTGGATAGCCTAGGCTGGAGTGGCTCAATGGAGGTCCCAAACGCCGGCGGTTAATCAAATACACATACTCGTGGGTACGTGGTAACTGATTACAGGGTTTAATGGAAAGTGGACCGTCTTTTATGTGGTAATTTACAAAGCCCTGCCCTGTGAGGGGCCCATAGGGTGGATTTTACACATACATCAACAATTTTCTTAAACTCATGACATTATGTAAGTCAAAGGTTAAATACAATCTTCTGACAGTTATTTTGCCTTTTCAGCATCTGCTGACTGACCATATTCTTGCGTAACCAGTCCTATCTATCCCTGTGCCTCTTACCACAGACAGATGTTTCCTGATATGTCAACATCTTGCATCTTAATTCTGAACCTATTGAAATGCACGCCTAAGCATATTATCTTAGACCTTTGACTTAGTACATCTTTGGTAACCTCAATAGGTATTCCCTTATACTTGTGAGTGGATAACTCATGGTTTATAGGCTATTGAGGTTCACTGAGTGGTGAGTTTAGCAGTCTGAGGTTACCCTGAGGTATGTTACAGGTTAAAGGTCTTGCTAGTTAACTTTGACCCTTGCATATGTAGATCATTAAACATAGGGAATTTTTAACTGTGGAAATGTGTATTACTTAATCTTTGGCTTAAAATAGAGTACAAGATAAAGAGATAATAACTTCAGTTATCGTTTTGTCAGGGAAATTCTCCCTATAAGCAAATAATTTCTTTGTGCTTAAAAGCACAAATGCAGCTCTATCATTTAATGTCAGGAAAGTGGCTTTTATGTTTCCAAGTAACACAGACAAACACTGGTATCACGTTGAGCTCAGCAGAATCCTCCCATTGAATGCTTTACTCCTTTGTTTATACTGTCAACATGAATAAACAAAAGAATGTGGTGGCTTCAGAATCGGCCAATCAGACACTTGTATTCTGTCAAAAAAAACAATCACACACGCATGTATATATTCAAATAGATATACAGTGATGGGGTGTCCAGACGCCGTGAGCACATTCCCACTGCTACCAATGATCCGAGCCATACTCTAGCATGGCTCCGTGGGCCATAATTTTGTATGGTTATGCCATCGTTCCCATGTACGTAGATCTGCTTACTTAGGCGTTTAGATGCAGTCGCCATGGAGTGGCTAGTCCCTTGTTGAGGCTTTAAAAAACATCCTTAAAAGAGCAAACAGATCTGCCGTGTCCATGGGAAGGTTTCCGCAGCCAATGGTCTTCCACCAATGTCTGTATGTTCGAATATCCTCACATGAGCATATTACAGCAAAACTGACACTGGGAGAAATCTGACAACATACATGAATAAAAAATTGCCTGCCCTTCATGGAGATAAATGACATGTCAAACTTTCAGTTACGTTTCTTTAAGAGTGCGAGCCTCAGACATGGTTAACTTTTAACCATTTCCTGCCTGTAGGCCATCATATGATGTCCTGAACTTTGGGGATATCTGATGCCTGCAGCTACAGGCATCATTCAGATATCTTTTTTGGGCAGCGATTCCCTGCACCGTAAAAAAAAAAAAATCATAGCAGCTGTTCAGCCATTTGATCATTCTTACAGGCAGCGGGAGGGGACGTCATCTCTCCCCAGTCATCTCTATGACCCTCGGAGGCCCGGGCATTTGACGTCACATCTGTGCCGGCGGAAGTAAACAATGTTGGGAACACGGCTGGAAAGGCCGAGACCGTTTTTTTATTTATTTAGAATCTGTCTTTTCAGCCTGACGTCTTATTTACCCATAAAGAGGACCTTTCATGCACTATTCCCTTTAGGATGTTTACATTCCTTGTATTATGGATAAAAGTGATAAAAAAAAAGATTTTAAGAGAAATAGTACAAAGAAAATAGAAAAAAAAATGAAACACCCCCGTCCCCTTGTGCTCAAACACAGAAGCAAACGCATATGTAAGTCGTGCTCACATATGTAAACAGCGTTCAAATCACACGTGAGGTGTAGCCCAAGACCTCCTCTAACTCTAAACAGGTAACCAATTTAAAATGTCGTCTATGTAGATTTTTTTTAAGTACTAAAATTTGGCGCCTTTCCACAAGTGTGCGCAATTTTTAAGTGTGACATTGTAGGTATCTATTTACTCTGGGTAACATCATCATTCACATTATACAAAAAAAGTGGGCTACCTTTACTGTTTTTTTTTTTTTTTTTTTTTTTAAACACGTTTGAAAATTTGGTGCGAAAAATACTGTGTGACATAAAATGTTGCAATGACTGTAATGTTTTCTTTATTGTACATCATGGGACACAGAGCCTAAGTAAAAACTTAATGGGTTTTGGGCCACCTTCAGGTGTTGACACTGGTATTCCCAATACAAGAAGTTATCTCCCCTATATGACCCATCCTCCTTCCAGGAGTACCTCATTTATTTCACCAGTGTTTAAGGTGTTGGTCACGAGTGAAGATGTTCTCTGAGGAGCTCCAGGAGGGATTGATGCTGGATTTAAAAAACCTCCACAATCGGATCCATCCTAGTCACTGAGGCCACAGTATGGTACCCGGGCCCGCATAGAAGAATGAGGTTTTGCCTGTGAGGGCTGGACCCTAGGAACCAGGACTTTTTTTCTTTTCTTGCTACATTACCTAAAGTTGCTCCTGAGGGTTGCTATACAGGTCCAAAGGAGTGGAACCTCTATTAAAAGGGACCCGGTTTACTAACACAGCCCGCCATGATCAAGTTTGGATCTGTTTAAAATGGTATCCTGCAGTGAGGATAAGGTAAGGTAAGAAGCTTAGGAACCATAAAAGTTCACCTGTGCCTTTTCTTCCATATATTAAACATTGTAATGCCTTAAAACTCCTCTAGAGGGAAAAAAATTGGAGAAAGTGGCAGATTGGTCCGTTTTAGATAAGGCACCTCATCACAATAGTTGATTGAATAAAGGGAGATAGAAAGGATGGGTATTATTGCAGTACCAAAATTACTCAATCAAATGCAATCATAAAAAATATATATTTCATTACATAGTATCAAATGCACACACAATACATATAGACAAATATAAAAGTTAATAATGAGGAGCTCATCAAAATTATAAGAGGCCAAAATGGTATGGGCCTTTGTACAGTTGCAGATCAGGTCTTCCCTACATGTTTCGCCAAAGCATTGGCTTCCTCAGGAGAATAAGACGTGACCAATATTTAGAGAGATGGCTCTATAGAAAGAAAAAAGGAACATAACATAAAGTTAATATTCCATAAAAACTATAAAAGTAAAAAATAGAGACATGCTGTGTGATGTTTGGGGCAAAGAAAACTGACAAATCTGTATTCAAGATCCCACCCCACCCACAGATAAAAGAAATCAACACCCTTGATACCCCAAGCATCCCAATACCTACCCCGATATGCCCACTGGTAAGGTCAGCAAGGTGTCCGCCCGAGGGTGGCAACCCAACTCCACCATAGTGTGGCTGCAGGGGGCAAGAAGCGACCAATAAAACTACAATGACAAAGAGAATATTAAATGGAGACAATTGGTTCATAGGTCAATAATTTACCCAATGGGAACAGCCAACGAAGACCAGTAATGATTCAATCAATGAGAGAAAAGATTGTTTTTTAAGGGTATGGCTGAAACATGATAACTAGGATAAAACAAAGGAAAGATGATGAGTGAGTGAAACAAAAAAGAATGTTGAATGATAGATCTGAATGAAGAGGTTGCAAGGATGAATGATGGCTATAACTTACCCATCAAGGTAATGCACATATCAAGTTGTCACTGAGCAGCTCGGGGGAATAAAGAGCAAGACAACTTGAGTGTGTCTGCCTGGACTGAAAGCCAAACACTCATAGACTATCCAAACAAAGAAGCCCTGCAGCGAAGACAGAAAATGAAGATTAGAAAAGAAAACGGCATGATAAAGAAGGGAAGTGTGGAGTGAGAAGTCCCCAGCTTGTATAGTTACATAATAGGTGAGGTTGAAAAAAAAAGACACAAGTCCAAGTCCAACCTATGTGTGTGATTATATGTCAGTATTACATTGTATATCCCTGTATGTTGTGGTCGTTCAAGTACTTGTCTAATAATTTCTTGAAACTATCAATGCCCCTCGCTGAGACCACCGCCTGTGGAAAGGAATTCCACATCCTTGCCACTCTAAAGTAAAGAACACTCTACGTAATTTAAAGTTAAACCTCTTTTGTTATTTTGAGTGGCTTTGAGTCTTGTTAAACTCCCTTTTGTGAATTTTTTCTTTTTATACCTATATGTATATTGAAATCATATCCCCTCTCAAGCGTCTCTTCTCCAGAGAGAATACATTCAGTGCTCACAATCTTTCCTCATAACTAACATCCTCCAAACCCTTTATCAGCTTTGTTGCCCTTCTTTGTACTCACGTCATTTCCAGTACATGCTTCCTGAGGGCTGGTGCCCAGAACTGGACAGCATATTCCAGGTGCGGCTGGACCAGAGTCTTGTAGAGCAGGAGAATTATCGTTTTATCTCTGGAGTTGATCCCCTTTTTAATGCATGCCAATATTCAGTTTGCTTTGTTGGCAGCTTGGCATTGCATATCATTGCTGAGCCTATCATCTACTAGGACCCCCAGGTCCTTTTCCATCCTAGATACCCCCAGAGGTTCTCCCCCCAGTGTATAGATTGCATTCCTATTTTTGCCACCCAAATGCATTATTTTACATTTTTCTACATTGAACCCCATTTGCCATGTAGTTGCCCACCCCATTAATTTGTTCAGATTTTTTTGCAAGGTTTCCACATCCTGCGGAGAAGTTATTGCCCTGCTTAGCTCAGTATCGTCTGCAAATACAGAGATTGAACTATTTATCCCATCCTCCAGGTCGTTTATGAACAAATTAAATAGGATTGGTCCCAGCACAGAACCCTGGGGAACCCCACTATCCACCCCTGACCATTCTAAGTACTCCCCATGGGACCTTATTTTAATAGTGTAATAGAAAAACAACAGTAGCAGTGCCCCTGTAGAACCAGCGATGTGCCGCTGGCTCAATCTGTTTTTAAACCCTCCACCCGATCAGTGTAGTGACGTCACCAGCCCAGGAGGGGGCGAAAAACTGCCACCGCGCCTGCACAATATCCACATACAGGGCCTACAATGCCCAGAATGCCTATTGTGACGTCAATCACGTCACACGGCCCCAGCAACATGGTGTGAAGGGGTGTGAGCAGAGACATCAGAGCACTATCCAATGAGATGAAGTGTTGGGATAGAACAGGCACCAATAGGGGCCGAAGTAAATATAGGTAGATGGTATGAGATGGGGAAGGGGGTGATAGATGGCCGATGGGGCGGGCCTAGTCTCCATAGACACAGGCCCTTGGTTAGTATGGATATAACCACCCCAAACGGATGAACCACCGCACACAAAAAAAAAACTGTGGGGAGACAGGGACGGCTGGGGGAAGAGAGATGGGGGTGGATAGAGGGGGGGGGGGGGGATGGATCGATGGGACAGGGAAATGCATTTAACAGGGCTCGCATAGCATGTACCCGACCCAATCATACAGATTGTCACCTCTAAATCCAGCCGCATGTGAAAAAAAAAAGAGGAGAATCGTAGAGTGATGTTTAATAAAGTAAATAATAAAGGTGAATAGTAAAGAATACTGATAATTACATTGGAAAATACATTGCATTTAGAAAATGCATATAAATGTGGGTTTATTAATAAACACATATGCCAATAACGAGGTTAAAATATAATGGTAACAATGTGATTCCAGACAATAGACCTGATTATTGTATAAGTGGACCCGAGGATGGTAAAGGGATCCAAAACAGGAGACAATGGGTAACCAAAGCATGAGTATATGGGGGAGGGGAAAAGATGAGGGGAAGGGAGTAGGATTGGGGAAAAAAAGGGGGGGAATCGGCTAATGCGATTGAATAATAGTCGAAGGCCCTCAAACAGACACCAAGAGATGACAAGCAAAGATGCATGAGATTAATACATTTTTAAATCTATATGAATATATAGAAATTGAATGTAGTAATATGTACAAATGCTTCCAAAATTAAAGAAAAGACTTAAAACGAATATACTTGTTTAAGCCTGGATATTTGGTGACATCTAAGGTGTATATTTACTTGGTTTCTAACTGCAACAAAGTTGTATCAATTGCTTAATTTCTCTAGAGGGAGTAAAGATACACATTTCCCTTTTTCAGCAGCTCTGTGTACATCTACAACAGCATGGTGTGTCCCTGTATTGGGGGGGGGGGGGGGGCTAAGCAGCTAGGGGTACATTTTGTATACTGCATAAGGTATATTACATCCTATCTGTAAGCACAAAATGTTTGAGCAGATGATTATTCAAGGTGTGACGGCACTAAAGGCTGTTTCACACTTATGCCGCGTACACACGATCAAACAATCCGGTGGAAAAGTCTGGTGAACTCAAGTCCGCCGGACAATCCCCCTGTGTGTAGCCTCCGGCTGACTTTTTTTACCCAAAAGTACGGCGGACTTAGAAAGTAGTTTTGCACTCCAATCTTCCCGTCGGACTCGCATTTCGGCGGACAATCTGGCCGTTGGTATGCCAGTCCGCCGTACTTTTGAAATGAGCGGACTTTTCCCGCGCGGAGAAAAGTCTGCTCATTTTGAGCGTGTCTCCAGGTAGATGGTGCCAGCAAAGGAGGCGTCGCTGGCCCCATCACCTGGTATGGACTTAAAGGGGAAAAAATCTGCGTGGGGGTTGCCCCCAGGTCCACATCAGACCCTTGTACGAGCACGCTACCCGGGACACAGTGCGCGGCGACTTATATAGGGACATCACCGGATGATGTCCCCGCCCAGTATGATGTCACAGTCCCAGCATCCTCTGGGACTGTGACATCATACTGGGCGAGGACATCATCCGGTGATGTCCCTATATAAGTCGCCGTGTCCCGGTCATTGTGAGCAGAGAGAGCGACGAGGCAACATCTGAAGAGGAGAACAGAAGACGTCAACGGCGGCGTGGGCAAGTCCATTCATTTCAAAAGTACGGCGGATAGTCCGGCGGATTAGTCCGCTGAAAAAGTGCCGTGTGTGGGCAAGTAGCCCGTTCGGAAAGTCCGGCGGATAGTCGGCTACGTGTGTACGCGGCATAACAAGTAAACCCCACTCCTGTGCACGGCTTTCTCATACAAACATTTTTATGTATACCTGCCTTTTAGCATTATTCATTAATGCAATGAAGCCAGCTTCTTATATAGAAGAATTCCCTCTGTTCCTGCCTGTAATGCCGCGTGGCGGCTGCAGCCTCCTTCTTTTGGGTCTGTGTCTCAGACCCGAATGCCATGTCCGCGCACGCAGGCTTAGGTTAATTTGAAAGAGGAGGGCGGCAGGTCAATAGAAGGGACGTGGCCTAAGGCAGTCGGCACCGTGTACACCATGTGGACGCTGAGTCCTGCACAGAGCAATCAGGCTTACACCTGAGAAATCTTTAAAAGCAGCACTCTTATGACTAAAATGTCTCTACCAGAGCAACTGAATAAAGTGCTGCCATACAGGAGCGCTGGAGCACATGAGGGGTGTACACAGGCATTTCCAGTATGGGAAAATACAGTGTTTAGCAGCAGATTAATCTATGTTGCATTGTTATTTCTACTATTGCTCAGCAAATTGTTCTTGGCACAATGGCTTCCAAGTTTACCACAAAGACACCTAAAGTTCCACTCGCAGGTGCTGGGAACTCCAGTCATACCTCCACACTGTCATCCTCTCCGGAGATACCAGTTATGGCAAGCCAGGGCAAGTCTTTGGAACCGATTGGTGGTGCAACTGCTTCTCACACTTTTGCCCCTGTATACGTGACTGAAGATGCATTTACCTCTGTCCTGCAGGGCTTAGAAGGAAGGTTATCGGCTTTAATCGCATACTCTATCCAAGTGGACATGAATTGTGCTAGATCCCCCTCCCCCACTTCAGACCATTTACCAAGGTAACAGTGGGGACAGGATGAGTTATTACCCTCAGGCGATCCAGGGGAAAGACAAGCTGATTATTTCCTCTGTGGAGGAAACAGTTGTTGATTCAGCTTCGCAATCAAAGGTGCAAATCCTTACAGAAATGGTTCGCTCCACTTTCATGCTCCCCCTATCCCCCTAACAGAGTTAGCTGAAAGTCCAGTTTCTTCCTTGGGGTCTTTAAAACTTTTACAGCCTTTTCATACGTTTCCTGTCCATGCATTACTGCAAAAGCTTATTTATGCTGAATGGGATCATCGGGATAAGCATTTTTTCCCTCCCAAAGAGATTCTCTGTTCTCAGTGGAGAAATTCACCAGAAAGTGGAAGGTCCCAGCAGTTGACACTGCGATTTCCAGTGTGAATAAAAGTTTGACTTGTCCAGTAGACAATGCATAAATGCTTTAAGATCCAACAGATAAAAAGTTGGAATTCCTGTTAAAATCCTCTTTCCTTGGCATGGTCCATTACTCAGCCTGCAGTGGCAGCAATAGGCAACTGAAAGTCCCTAAAGGACCAATTCACAGATGCTCTTAAAGAGCTTCCTGCACAACAGGCCAGTGAGTTAGTCGAACTAACAAATGCCTTATGTTTTGCCATAGATCTATGAAGGACTCTCTTCAACAGGCATCTCGCCTTGCACTTGTACTAGTACACATGCATAGGACCCTTTGGTTAAAAAATTGGTCAGCTGAAGCTCCTTGCAAAAAGCTGCTAGCTAGTTTCCCCTTTCATGGGGAGTGGCTATTTGGTGATAATTTGGATAAATACATCCAAACAATTTCTAGTGGGAAGAGTACTCTTTTGACAGTCAAAAGAAAGTATAAATGTCCTTCATTTAAACAGACTTTGTCCTGCACTAGGGGCATCCACCTCTAGGCAGTGGCGATGGCCTCTGCCATCAGACTCTAGCGGAAAACCTCAGGGTCAGGCCCAGGCTCAAAGGAAGACCTGGGGCCGGAAATCTTCAAAACAGAATACTAAAGCCTCATCATGAAGAGGCGTCCCCCTTCACCAGAATGGGGGTAAGACTTCTGCATTACTGAGAAGTCTGGCAAAGGAAAATTCAGGACAGGTATGTCATCTTAAAGTGTCTCTAGGAAACAAACTAGAATTTCTGAAGTTTCCACCGTCTCGTTTTCCGAGATCAGACGTTCCCAAAGATCCATGGAAAAAGCAATCTCTGTTTCAAGCATTAGACCGATCATTGGCTCAGGGGGTGATCATACATATGCCGACAGAAGAGCAAGTTTTGGGGTTTTATTCAAACATGTTTACGGTACCAAAACCAAATGGGGTTGTTAGACCCATTTTAGATCTAAGGAATCAAAATCAGTTCCTGAAGATCCGCTCCTTTTGCATGGAGAGTTGATCAGGTCAGTAGTTTCCATCCTACGAGGAAGAGAACTTCTGGCGTCCATCGATATCAGGAGGTATGCATATCTGCATCTACCTATATTTCCCACTCACCAAAGATTTCTGCAATTCGAAGTAGAACATCACTTTCAGTTTGTAGCCTTGCTCTTCGGGCTAGCTACAGCACCCCTGGTGTTCACAAGAGTACTGACCCCACCTCTAGCCAGGCTAAGGGCACAGGGCATAACAGTCTTGGCGTACCTAGAAGATCTATTGTTAATAGACCAGTCAGTGGCTCACGTGAAGCAAAGTGTACGCACTACAACCAGCTACCTGGAAAGTCTGGGTTGGATTCCGGATCTCGGACCACGGACCTCCCAGGTTAAAGAATTGTCCTGTCAGGATCCATTCTGACAATGCCATGGCTGTGGCCTATATGAATCACCAAGGGGGCACCAAGAGTCTCTCAGCTCAGAGAGAGGTGAACCATATTCTAACTTGGGCAGAAAATAATGTTCCGTGCTTATCGGCAGCCTTCATTCCGGGAGTAGAGAATTGGCAGGTGGACTACTTAAGTCGCCAGCAGTTATTCCCGGGGGAATGGTCTCTTCAGCCCAAAGTATTTCGGGCTGTTTGCCGAAGATGGGGGACTCTGGACTTAGATCTTCTAGCGTCCAGATTCAGCATGTAGTTAGTCAACTTGGTATCCAGGACGAGATCCACTCGCATGAGGAACAGATGCAATGATAACCCTGTGGGATCAGTTCTCATTGATCTATGCATTCCCTCCTATTCAGTTGCTGCCACTGTTTTGGTTAGAACCAGTCAAGGTCCAAGATTATGTCTGCCCCTAGTCAGATTACCAGTATTCGGGTGTGGCCACTCCAAAAGCAAAATTCACTGAGACAGACACCGTGTTCAGTGTATCAAACTTTGTTTATTTTAGTTCCTATTTTCAACTTGTATACCGATACCGATAGCTGGACATTTCGTTATCAGATTAGACAGGCTTATGCAAACTACAAAGTGACCACAAAAACGTATACATCTTATGATAATTCTGATAATGCATGACAGTACATAGATTTTAAGCTGGGTCCCTGTCCATATAGGGGAGTAGCATTCTATTAAAGCCATATAGGGTATCTTACTCCTCTACATCAATGTCGTCTTTTGGGTGTAGAACCAGGCGCAGTCTTTTCATTAACTCTTGCTGTTCCATGATAAGGGAGGGGTGAGTTGTGCACATTATCTATTGAGTATGAGTTTAAGGCTAATAAGCAGAAGCTTGTTTGAAACATGTACTTATATATTTAAAAACATATTATGAAATAGACTTTTCATTGTGATATTTCAATCATATCCATTACACCAACTTCTTTGCAGGATCAAGCTGGAAAGAAAGCCGGTAACTCAGGTAAATGTCTATAATGTAAAAACAAAATAGATGCAGCGCTAATAAAACATAATTGAATTACGTGATAAATTTGTGAATAATGAATACAGTTCATTAACCACAAAAGGAAAAAAATAAGAAAGAAAAAAATGTGATCAGAAAAAAGAGAACGAATGCAGAGTCCCATTAGAATCAATGGTGAAAAAAATGTACTGTATTTATCGGGGTATAACACGCACCGGCGTATAACATGCACCCCAAGTTTAGGAGGGCATTTTAAGGAAAAAAGCTTTAGGAGGGAAGTTTAAGGAAAAAAAACTTACTTTTAAATGCTGGTCAATGCAGCCTTATCAGTGTGCATCTGCAGCCTTGTCTATCATTGCAGAATGATCAGTGTCATTTGCAGCTTTGCAGTGTCATTTGCAGCTTTGCAGTGTCATTTGCAGCTTGGCCAGCGCCGTTTGCAGCCTTGCCCATGTTTAAATTTCCCGCCGCCGAAAAAGACCGAGCCGACTTACTTGGCTCCGCTCGTAGTCCCGCCACCCTGCTGTTTCTCTAGCGAGCGCTGCCGAAAAAGACCGAGCCGTCTGTACTTTGTATTCGGCTGGGCTCCGCTCGCAGTCCCGCCCAGTGGTTAATTAACGCAAATTCATTATTCACAAATTATCACATAATTCAATTGTGTTATTAGCGCTGCATCTATTTTGTTTTAATATTTGTGTAAGAAGTACTAGGTACTGGACTTTTTTGGTGCTGGCTGATTATATTATATATCTCACCTTGGTTATAGTGCAGCGTTTGCTGGAGGGCTTTTTGAAAATGTCTATAATATAAAATGTTAAAAAGAAAGGGTTGGGACTTTGACGAAGCATGCGATTTTGGAAGCAACAAGCAGAAGAGCAACAAAAATCAAATAGTGTAGATTTATTAACTATAGATTAAATGTATAGCATAGGGCACAAAGATACACATTGTATAATCCATGATCCATCATAAGTAGTAAATATATTGAAGTATTACACATCAAAAACATCAATCCCACAGTTCATACATCAAAAGCATTGACTTCATGTGCAAGCAATTTTGCACATAGTAAAAAATCTATAGAATTAAGTAAAAACATTTGGACACTATTAGTATGGCTACTGTTGCCTTTGATAGCCCTAGGCACCTGGATGGAATGAGCAGTATGTTCAACACACCCAGGTATTGTTTCACAGTACACTCACTTAGTGGTTTTTGTTTTCAACACTCACTTGTTTTGTTTCTTTTTCTGTTGTCGATTTAGTTCACATTTAATTTTTATTTATCCTTACACGATGGTGTTTACCACTGTTGGAGCATTTCCATTGCCCTCAACATGATTTCACTATCTCACATTCCCTAATACTGTGCCACACCTTTTTCTAATCCAATTCACATTATATTTCAGTCACTTAGATATCTCAATTAATTAATTTACACTCACACATTCAATCATTCATCCTAGGGTGATGATCACTTTTGGTTCACATCAATGATACATTGCCTCATCGCGACACCGCACGCTCTGTCTCAGCTCCCGTGTCAGTTGACACTCCTGGCTACTTCCGTTGCCCGTGATTGCGCCTCTCGCCATTCCCGGACCCGTAAGTATGGGTACTTGATTTGGATACACTGTCCCTTTTCCCCCATTTTTCTTATTTATTATACAAACCTGACTAATTGTTGGCACACCATTTTTCGCCCCACAGATATTCATCATATATCAGCTCCTGATGAGTGGCAATGTAGCCACGAAACGCGTAGAGCTTTAAATACTACAAATCACATCCAAACATGCAGTTTTACTAGACTCTGGAATGTTTTTACTTAATTCTATAGATTTTTTACTATGTGCAAAATTGCTTGCACATGAAGTCAATGCTTTTGATGTATGAACTGTGGGATTGATGTTTTTGATGTGTAATACTTCAATATATTTACTACTTATGATGGATCATGGATTATACAATGTGTATCTTTGTGCCCTATGCTATACATTTAATCTATAGTTAATAAATCTACACTATTTGATTTTTGTTGCTCTTCTGCTTGTTGCTTCCAAAATCGCATGCTTCGTCAAAGTCCCAACCCTTTCTTTTTATCGTATCAATAGGGATGGAGGTCATCTGGCCTCATTTAAAGTCCCAACATTTTCTCTGCAATCTATAATATAAAATGTAAACTTGTTCTGAATGGCGAAATAGAAAACTAAAGCAGCTGCCACACACAATGTGCTACTCACTAGAAATGTAAAATTATAAAAATGTGGCGCTCGCAAATATTAATAAATATTGTGGGCGGCACAGTGGTGTAGTGGTTAGCACTCTCACCTAGCAGTAAAGGGTCACTGGTTCGAATCCCAACCACGACACCACCTGCCTGGAGTTTGTATGTTCTCCCTGTGCCTGCGTGGGTTTCCTCCGGCTACTCCGGTTTCCTCCCACACTCCAAAGACATGCAGGTAGGTTAATTGGCTTCTGTCCAAAATTGGCCTTAGTATATGAATGGGGACCTTAGATTGTGGGCTCCTTGAGGGTAGGGACCAATGTGAGTGTGCTGTGTACAGGGATAGGGGTAGACACTCACTCAGGTTGAACTGGATGGACTGGTGTCTTTATTCAGCCTTACTAACTATGAATCTATGAAACTATGTGTAACCAAGTGTGGATAAGTGCAGATGTGACTATACAAAGCAAAAAACATGTAAATAAAGTCCAAATGGCTGAATGTTCTGATCTGATATGGGAAAAAAAAAACGTGCAATGGACAACAGATGCTCCAGGACTTTTCAGGTGCAAAAACGCTACCCCCACATGTGTCCCCACTCACCAAATGGCGATGACCCCCAGCTTTGCAGTCTGGGGGGGTCACTTCAGGCTTATGTGATGGTATCCAGAGAAGCTCAGGAGTGGTGTTGTGCACATCAGATCTAAGGATTTCTTGTTGAAATTTCACCAGGCACCAAAAAAGGATAAAACTTTGAACTGATAGTGAAAAGTACCATTTGAAAAGGGATTTATTCCATATACAAATGGGTACTTACAAAATAGTTGATAAAAACAGGCATGTAAAGGGATTAGAGATGGAACCAAAGCTGTTCACGGCATGCATTCCAGAAACAAGGAAGTGCGTTCCAAAAGCTGAGGGTCATCGCCATTTGGTGAGTGGGGACACGTGGGGGTGGCTTTTCTGCACCTGAAAAGTCCTGGAGCATCTGTGATCCATTGCATGTTTTTTTTTTTTTCTCCCATTGCGCATCAGAACATTCAGCCATTTATTTGGACTTTATTTACATGTTTTTTGCTTTGTATAGTCACATCTGCACTTATCCACACTTGGTTACACATGTTTATTAATATTTGCGAGTGCCACATTTTTATAATTTGGTAACTCTGGTAGCACCAGCATGGCCCAGAAAGTCATGGTACACAGAAATCTTAAACATGGCAGTGGAGGGTCCATGGCCCCTCCTACTAAGGCCAGACCTGCTCTCACAGGGGCCGATATTCCATTCTACTTTACAAAAGCTAAATTTAATGGCCTGGCTATTGAAACCTACATGTGTGGGCTTTCCAGGTCAGTTATCTTTACTTTGATTAATACAAGGAAGCCAGCTTCCAGAACTATATATTATAGAGTTTATGGAAGGCTTATGTTTCCTGGTGGGAATCCAAGGGTTGGCACCCTCAGAGATACATCATAGGCAGAATTCTTGACTTTCTACAATTAGGCGTAGAGCTGAATTAAGTTAAGTATTAAGGGCCAAGTCTCAACCGTATTGCTTTTATTTTCGAAGACCGCTTGCTAAGCATTCTTTAATCTGGGATTTTATGCAAGGGGTGATGCTGATTAATCCACCAGTTAAATCACCCTTGAGCCCTTGGGACTTAAATTTAGTTTTGTCAGTGTTACAAAAACAGCCATTTGAACTGAGGCAGCATATTCCCCAAGTCCTTCTGACAAGGAAGCTGGTATTTCTTGTTCATACATTATGGGACACAGAGCCTTCATTACATAATGGGTTAGATAGGCACCTTCGGTGATTGGACACTGGTTAACCCTAATTAAGGAGAATTCCTCCCCTATATAACCCCTCCCATTTGGGGAGTACCTCAGTTTTTCTGCGAGTGTCTAAGGTGGTCACGTAAAACGTGCCATGAAGAAAGCTCTATTCAGGTCCCTGCGGGGGCTTAGGGGCTATGCTGACCGGATCCATATCTCGGGCCGATTTTTTTGGACTCCCAAGATGGTATGGTACCTGGGCTTCGTTATCCAAACAAACAAGGTTTTTCCTGTAAGTGTCACCTTGGAGGACTTGGCTCTGGAAAAACCAGGCTTGCTGTACTATTAAAACAATGGCACAAAAGTTCTGGCAGAGTCTCTTACAGGTCCAGGGAAGAGGTTCCTCTGAGTAGGAACCCATAAAAACCTGAAGGTTTGGCACAACAGTACCCGCCATGATGGCTGAAGGCTGGAAACTGTCTATTTTTAGCAGTTCCTGCGGCGGGGACAGGTAAGTGAAGTTGATCCTATATTTGACATATTATGGATTTCTTCAGAGAGCAGTTGTATGTCTTTCCTGGTTTCCGCCACTAGACGGCGTAAAGAGCAAGCCTGGTGTAAACTTACATGCCTTTCCAGGATACACACTCAGTGAAGCCAGTCTTTGGTCCACTATCCTCCTCCGCTGCAGACTCTGCCACAAATAGTGTAAATATGGGGTTCCACGTAGTCAGGAAGGTCCCATGCAGTCCTCTATGGTGGTCCTCTTTTCCCCCTCATCCTCGGCTGCCGCCATGTTGTCCTACACGCATGCGTTTTTACACTCTTTGCAGAGGAATAGAGGGGGGTCGTGGTTGCGGTGCCGTGCATGGCATCAGGTTGTGCAGTACTGAGCATATATGTATATTATAAGACTTTAGCACAACAGTGATTGCATATGTGCTAGTGCCTCTGCTTTGTAGCTTGGGACTACGTCTCCTTGTAAGAGGACCTCAGGGGGAGGTAATAAAGGCACAAAGAAATCACGCCTACGTCTAGGGGTCCTAAAAATGCCTGTAGATTAACACCCCCCCCGCCCCCCCCCCCCCCCCCCCCGCAGGACTGGAGCCAGCCTCACAGGATGAGTCACTGCCCCTGTCAGGTTTTGCAGCCTCTCCCAATGTTGCAGCCCCAACATATGTAACAGAAGACTCACTTAAGGCTACATTGAAAGGTTTTGAAGGAAGGATTATTAATTTTATTTCAGCTTCCTTAAAAGATAGCAGGAAAATGGGTAGGTCCCCTCCCTCTGCTGCAGTTTCTCTTTCAGATGATTCTTCTGACAATGAGAAAAGATAGGAATCAACAGCAGTCAGATGAATCAGAGGAAGAGGAGAAAGTTTCTACCTCTCAGGCAGGTCCAGTATTATACTGAGTTGGTATTCAGGATGCCCTCTACTGAGATTTCCACATCCTCTATTTTTTACCTTTCCAATTCATCCTTTAATGGATAAATTGTATGAGGACTGGGGACATCCTGATAAACTGTTTTCTCCTCCTAAAAGGTTTTCTATGCTTTATCCTCTGGAGGAAAGCTTCAGCAAGAAGTGGGAGGTTTCATCAGTGGATGCGGCTGCCTCTTGTGTGAACAAAAGCCTCATCTATCCTCTGGATAATGCTCAAGTATTTAAGGATCCAACTGATAAGAAGCTGGAAACCTTATTAAAAGCCTCCTTTTCCATGGCTGGTGCTGTAGTCCAACCTACAGTCGCAGCCGTTGGTTTATCCTAGGTTGGATTCTGAATCTAGAAAAGTCTTCCTTGCAACCTTTTAAAGAGGTTGGAATATCTAGGCATGTGTCAGGACTGGCTTAGCCCTTCCTTCTCTGGGCTTGCTGCTCAGCTGTCGGCTAATTGCCAGCTCTCATCTCTCTCTCCACAGTTACCAGCTGTTCCTGATCATGCTCGTCTGACCTGCCTACTTAATGCTGTCCAGCTCACTTCATCTCTGCCTTCGCCTTGGTCACATCACTAGAAACCATCTCCTGCGGTTCTGTTTTGCTAACATCCCTTCTGGCTCCTTATCCTGCTTGCTGTTGCTCTACTTGGATCCCTGACTTCTGGCTTGGCTGATTATCTGATCTGGTTATTGAACTCTGGCCTGGATGACTACTCAATCTAGTTAGTTATGCTTTGACTACGCTTTATCCATTTACCTTTATTATTTTTATTTAATAAGCAAGTGTGATTTAATTGTACTTCTGTCTCGGTCTGATTCATGGTTTCTGACAGCATGATCCTAGACACCGCTCAAGGCAGGGTTTTCCTGCCAGAGCCAAAAGCCAAGGCCCTAAGATCTCTGGTCCGCCTAGTATTAAACAAAGAGTCCCTCCATTCGGTTGTGTATGAGACTGTTGGAAAGATGGTCCCCTTCCTTCGAAGCGGTTCCTTTCACCCAGTTTCACTTAAGGCCTTTGCAGAGAAGCATCCTCGTGGCTTGGAACAAGAAGCTTCATGCCTTAGATCTTCCTATGTGCTTATCCCGAAGGATACGCCAAAGCCTCAATTGGTGGTTGCAGACCAAAAATCTTTTAAAAGGCAAGACCTTTCTTCCTCTACCATGGAAGATCTTAACCACAGATGCCAGCCTGATAGGCTGGGGTGCAGTTCTGGCAGAAACATGTACTCAGGGACCATCTGGTCTGCAACCGAAAGGCTCTTGCCCATCAATATCCTAGAAATTCAGGCAATTTATTTGGCCCTCAGAAACTGGTCTTCAAGACTACCAGGTCATACTATTCGGGTACAGTCCGACAATGCCACAGCAGTGGCTTACATCAATAATCAAGGTGGCACCAGAAGTCTGGATGCCCAAAAAGAGGCGAATCACATTCTGGCATGGGCAGAAAAGCATTTTCCCTGCCTATCTGCAGTCTTCATTCCAGTGGTAGAAAATTGGCAAGCGGATTTTATAATCTGCCAGGAGCTTTGTCCAGGAGAATGGGCTCTCCACCTCCCCACATATTTCAGATCATATGTCAAAAATGGGGAACCCGGATGTAGACTTGTTCGCATCCAGATTCAACAGGAAACTGGTCAACTGTGTCAAGAAGAAGGGATGTACTTGCTCAGGGGTCAGATGCTCTGACAATTTCATGAGATCAGTACAATCTAATCTATGCCTTCCCTCCAAATCTGCTGCTTCTGCAGTTTCTGTGGAGAGTCAAAAGGGAAGCAAAGTCGATCCTTTTAGTAGCTCCGTCTTGGCCCTTGGTATGCAGAAATCATAAAGATGTCAGTAGGCAGGCCTTGGGTCCTTCTACTCCAGCCAGATCTGCTCTCACAAGGTCCAATGTACCATCCTGCCTTACGAAGTCTAAATTTGACGGTTTAGCTGCTGAGACCCATATTCTGAAGGACCGTGGGCTCTTGGATTCAGTCCTTGCCACTCTGGTTAATTCCAGAAAGCCGGCCTCCAGGCTTATTTACTATAGAATCTGGAAGGCATATGTTTCCTGCTGTGAATCCAGGGGATGGCATCCTATAAAGTATATCATTAGCAGAATCCTGGCCTTTCTACAGTCAGGCCTAGAGATGAATGTGGCCTTGAGCGCTATCAAGGTACAAATTTCGGCCTTCTCAGTATTTTTTCAGAAGCTACTTGCTTCACATTCCCTCATCTGGGCCTTTGTTCAGGGGTCACTGCGCTTAAATTTGCCAGTCAAACCTCCAGTATGCCCATGGGATTTGAATTTGGTTTTGTCCGCATTACAGGGACAACCTTTTGAACCTTTGCACCACGCTTCTTTAGCCCTTTTGACGAAGATGTTGGTCTTTTTGGTAGCTATATCTTCTGCTAGGAGAGTATCAGAATTAGCAGCTCTTTCTTGCAAAAAGCCATATTTGATTATTCACAGATTAGAGTAGTGATGTGTCCGCATTGGTCCTTCTTACCAAAGGTGTTTTCAGGATTCCATTTGAATCAAGATATAATCCTACCATCCTTTTTTCCAGATCCGCAGTCCGCAGAAGAAGAATCTTTTACACACTCTTGCTGTTAGGGCAGTCAATAGTTATCTGCAGGTAACCGCTCAGATACGAAAGACGGATTGTTTATTCATCCTGCCAGAAGACCCTAAAAAAGGCCAGGCAGCCTCAAAATCCACTCTATTCAGATGGATTAGACAAGTTATTTTTCAGGCACCTTTTAAAGTTAAAGCGCACTCAACTAGGGCTGTTAGTGCTTCTTGGGCAGTGCATCACCAGGCCTACATGGCTCAGCATTGCAAGGCTCGACTTGGTCTTCAGTCCATACATTCACTAGATTCTAGCAGGTGGATGAAAGTTTAGTCCCTCTGGTCCGTTTGCGGTCTATGTTTCTGATCTGTGTCTCCTTCCCCTCAAATTGAGCATTGCTTTGGGACATCTATGGAAATTAAGGCTCTGTGTCCTGTGATGTATGGACAAGAAAATAGGATTTTTGAATACAGCTTAACTGTAAAATCCTTTTATTTGGAATACATCACGGGACACAGAGCTCCTGCCCTTCAATGGGTTTTTACATGGTTACGTATTTCTTTGCTACAAAACTGAGGTGCTCCCCACATGGGAGGGGTTATATAGGGGAGGAATTTTACTTAGTGTTAACCAGTGTTCAATCACTGAAGGTGCCTATCTAACCCACTATGTAATGAAGGCTCTGAGTCCCATGATGTATGAACAAGAAAAGGATTTTACAGGTAAGCTGTATTCAAAAATCCTATTTTTTTGGTTGATATATCCTCAGCAAGGATGGTTTCAGAATTGGCTGCACTTTCTTGTAAAGAGCTATATTTGATGATTCATGAGGACAGAGTGATGTTACTCCCTCCAAGCTTTTTGCCAAAAATAGTTTCAGGTTTTCACCTGAAACAAGATATTGTCCTGCCATCGTTTTTTCCTAAACCATGTTCCAGGGAAGAAAAGTCACTACATTGTCTTGATGTGGTGAGAGCAGTGAAAATCTATTTAAAGGCAACTGCTCCGATTGGCAAGACTGATGTCTTCTTTATTCTGACAGAGGGTCCGAAGAAAGGACAGGCAGCATTAAAATCCACTGTCGCTAACTGGATTCGGCAAGTTGTAATTCAAGCTTATGATTTAAAGGGTAAGATTCCCCCATTTCCAGTTAAGGAGCACTCTACCAGGTTGGTTAGTGCTTCTTGGGCAGTGCGTCACCAGGCCTCCATGGCTCAGATCTACAAGGCCGAAACTTGGTCTTCAGTGCATACATTCACAAAATGTTATCAAGTGGATGTAAGGAGGTATGAGGATATTGCCTTCGGGCACAGTGTGCTGCAGGCAGCAGTTTAAGTCCTCAAGTCTGGGGGTGCCCTATGGGATGTTTCTCCCTCCCCTCAAATAGCATTGCTATGGGAAGTCCCATTACTTTATTACTTAGGCTCTGTGTCCCATGATGTATGATAAAAAAAAATGGATTTTTATAACAGCTTACCTTTAAAATCCTTTTCTTGGAGTACATCATGGGACATAGAGGTCCCTCCCCTCTTTTATGGGGTTTAACCACTTGCTTACTGGGCACTTAAACCCCCCTCCTGCCCAGACCAATTTTCAGCTTTCAGCGCTGATGCACTTTGAATGACAATTGCGCGGTCATACAACACTGTACCCAAATGAAATTTTTATCATTTTTTTCCCACAAATAGAGCTTTCTTTTGGTGGTATTTAATTCCAGCTGGGAGTTTTATTTTTTGCTAAACAAACAAAAAAAATGCAAAAAAAAAAAATCATGTTTAATATTTTGTTATAACATTTTACAAACAGGTAATTTTTCTCCTTCATTGAAATGCGCTGATGAGGCGGCGCTGGTGGGCACTGATAGGCTGCACTGTTGGGCACTGATGGGCACAGTTAAGGTGGCACCAATGGGCACAGATAAGGCAGTACTGATGGGCACAGATAAGGTGGCACTGATGGGCAAAGATGGGCACAGATAAGATGGCACGGATGGGCACTGATGGGTACCACTGATAGATGGAACTGATGGGCACTTATAGGTGGCACTGATGGGTGGCACTGCTGGGCACTGATGGGCGGCACTGCTGGGCACTGGTAGATGACACTGATGGGCACGGATATGTGGCACTGAGGTGCAGCGCTGTTTTTGCGGCAGATTGTGGGCACTGATAGGTGGCACTGTGGGCACTAATGGGTGGCACTAATGTTTCACTTTGTCCCCTACTTAGGTGGCACTGGCAGGGGGCAGGTGGGCACTGATGATCTGGCCGTGATCGGGACAGATGTCCCGGTCACGGCCGTCGGTGATCGGGTTTCTTTTTACTCCTCACGCTATCAGCGCGAGGAGGAAAAATAGCCGATTACCGTCTGTTTTGTCACATGATCAGCTGTCATTGGCTGACAGCTGATCACGTGGTAAGGGGTCGGGATCGACCCCTTGCTCGGATCCGTGATCAGGCGAGTCTCATAGACTCGCTGATCAGAGCGCGCCACACGCGCCCCTTAGGGGGCGCACAGGCCGCTCGTGCACGGGACGACGTCGATAGACGTTGTCCCGGCAAAGCAGGTCCGCGCTGTAGCCGTCATTCGACTATAGCGCGGATCTCTAGAGGTTAAGTATATTTCTTGCTACACAAACTGAGGTACTCCTGGAAGGAGGAGGGGTTATATAGGGGAGTGAACTTCCTGTATTGGCCATACCAGTGTCAACACCTGAAGGTGGCCCATAACCCATTAAGTTACTACTTAGGCTCTGTGTCCCATAATGTATGCCAAGAAAAGGATTTTACGTGTAAGCTGTTCTAAAAATCCTATTATTCCCTAGGGTATCTGCTAACAAAAAACATATATGATGTTTGGGGGTTCTGAGTAAGTTTGCAAAAACAAATTATGATTTTTGATGATGGGTGTGAAGTGCCAGAATTGGCCCGGATGGGAAGTGGTTAAACAGTTGTTATATTAACATTGTTAAACTTAAACCTTTAGACCCCTTTCACACGTTTCAGGCATTTTAGCACTAAAATTAGCGCATTTAAAGTGCCACTCCTCCCTACTCAGTGTGAAAACACAAGTGTTTTTACACTGGGGCAGCGCTCTTGCAGGACGGGAAAAAAAAATCCTGCAAGCAGCGTGTTTGGGGCTCCCAAAAATGCACTGCCCATTGAAATGAATGGGCGGCGCTGCCAAAGCGCTTCGGCAGCACCACAACACAGATGCTTTTAACCCTATCCTCATCCGCTAGCGGGGGTTAAAAGTGCCCCACTAAAATGATGGTAAAGCGCCACTAAAACTAGAGTTGCAGATGAGAAAAGAAAAGGCTTGCCTTGATGCAGAAAAGGTGAAGCAGGAGAGAGTACGCATGGAACAGGAAAAAGTATGCCCGGAGGCTGAATGAACTCGGCAAGATGCATCTCTGAAAATGCAGCAGGCGATCCTAGAAGCTGACGTCGAGAGGCTGGCATTGGACCGAGACACTGCTGCTGCCATTGCAGAACCATTAAAAGCAGCTGCCTACAGTGAGTCAAGAGTAAGTGGCAGCATACTGGGTCCAGAGGAGGGCCACCAAGATTCCATGTAGCGCACTTAGAATGATGTCTACCAGCTCTGTAACCCAAGCAGTACTTCACAGCAAGAAATCAAATATGATGTCAGTGACATCAGTCAGACATCAAGCAGGACAGCAGGAGGCTGACCTTGAACCCTAGTGCTACAAGCAAGAAAAATCTGGCCGATATCCAGGTTGTCCAGCTCCAACCAAACCTCCTACTCAGCAAGATACTCGGCCTTCATACAAGCAATGAACACCTGCTTTCACTCCAAGGGAGTATGAAACAACCTGGGACAAGCCACCAAACTTATGCAAGTATGACCTCAGCCTGCCTAAGGAAGAGACTTCTATCAGGTATGCCTATACACCACACCACGATACACCAGCAGCATACCTCAATGCTAATCAGGCTACTGTGGACTTTGCCAAGTTCCTTGCAAAACATGAGTTAGTTACCCAAGTTGTCAAATTCAGTAATTGCCCCCAGCATTGAAGCATGGCAATCATCTTTCCAGAGTACCATCAAAGGTCTAGATCTATCTTGCAGGGAACAGATAGACCTCCTTGTAAAGTAGCTTGGCAATGAGCATGCCAAGAGAATCAGAGACATTACCACTTCAGCCCCGGAAGATTTGGCTGCTCAATGAACAGGCCATTTTTTGCGATACGGCACTGCGTCAGACAATTGTGTGGTTGTGCAACAACGTACCTAACAAAATTGTGATAGAAAGCGCTATAAACAAAAGAAGAGCGGCAATTTTGAAAAAAACACAATATCTTACTTTTTGCTATAATATCCCATTTTTTTTTTTTTTCAACATTTTTGTTTCTCCTCAGTTTAGGCCAATATGTATGCTTCTACATATTTGTGGTAAAAAAATCACAATAAGTGTATATTGATTGATTTGTGCAAAAGTTATAGTGTCTGCAAAATGGGGGATAGATTTATTGCATTTTTATCATTTATTTTTTACTAGTAATGGCGCGTCTGCTATTTTTATCGGGACTGTGATATTGCGGCAGACAAATTAGACACTTTTGACACATGTTTGGGACCATTGACAATTATACAGTGATCAGTGCTATAAAAATGCACTGATTACTGTATAAATGTCACTATCAGGGAAGGGGTTAACACTAGGGCGCGAGCAAGGGGTTAACTGTGTTCCCTCACTGTGTTCTAACTGAAGGGGGGTGGGACTTACTACGTGAGATGGCAAATCGCCGTTCATACTTTGTATGAACACGATAGGTCTCTCCTCCCTTAAAAGAATCGAGATCTGTGTCACGAGCGATCATGACACACATCGATCACGGGTGCCTGGCAGTCATTGGCCACAATGGGAAGCAACATAAGGTAACTTTCTGGTTGGCAAGTGGTTAATATAAACGACCCTGAAAAAGGCCTTACAAACATCTGGAACAGCCTGGATAGATGTTATGTCTCACCAGATACTATAGAGAGTACACTACCAGAGACTCAGAATTCTGTGACCTGTGTATGGAGTACCAAGTTGCTAAAGCAGAAGGAGACTTACCTGGCCTGCCTTTGGTTGACTCAGCTAGAAGTATCCACTCCTTAGCACAAAAACGTCCTTATAAATTGCACGAAAGATGGATCACTCATGGCTATAACTACAAACTAAAACACAATGTACCTTTTTCACCCTAGAGAGTTTGTAAACTTTGTAGACATACAAGTGTAGTCGATGATTATTTAGTCATTATTATAATGTGAGTAATTTTCAGGAGCAGCTCTATTCTTCCAGAGAGATGCACTTTATTGAAACTTCAGTCAGAACAAAGTCCATAAATACTTGCAACAGATGACAAAATCCAACAGAGTAAATATAAAATAGGTGACAGGTTATTTGTGCAGCATTCAAACACCTTCAGAGAACCCAGTTCCTTCTGTCTCTCCTTTAGCCGAAATGGGTTTCCTTCTTACCTATGACCATGACGACTTGGGATGCCCAGTGTTCAGGAGAGCAAAGGAGGGCAATCGGGTAGCAATGTCCATTGAGGATAAGCTCTTCCTGAAAGTTATGGAAAAGAGCATAGAGAAAGATGGGTCTAATAGCTAATACCTCTTCCCTTTAGGCCACAAGAATGAAGTTTGCCCAACAGGAAGCAAGTATATAAATGCGTCACTTCCCCAAGACACAATTTTCAAAGAAAGCCAGAGATGATAGAATGTTTCTTTTCCTTCATGGGGAAAATATTAATGAATGGTCATGCAGAGATATGCCCAAACCTCAAAGACTTAGAGCAGGGATCTCCAAACTATGGTCCTCCAGCTGTTGCAGAACTACACATCCCATGAGGCATTGAAAAAACTCTGACCTTCACAACATGACTAGGCATCATGGGAATTGTAGTTCCAGAACAACTGGAGGTCCATAGTTTGGAGACCCCTGACTTAGGGGAATGCTGGTACTTTCCTATATTTGGAGTCTATCACCCTAACGAGCCAGAACAATGGCATTTTTTTTTTTTTTGCAAATCTGTTTATTGGAATTTAGACAGTGAACAAGCAACCAAAAGCAAAACAAAACAGACAAAAACAAAAACACATACATTGGTCACGATTAGTGTTACAGGCGTGACGTGTAAAGAGTTGCAATATAAGACAGTGCGTTACATACAAAACATGTCGGAGAATTCAAGGCATCTCACCGGCCACAGAGAGCCGTCTCCATGTGCAGTAGGACGACTCGGGACTAAACCACGCTACTCAGATATATAACATTTCCACTGGTGCATATTCCTATTTATTAACAAACGAAAATGCGTTAAGTAGGCTGTGGGTCTGAGGCCGTGGAGGCATCCGCAGGGAGAGAGGGGGAGGAGTGGGCTTACGCCAGCTGAGCGCAATGGCCTTGCGGGCATAGAAGAGAAGTAGCCCAGCTAGGGTGCGCCGCGCCACAGTGGGAATTAGATGCTCTAGCAGGCTGAGTATGCAAGTTTCTATAGAGAGTGGGAGCGATATGGAGGTGACCTGTGTAATGACCCCTAGTATCTCCTTCCAATAGTCAACAATGGCTGGGCAGGTCCAAAAAATATGAATGAAGTCCCCCGGTATTGTCCCACAACGCCAACATCCCGGGGGGGAGGCGGGGTTCATTTTGTGCAGTCTGTATGGGGTGAAATATGCTCGGTGGGCCATCTTAAACTGTATCAGCCGATCTCTCAGGGAGACCAGGGATCTGAAGGGGAAGTCCCACATGTCATCCCAATCATCGTTATCAAAGGTGGGAATGTCTTGCACCCACTTATCTCTAAGTTTCCCCAAAGTAGGGAGGGAGGTCATTATCAAATGGGAGTAAAGTGTTGAGGTGGGCTTAGTGTCACAGCTGGACTTGAGGAGGCCCTCCAGTGCGGATTGGACAACCTGGGGGGGAGAGCTGGAGAACTGGCACCTGAAGGCATGGGAGAGTTGTAGATACCTAAAAAAATAACTCTGCGGGACGTTGAAATCAGAAATCAACTTGGGGAGTGGAGCCAGCGATTGGTCAGAAATCACCTGGTCCACTGTTCTAATATTGAATTTAGTCCAAGCATGGGGTTCAGGCAGTTTGTAAAACTGCTCCAGGGTGGGGTTTCGCCACAAGGGGGCAGCTGGAGAAAGTGCATTGGTAGGGTATTTTTCAATTTTAAGTCCTACCCCCCATGCACGTAACGTGGTGCGCATGGAGGGGGTCAGTGGGTACGGGGCCTTCGGGCCACGATAGAGTAAAAATTTCAACGCCTCCAGCGACCCCAACACCGCCGCTTCAACCAAGGTGGCAGGGTTTGTTGTATCAGGAGTGAGCCACCAAGCTGCTGTAACCAGCTGGGTGGCTAGAAAATATTTGTACAGGTCAGGGCACGCCAGTGTCCTCCCTGGGAGGACGGACGCGTAATTGTTGACCATCCATACCTGGGGGACTGGTTTCCCCAGATGAAGGAGGCAAACAGACTATGCAGACGGGAGAAAAAGGATTTGGGAATCCAATGTGGGGATTGGCGAAGTAGGTAGATAAATTTCGGTAGGATTTTCATTTTTATCAGGTTTATCCGCCCTAGCAATGATAGGGGTAGTGACTCCCATGCCTTCAGACGCAGCCGTGTCTCATGAACCACTGGGGATAGATTTAGGGGTACGAAGTCCGAAGCCTGCCTCGAGACCACAACCCCAAGGTACCTGAAGGTCTCCACCCACTGCAGGGGTAAATCAGGGGGGGCAGTGTCGCGAGCTGCTGGGTCTATGGGGAACAGAAGCGACTTCGACCAGTTAACCTTAAGGCCCGTGATCGTGGAGAATGAGTCAAGAATTTGTAATGCCCCTCTGAGTGAGGAGTCTGCATCGTTAAGGAAGAGAAGGAGGTCGTCCGCATACAGGGCGACCCTCTCCTCCAGCCAGCCAACACGCAGGCCCCTGACATGCAGGGAGGTACGTAAGGCCTCCGCCAGTGGCTCCATTGCAATGGCGAATAGGGCCGGAGAAAGAGGGCAGCCCTGTCTCGTGCCCCTGGACAAAGGGAAGGACCGCGAAAGACTCCCCCCCCAACTTAATGGCCGACGTGGGGTGTCTATAGAGCGTCTGAAGCCACTTAATAAATACCAAGGGGAACCCCATTCTGCGGAGGACCTCCCACAGAAAAGGCCACTCTACAGTGTCGAAGGCCTTCTCTATGTCTAGGGAGGCCACCACCCTGGAACCCTCAGTAAGGTGCTGAGCATGGATGTTAGTAAACAGGCGTCGTAAGTTGATGTCAGTGGCTCTATTAGCCATAAAACCAGTCTGGTCTGTCTCTATCACGGATGGCAGTAGGGGCTGTAGTCTCGTAGTAAGCAATTTGGTAAGAATTTTGAAGTCCGCATTTAGGAGGGCGATAGGCCTATATGAGGCACATAATGTGGGGTCCTTAGGGGCCTTGTGGATTAGTATAATGTGTGCATGGCTCATGGAGGTGGGAAGGGTGCCCTCCGCCAGACAGTGAGTATAGAGCTGGGCCAGCTGGGGGGCAAGTAGGTCCCCGTGGGTTTTGTAGAACTCCATAGGGAGGCCATCTGGACCCGGGGATTTCCCTGCGGGAAAGGAGCAAATGGCCCTCCGTACCTCCTCCGGGGTAATGGGCCTTACCAAATTTTCTCTCTCGGCGTCCGAGAGCCAGCCGAGTGCCAGGGGGTCCAGCCAAGGCGTCAGGTCCTGTGGCCTGAGATCCGAGGGCAGTACGGAGGTATAAAGTAACTATAGTATTGCCTAAAAGTGTCCAATATGTCTGGAAGAGAGGAGACCGATTCCCCTGAGGGGGACACCACACTAGGTATCACCGTCAGGGGCAGGTCGTGTTGAGCTAACATTGCCAGGAGACGACCGTTCCGGTCCCCCTGTTCAAAAAACCTTTGCTTGTTGCGGTAAAGATCCAGTCTGGCAAGTTCTGTGAGGTGGAGGTGTAGTTCTCGTTTCGTCGCATTAAGGGCCTCGAAACTAGAGTCAGTAGGGTCAGCTGCATAGGCCTCAGCCTGGGTATCTACCTTGCTCTGTAATTCAGTCGTGGTGGTGGCTTGTTCTCTACGGATCCCAGCTATGGAGGAGATATAATGACCTCTACTGAAGGCCTTGAATGCGTCCCAAGTAACCTCTGGGGAGGAGGACCCTGCATTAATTTGCCAGTATTCGGTAAGGTGGGGCGGGATAGTGTTGACCAAATCGGCATGGGAGAGCCAGTGGGTTCCCAGGCGCCAAAGGGCCGAGGTTCGGGAAGTGGGGGAACGGACATTAAGGAGGAGGGGGCAGTGGTCCGACAGCCCGCTGGGCAGGTACGTGGCGTCTAACACTTCCGAAAGCATGGCTGGATTGGCAAAAGCTAAGTCGATGCGTGAGGACATCTTATAGGTGGTGGAAAAGCATGAGTAGGCCCTAGTCGAGGGGTGTTTCCACCTCCAGGCCTCCGTCACTCCCATGGCTTGTGCCCAAAGGGATAGGTCAGGGGAGCAGTGTTTGGGGGGGACCGGTCTGTCTAAGTCTGGGGCTAGAATGGCATTAAAATCACCCATAAGTAGCAGCCTAGCGGGGCAGTACGGGGTAACCTTTTCCAGGATAGTGTATAAGGTGGATGCTGAAATGGGAGGAGGCAAGTATACATTTACCACTATATATCTCGTTCCCCAAACTGTGAAAACCACTATCACGTATTTACCCTGAGGATCGGTGTGAATCTGCTCCACTGCACATGGAAGGGATTTGCTAATCAGCACCGAGACCCCCCTGGCATAGGTAGAGTAGGAGGCATGAAAGGCTCTCTGGATCCATGGCTTCCTCAGTGCCAATAGTTTGCTGCCCATAAGGTGCGTCTCCTGAAGCAGCACCACATGGGGGGAGTGCAATTTCAGATATTTAAAGAGAACTGCCCTTTTAAATTTAGAATTGAGCCCCCGGACATTCCAAGATAGGATGTTAAAAGAGGACATGTCACGCGTGGCCATCAGAAGGTGCCACTATTATGTCAAGGAGACAAACCTGAGCGTCAACATCATGTACCAAGAGCCGCCTAGACCCAGAGAGCCTATCGTAGGAAGAATCGTGACCAGACAATAACCATACAAACAAAAAAGTAAACACATTAACAAAAAGCAAGCATACCCTTGGTGACCGCGAGGGGTCAACCCTGCCCATAGCTGATGGCATCCCTGGAAACTGGGGATCGATCAGATAGGGCCTATACCCAAAAAATAACAATTTAACCCCTTAAACTGTGCACGGTAACAGTCCAATGCCGTGCGTGAGAACGTGTAGAAATCCTCCAGGGGGCAGTCCTCTGCAGGTCTGCAACAACACTTCGTGCCACCCAAGTGCCACAAGGGGAGAAAACAAAAAACAAAAATCCCCCCAAAACAGGGGGAAAATATAGCTGCCACGGTGTATTCCAGCCGGGTGGAGAGGTATATCCCCGGCACAACTTCAAACTTCACCGAGACAAGCCAGAAGGGGGGGAGAGCAACAACTTATCTTGTAGAGTTCCTTGTGGATAGCTCACTTAAAATAGGATATCGTAGACAGGTAAGGATGAAGGGCCGGTACTTGGGCCTAAAATGACATGAGTTCAGAGTTTTCCCGTCATTTACATTGCTGTCCCCCAGTGAGCCCCAGTCAACCCCCGGGCCCCCATAATGGAATAGTGCACGCCATCTCAGCGCAGCCCGGTAAGCCAGGCATCCGCCTCGGTCGGCGTGTCAAAAAATTTGACAGTGCCTTCATGCTGGATTCGCAGGCGACTAGGATAGAGCATGCCATATTTAATATTGCGGTCTCGGAGTCTGCGCCTAACATCAGTGAAAGTCTGCCGTTTTCTCTGTAGGTCCGGGGAGAAATCGGGGAACAGCATGATGCGTGCATTACCATATTGCAGATTCGGGTGCTTCCTGGCCTCGGCGAGTATACGATCTCTATCACGGTAGTTGAGGAAACGCACCAAGAAGGCACGCGGGGGCGCACCTGAGACAGGGCGACCCATCGGAACGCGATGTGCACGTTCTGCCACATACGTAGGAGGGACATCAGTCAATCCCAGTAAATCCTTGAAGAAGGCTTCTGCAAAGTCCGCCGGGTGGTCTCCCTCTGAGCCCTCAGGAAGGCCCAGTACCCGAACATTATTACGTCTCATTCGGTTTTCGGCGTCGTCTGACTTCGCCACTAAGGCTTTAAGTGTGTTGCGTATGTCCGTGAGTTGGTCAGCGTGCTGTCCCGTTCGATCCTCCACCTCAGAGATCCGGTGTTCAGATTCTGAGAGACGCCCCCGTATTTTATCCAGGTCATTACGGATAAGGTTGCACTCCTCTGCCAGGTGATCGATCCGTACCAATAGAGATGTCCTGCTGCTTTCAATCACTGCTAAGATCATGCTGGTGTCACCTGTGGGAGGCTGGGGTGAGGAGGGCGTGGGAATGTCAGCTGGGGAACTGTCATCCATGTCGACCAACAAGGCCTGCAGCTTCTGGAGCAAGGCAGGGTCCCCGCGGGGGGGTGGGGCTGTAGCCTGTGCCCTGGGCAGTTGCACAGGTTTCGGAGGCTTCTTTGAAGGCATCAGATGGCTCCCCGGCCGGAATAAAGCAAGAGACGGGGACTGCGGAGACGGGGGGGCCAGCAGGTGGCGTTATTGCCTAGTAAAATGGTCGCTATGTGCAATGCTGGCGGTGCAGACAGTTGTCAAGAGAGTCCGTAAGGTGGCAGGGCCTCAGATGTAGAGGTTGCGGGCGGCAGTTCCAGCCGAGGGGGCAGTTCAGGTAACAGGGAGCCACCGGAGGAGGAGTCAGGGGGACCAAGAGCGTACTCGGTACGGCCGGATGGAGCAGGAGAGGCTCAGCACGTGGCACTGGAGTCAGGAAGGAAGGTCACAGTATGCCTGGGAGTGGAAGCAGATGCCCTACGCTGCTGGCAGGCCAGGGCGTCCGTAGATGGGGTCCGGAGCAGGTACAGAGGGGTCAGGAGAGTTCCTGGGTGTAGCAAGATGGCCGCCAAGCACCACAGAGTACTATGCAGGGGAGCCACGGCACTGCTGCAGGAAACAATCGGCCAGTAGAACGGTTATATCACTGAGGGAGGCTGAGAATAGACCCAGGCTGTGCAGAAGGCTTGTAGTAGATGGCAAGGCCGCAGCTGGGTGCACCAAGATGGCCGCCGTACTGGGAGCAGAGTCCAAGTTCAGGCCCAACAGCACACAGGGCGCAGCAGGAGGATGGAGGGCTAGTAGGGCAGCCGGGGATGTCACCAACAGCGTCCGCTAGGCCGGCGCCGGCCGCGGCGGCCGTCCGGCGGCGCAGGAAAGTGCGGTGGGCTGGAGGCTGCACTAGGCCGCACTAGGCCGCACCGGGCCGCGGCCTCGACGGACGTCACCGGGGGTCCCGCGGGCCACCAGACCCCACCGGAGATGCAGGGGAGCCGGCTAGAGGACAAGGGAGGGCCCCGCGGCGGCCGTCCGGCGGCGTAGGAAAGTGCGGTGGGCTGGAGGCTGCACTAGGCCGCACTAGGCCGCACCGGGCCGCGGCCTCGACGGACGTCACCGGGGGTCCCGCGGGTCACCAGACCCCACCGGAGATGCAGGGGAGCCGGCTAGAGGACAAGGGAGGGCCCCTTACCACACCGCTGGTCCAGAAGAGGGTCGATGGGCAGGAAGACGGTCGGGAAGATGGCGGCGGTCACCAGCGTGCAGGCTCCCAGCCGAACGCGGGCCAGAATCCGCACAATGGACCTGGCAGCAGCATCAGGCAATGGAGGGAAGCAAGTGGGTATGAAGGATTCAGTTTTTGGGCTGTGTATGCCAAGGATGTCAAAGGATGGGGCCTAGGATGTCTGGAGCTCTCCACAGAGACGTCCTTCGCCGCTCACATCCGGACACGCCCCCCAGAACAATGGCATTTTTGCCTACAGACTACAATCCTGCAGACTTAGCGACACAGTAGCTGACCTAGAACAATCTAAAAACAGGCTAATCTCTGCTGTACAGAGAGAAGTCTTTGCCAAAGAAATCAACTGCATTGCTAACTAGAAACCTGTTCCTAAAGACAGTGTTCTAAGGAAGCTTAATCCAATCCTTGATGTAAATGGCCTGCTGAGCGTAGGAGGCCGTTTAAAAGAAGGCAAGTTCGTTTTCAGAGAAACATGCTTTAGTAATTTTAGGTCACCATCATATTGCCTTCTCATTCAACACTACCATGACCAAACAAAACACCAGGGTCGACTGTTTACTGAAAGAGTTGAAGTGAATAATTGGAGCTAAGAGATGTGTGAGCAGGTTCCTTTTCAAGTGTGTTATCTGTCGTAAACTTTGTGAAATGACACAAAAGATGACCAATTTACCATCTGACAGACTTGGCATGGATCCGCCTTTCACCAATGTTGAACTTGATGTTTTTGGCCCCTGGTCTGTAACCACCCAGTACACTAAAGGGGGACATTCAAACAGTAAACGCTGGGCAGTCATATTCACTTGCATATATATCCAACCTGTCCATATTGAAGTGATTGAATCAATGGACACTTAGTTTCATTAATCCTCTTAGACGTTTCATTGCAATCAGATTCCCAGTGAAACTCATTCGCTCTGACCGAGGTTCTAACTTTGTAGGAGCAGCAAAGGAACTGCAAATTCCTTCCAACTTGGATAATCTGTGTAGAAAGATAGCGTAAGCAAGGCTGCACATGGACTTTCAACCCACCTCACTCTTCTAACATGGGAGGTATTTGGGGAATTCTGGACATCTTTTTGCAAGTAGGAACTGCAAGGCTTACCCATGAAGGCCTAATGACCTTTATGGCAGAGGTAACAGACATCATTAATGCCAGTCCTTTGACATAGATTTCAAGTGACTGAGGATCCAGTGATTGACACCTACTATGTTATTCACGCAACAGACTGGCCTTGGTGCTTCAGCTGGAGAGTTTTGTGGAGAGGACCTTTACAAAGGTCAGTAGAGACGAGTACAAACCCTTGGCAATACCTTCTAGAGTCGATGGGGGAAACAATATATTTCTACTCTTCAACTAAGGAGAAAGTGGCACATTGAAAAAGCCAATCTTAAACCTGGTGATGTTATGCTCATGAGATTGCCAGACACAAAGCAATGAGTGGCCTTTAGGTCTGGTCACCAGAGAACTGCCAAGTGAGGACAAGCATTGAAGTCAAGATCTTCCAGCAGAATGAGGCCAAATTATTCCTAAGACCAGTGGCCGAACTTGTTCTTTTGCAGTCTGCAGAAGAATCTGTTAGTGACGTCAGACGGAGAGTGTTCTGCCCACCAGGCTTATATTCAGTTTATTTATGTTTATGTGCTATAAATGTTTACTTACACTTCTTGATGTAAACCAAGCTAGTTATATGCAGAGCACAAGTGCCACCCACTATTCCCTTTTTCTGGGATAGCTTGCTCTTTTGCATAGTTACATATTGTATTCTCTTAGACTGTGTTAATAAAGTTGTTAGGAACCAATGCATTCTGGGAGAATTCTCTAGAGGAAGTGAGTCAGCCACCATTTTAAGAATATACAATAAGACAGGCTGTTTCTCCAATCTCTCACCATCACCTCTTAGTGAGCTGAAAATAAGTTTTTGTTATCCCATTCTGTGTTATGAGGCATTTTCTTTATTATATACAATATTGTACGGATTGTTTTGTCAATTTGTAGTTTCACCTGGCTTGTTCTAATAAATCTAAGATCAAAGAAATATGATACCTGAAGTTTATGGAGCAATAAGGTTTAGCTCTCTGTCCTAGAGACAGATCACTTGGTGTGTGAAAATAATTGATAACTCCAAGAGGGAACTTGTGAGAGCCATTTCAGTTATTGAAAATTCTACAGATTGTAATCCTCAGTATTTTTGAGGGGAGGGTGCCATCTAGTGGATAAACATTTATATGACCTTTTCATATCCAAAGTAATGAGCGTGGTAGCTTCTTAAAGACTATTGGTAAAAGTTCACAACATAACATTAACGAGTCAGGCCATTATAATGGCAATGTTGGCCATTGAAAAGTCCTGTGTAAAGTTTAACGCCGTTCTCTTGTTCTGGGAGCTTTTGCAGCTGGTGAGTTATGGTTGCTTTGGGTTGCATCTCTGTGTTTTCCTTTTTGGAATGGTGATTTTAATGGTGAGGGAGCAGTATTATTGGCTGGTGGAAGATAGAATTCTATGTACCAAACTGGTAAATCTACTGGGGCAATTTGTAGATTTTCACAGAAATTAGCCAGGTCATCCAGAATATGGAGTAGATGGTGTTTCCCATTGAAGGAGGCTTGCAGAGCAAACGGGAATTTCCATCTATAGCTTAGGCCTTTCTTCCTCATAATTTCCAGAAAGGCTTTAAGTGCTCTCCTGTTTTTAAGTGTAATGGGAGACAGGTAATGGAAGAGTTGCTCTGGGTCTCAGGGCTCTACGAGCTCTATTGAATTCTATTGGAGATTCAGAGGGTCATTCATCAAGTTGGTAAAGATGGAGGTTAATGCAGGTTTAATCTGGTCCAGGGATACTGTTTTAGGTACTCTCCTTACTCTGATGTTGTTTCTCCTTCCTCTATTGTCCAGGTCCTTTATTTGTCTATTCATATCAGTCATGTGCTGTGAGTGTGTAGCTGGGACACATTCTAGTTTTTGCAGGGCTCTGTCCCTCCGTTTTCCTGCCCTATCACTTACAGCCATTTGCTCTGTGAGCATTAATAAGTCAGCTTTTAAGTCTGTTCCAACCATTGGGCTCAATTGTTTATAAAAGTGAGTACGGCTGCAGTGGAGAGATACCCCAGACGATGTCTATGCAGACGAAACGCGTCAGTGGACTCCACTACTTATTTATTATGTAAAGCGCTAGATCAACTACTTAAACCCAGTTTCAAAAACACTTACATTCCCAGCATGCCGGAAATGCAAACTTTCACATTGGTTGTGCTCTCAACCAAACTTTCAAACCATCCAATGGCTGGTTTCATAACTGATCACATGTGCAGCATTATGGCAGTTGAAGAACCATTAGAGGCCAAGATGGCAGCTTCCTTGACTGAAAATGATAGAAGGGTTTACTTCCACTTTAAATGTAAGTTTGATATTTGTTTTAATAAATTTAGTTGTTTAATGGAATTACGCTATATGGCCTCATCTTTTCATCCCGTATGTCCATCTTCGGGAGTTTGGCCTGTTTTATGATTGGAGGATACCTGTTCTGTGTGCATTTATTTCCTGGAAGAGATCTTCCCCATTGAGTTCCGTGTTCCAGTGCCCGTTGGTTTGATTGATCTACAGTCACCTCATACTAAAGCGTGGTTGACCCTTGGAATATATGTTCTTTTGGGTCAGATATATTCGGTAAGCCTGCATCCTTTAAGGTGGTGGTATTGGCACAAGTGTGTTTGCACATTATAATCCTGAGGATTGGAGGGCATATCTTCTTTTCTCCATTGCACCGAGGGGGACTTTGATTGCTCTTTTGAGAAAGGACTTTATTGAGTTTGAGTGATACTCACTTTTATAATTTTTATATATGTGCTTACATTGAAGACATTCAATTAATATTTGTTAATTTTTCGATAATTGTGATAATTCATGTCATTTAAATCACATACGATATATAGGGGAGAGACAGATTTGGTCACAGATTTGTGCACGTACGTTTTTGTAATTTTCAGTGCTACGCTTTTTTATTATATAGCTTTTAAGTCTGTAATAGCAGCTGAGAAAGAGTTCGTAATGTCTGCTTGTCAGAAACCATGAATCAGACTGAGACAGAAGTACAGTTAAATGTCACTTGCTACCCGCCCACCGTCAAATGACGTGGGGGGGGGGGTGCTGCAGCTCTCATTCTGGGACGTCATATAATGGCATCCCAGAATGGCCGCCCCCCTGGGGGGTGTGCAGTGCGGCGATCACGGCCAAACCATGTTGCTAGGACATGGCGAGACCTCGATCTCTGTAAAGAGCCGCGTCCAGCAGCTCTTTAACCATGTGGTCAGCTGTGTCCATCACATCTAAACAAGGAGATGCCAGTAATAGGCTCTCCTAGCCTCACACTGACAGAGTGTGAGGAGAGGAGAGCCAATCAGCGGCATCTCCTCATAGGGGGACATCTAGGGATGTAATCAGGGCACTGATTACAATAAATAGTGTCACAAAACAGTGCCTGCCATTGCCCACCAATGCCAGCATATAGTGCCCACCAGTGGCAGCAATCAGTGCCCACAAGTGCCACCAATCAGTGCCCATCAGTGATGCCAGTCAGTGCTGGAAATCAGTGCTACCCCCCAGTGCCGCCTACCTGTGCCCACCAGTGCCGCCTATATGTGCCCACCAGTGTCACCTATTAGTGCCCATCAGTGCCACCCAACAGTGCTCATCAGTGCCCATAAGTGCCTCCTCATCAATACCCACCAGTTCAGCCTATCAGTGCTGCCTCATCAGCGCACATCAGTGATGGCGAAAAATGTCTTTAGTTACAAAATTTACTGACAGAAATAAAGTAAAAAACATTTTTTTTCAACATTTTTTTTTTTTTGTAAAACATAAAAGCCCAACAGTAATTAAATACCACCAAAAGAAATCTCTATTTGTGTGAAAAAAATAATAAAAAAATGTGTTTGGGTAGAGGTAGCATGACCGTGCAATTGTCATTCAAATTGCGACACCGCTAAAAGCTGAAAAATGGCTTGGGCAGGAAGGGGTGTAAGTGCCTGGTAGGCAAGTGGTTATAATAATAATAAAAAATGTAAACAGAGTAAAAATTGTCAAAACATAGCCAGAGTTCAAGTACCGGAATGGATAGTCAGAGCCAAAACATCAGGGACCCAGGGATGAGCGTAACAGCAAGCAGGATCTGGAGCCAATAAAGTATCCTTTTTTTTTTTTTTTTTTTTTGCCACTTCAGCGAGTTTCGATTGCTCTTATGTATACTTTTTTTTTTTTAAATGTGTAATTCCTTCTTAATAAAAAAGGATACTTGCAAATCATATATATCACAGACTTCATCCTAAACGTTTCTTCGCTCCGTCACACCACTTCCGATTCCCCCCCCCCCCCGCTTCCACATTGTAGCCTTGCTGTCAGTATTATTTCCATTCCCTTTCCCTTTCCCATTTCCCGTATAGGTCTTAGGCTCTTAATTGTTGTGCATAGTTCCATGTTTTCTTAAAATATTTCCAACCTTTCCATTTATCTATTAATGCGTCTCTCTTATTCCCATTACCAACACTTAGACTTTCCATGATAAATGTTTCCTCGACTGCATCCACCCACTCCCAGATCGTTGGACATTCCACCTCCTGCCATTTCTTAGGTATCAATTTTTTTGCTGCGTTTAAGAGGCGTGGGATTATTGATGCTTTATATTGTTTTACCCCCCCTTCTATACCATGGAACAAAACTATCCATGGATCCGCTTCCACTACTATTTCAGTAACTTCTTTTACGTATTGTAAACTCTTTCCCAAATATTTTTTTATTTTGGGGCTACTCCACCATAAGTGTACCGTCGTTCCTATCTCTTTGCAACCTCGCCAACAATCCGCCGATTTTCCTTGATATTTAGAGATCTTGTCTGGGGTAGCATACCATCTAGTTAGACATTTATAATTCATTTTGGTGGTTTACTATCAGTTGATGAACTATGGGTTAGTGTAAATATTTTACCTATTGTTGCTTTATCTCTGTGTTCCTTTTCCCATTTTTTGACATATGGCAGGATCTCCAACTCATCCCCCATCAACAGTAACTTATATAACCTGGATAATTCCTTTAAAGTTATCTTTTGCGCAGAGCCGCACCAACGGAGTCAACTCATCTTCAGATCTTATTGGTTGGGGCAAATGTTTAATAAAGTGGCCTAGCTGAAGATACCGCCACTCATCAATCACCATTAGTTCCTTGTGTACCAAATCCTGATATATTACAATTTTCCCTTCTTTGACTATATCTTTTATTTGTATTTTATCTTTTTTCATCCAATTCCCTCCTATTGTCTCACATCCTGGTGCAAAATATTAATTCTCCTTCGGTGCTATTAATGGTGAGTTTTAGTACCCATTTAATTGTTTATATACCCCATCCCAAATCTTGAGTGCATTCCGTGTCAATTCATTTGTATTCGGGTCAAGTGTCCTATGTTTTGGAGGGTTCCACACTATCTTACTAAGTTGTGCCTTACTATATGTTAATTCTAAGTTCACCCACCTTTTTTCCTTTTCTTTTTCCTTTACCCGTTCAACTATTCTTGACAACACTATCGCCTTGTAGTATTTTTGGATATCAGGGACAGCTAACCCTCCTCGTTTTTTTCCTGTTTCAATATTGAAAAGGAAATTCTTGTTTTTTTTGTTCCAAACAAAGTTCATTATCAAAGATTTAAGCTTTGAAAAATAAGGATTAGGTAATGCGATCCGCATCATCTGGAATTTATAGAGAATCTTTGGTAGTAGAAACATCTTTAACACATTGATACGTCCCATCCAAGAAAGTGATCTATTAGCCAGTCTTTTAGTTTCAGTTTTAGTTTTGTCTAATAATGGGAGATAGTTTAATTTATATATTTTCTTCAAGGAGTTCGCCAATTTTATTCCTAAGTATTTTAATTCTTTCTTCCATGAGAGTTTACATTCCTTTTGGAGCTGTCGGTCTTCCTGTTTACTAACATTAATATTTAACCACATGCTTACTGGGCACTTAAACACCCTTCCTGCCCAGACCAATTTTCAGCTTTCGGTGCTCTCACACTTTGAATGACAATTACTCAGTCATGCAACACTGTACTCAAATGAATTTTTTGTCCTTATTTTCCCACAAATAGAGCTTTCTTTTGGTGGTATTTGATCACCTCTGAGGTTTTTATATTTTGCGCTATAAATGAAAAAAGACCGAAAATTTTGAAAAAAAAACGCATATTTCTTTGTTTCTGTAACAGAATTATGCAAATTATTAATTTTTCTTCATAAAATTTGGCCACAATTTATACTGCTACATATCTTTGGTAAAAATAACCCAAATTAGTGGATATTATTTGGTCTTTGTGAAAGTTAGAGAGTCTACAAGCTGTGGTGCGAATCGCACAAAATTGATCACATCTGATGTACTGGTGGCCTATCTCGCTTCTTGCGACCCGAACAAGCCAGGAAAGTACAAATACCCCCCAAATGACCCCTTTTTGGAAAGTAGACATTCCAAGGTATTTAGTAAGAGGCATCGTGAGCTTTTTGATGTTGTCATTTTTTTTCTCACAATTCTTTGCAAAATTAAGATTTTTTCATTTTTTTTATTTTTCTCCACAAAATTGTCATTGTAATAGGTTATTTCTCTCACATGGCATGTGTATACCACAAATGGCACCCCCCAAAAAATTCTGCTACTCCTCTTGAGTATTACAATACCACATGTGTGGGACTTTTTCACAGCCTGGCCACATAGAGAGGCCCAACATGCAGGGAGCGCCATCATGTGTTCTAGGAGCATAAATTACACATCTAACTTGTTGACTACTTATTACACTTTTGAAGCACCAGGACAATGACACGTGACACTGATGACAGATGGCACTGATACGTGGCAATGATGACACTTATACGTGGCACTGATGACAGATGGCACTAATATGTGGCACTGATGACACGTGGCACTAATATGTGGCACTGATGACACGTGGCACTAATACGTGACACTGATGACAGATGGCACTAATATGTGGCACCGATGACAGATGGCATTAATACGTGGCACCAATGACAGATGGCACTAATACGTGGCACCGATGACGCGTGACACTGATGACAGATGGCACTGATAAGTGGCATTGATGACACGTGACACTGACAACAGATGGCACGTGACACTGACACTGATGACAAATGGCACTGATACGTGGCACTGATGACAGATGACAGATGGCACTAATACGTGGCACTGATGACACGTGGCACTGATGACAGATGGCACTTATACGTGGCACTGGGGACAAATGGCACTGACAACAGGTGGCACTGACGGGGGGTGGCACTGACGGGGGTGGCACTGACGGCAGGTGGCACTGGGGCAGGATGGCACTGGGGGAGGATGGCACTTTTTTTTTACACCTTTTTTTTACTTTTTTTTTTTTCACTTACGGCCGCTGCAGCCATTCATCTCTCCCCTCTCTCTTTTTATAGTAAGAAGTTGTAAACCTGTCAGGTCCAGGGCTTTCCCAGGGGCCGAGTCTAATGCATTATTTATTTCCTCCTCCTCTTAGGCAATCTAGCATTTTTTAGGTACTCTTTTATTTTTCTTCTTTTTTCCCTATATCTGATCCTCCTGTTTTACTGAATATAGCCTCTCATAATAGGTTTTAAATACTTCTGCTATTTCTTTTGCTGTATATACCTTTCCACGTTTTAATTTTTCCTATGTAATTTATAGATTTTTTTTTTTTTTTAAAGCATTCTTGCTAGAGATTTGGTAGGTTTATTACCCCCCCCCCCCCCCCGATATCTTTCCTTAGCTATTTGATTGAAAGTTTTTTATTTATTTTTTTTGTCTCCTGTTCCATTAAACCTCGTAGTTCATCCCTTTTAATTATTCATTTTTTGATATAGCATTCTATCTTGGTTGTGATATTTGTGCTGTTGTTGTATATTTCTTCCCTTATTATTTTAATTTTATGAGATCTTTTTTTTTTTTTTCTTGTTCCAAGCGCCATCAGGATCCCCATGATATATGCTTTATGGGCATCCCATAGGGTTTGCCTTGTAATATCGTCAGTGTTGTTTGTTGCAAAATATTGTTCTAATTCTTTACGTACTATTTCGTACCCTTCCTCATCGCGGATTAGTTCTTTGTTTAAATGGCACAAGAAGGCTGGTCTTTGATTACTAGGGATTTACAATTTCATTCTTACGGGGGCATGATCTGATAATGTAGTTATTTCTATACTAGTTTCTATTACTCTTTCAAGTGCTCTGTGGTCAACAAGGATATAATCAATCCTAGAGTATGTCCCTTGTACAGGGGAGTAAAACGTATAGTCTAATGGCTTTGGGTGTTGAATTCTCCACACATCGATCAATTGGCACATGTTCAGTTTTTGTTTTATTTTTAATTGTACGTTACTCGTCCCCTGTACCCTGGACGTTCTGTCCAATTCTGGGTTCATACAGAAATTCAAATCACCCATCATGATCACATAACCACTCCTGAAGTCCATCAGTTGCAGTAATACTTTGAAGTATTTTATAGGATTTCTATTTGGGGAGTAAATATTAACCATTGTACACTCCATTTCACCTAATTTACCCTTTAAGAAAATAAATCTTCCCTCTGGGTTAGTCTCCCTTTCTTACAGGGTAAACTGAATCTTCTTTGCAAACCCTATAGCTACTCCCCTTCCCATGTTTGTTATTGTATCCCCATAGTACCAATTCGAGTAATCCTTAGAATAAAGCTTAATGTTTGATTCATGAGATATATGCATCTCTTGCAGAAAGACCACCTCTGACCCGTATTGTTTTCGTTGATCTTATGCCTCTTATTTGGTGTATTTAGCCCCTTTACATTGTAAGTCATGAAATTTATGGCCATCATTTTTGTTGTCCTAGTTTTCTATGCAGACCTCTTTTCTCTTGCCTATACCGGGGTTTTATGAGTTTATTTTTATTTCTACTGAAGTCTCTCCCCTCAACCCTCCACCAACCCATTCTTCCTCTCCTTTATCAAGCAAGGAGCTAAATATTGTTTTAATAATTTTTCTTAAGTCTTCCCCTCTTGCCTCTGGAACGGATTGGATTCTCACGTTTTGTCTTCTATTTCAGTTTTCTTGGTCTTCAAGTCTGTATAGGATTTTCCTTTGATTTTGATATGTTTTAACTTGCTCCTTTAATTTGCTTAACTCCTGGGCCCGATTGTTCATTCTCTCTTCCACCACCTCCACTCGTTAGTATGTTCCCCAAATCTACTCTTAACATGTTGATATCTGCTTTAATGGCATTTTCTAGTTTCAAAAGCATCTCCGTCATCTCTCCTTTTGTTAGAATTTGATCTTCACCTTTACTTATTTCCAGTTCACTCTCAGTTTTTAAATCGTCTCTAGATTGATCAGGTGTCTCCCCTATTTTTTTCTCTGTTCCCTTCTTCTTATCAGTTTTAGGAAGCTGCTTCTCCGTTCCTACCCCTCTAGGGCTAGCTCCTTGAGTCATATACTGTTTGATCGTACTATCTGATACTTTACTTTTTGGGGTTTTAGGGGAGCCTCCCTTAATAGTTTTACTCGTAGATTTACTCATGGTGCTTTTCTTAAACCCTCTTAGTTTCCCCAGTTTGTTTCTCCTTTCGTCACCAGGAAAGTCAGTAAAAACCAAAAGCTCACTCCTCACGGTTTTTCTTGATAATTAGTACCACACCTACTTTGGCGGACTTACTTTTATACTGACTAATCAGTGTCTGTACTCGCTTGAGTTTAAGGTTTGGGATTCAGACGTTTATATACAGGTCTTCAGCTATTTTACAGCGGGGAGAATGCGTCTAGTATATATACTGATGGAAAACTGAATTTCCAACAAGCAATACAGTTCTATACAATCATATATATGTATGATTAACTGGTCTGGTGTCGACTAATTCAGGCAGTCAAAGTAAAATTGCAATTTTTATTTTCTATACTGTTCATTCAATTGCCCTTTTATTTTCCTGTTGCGACTCCGATCACCCAATCTGATTCAAGGTACACACTAACGGAATCTTATACAGTCGCAGACTCTGTCACAGTTCATAAATATTCAGAAACTTCCTCCGCTGTCATGCTAAAATTACACTATTACAATACTATAGTTAGTGGTAGCGTTGTGATACAACTGTGGAATGAAACACCACTATACTCTATTTCCTAATACGGGCATTAATAAAATCCACCAACCAATTTTGCAGTACAATACAGTTCAATGATTTGCCCTGATTGTTATCTGGTACAATTGCATTAATCAAACATTCATACTGTCAAACTATAGGGGAGCTCCAGTGCTCTTAAAGATCATAGCTGGTATGAGATATGTTGCACAACCATTTATAATCGGATACTCCGTGACATCTTTTAATTTATAAGCTTTTAGCTAGAAAAGGAAACAAAGCGGCACATCTGCATTACATCTAAACCATTTCCCTTGGGGTACCTTCTGTTTCTGCCCTTCCCCTTTACTTGCAGTTTACTGTGGGACCCCTATCTTTTGTTCCTCCACTGGCCGCACTTCTGCTAGGAAGTATCCATGTTGTGCTGAATTCTCTCTGTAGGAATTAGCTGGTTTGGTGAGGGGCTGGAGCAGGGGGGGGGGAGGCGGCCGCAGGTCTCACTCACGTTCCCGTGGGCTTCCGAGGCCAGCGAGTGAGCAGGTTCCGGAGCGGGTCCGGGAGGTGTCTTCAGCTGATCCGGAGCCTCACACTCCGGAGATATCAAGCTCCCCGCATCCACGCGCATGCTGGCATCAGCAAGCCCCTCCCTCTGTGTTGGACGTATTGTCCTCACGTCATCCCGCTTTCCCAATCTGCATGAGCCACGAAAATCTTTAACAGGAACACAAGAGCGGGTCTCTAGAGATGTGACCAAGGTGAAGGCAGAGATCATCTGGGCTGGACAGCTAAAGTAGGCAGGACTAACAAGCAGGATATCAACAGTTGAGTCACTGTGGAGAGATAGGAGCTGGCAATTAGCCAACAGCTGAGCGGCCAACTCAGAGAAGGAAGGGCTGAGCCCAGCCCTGATACTGCTGCAATTTCGGTTATGTCAGCGTATGTCGGGGAATATTTAGGCTCGGTGGGATCTCTTACCGAGTCCTCTGAAGCGGGCAGGGAGATTTCATCATAATCTTCTTCATTCTCTCCTGTTCGTCTGTGAGGCGGCGCCATCTTGTGTCTTCCACCACTGTTTTTGTAATTGTTTTTTTTTTAAGCTGTTTTTTGAAGATTACAGGGATTTGCTTGCCAGATGGAGTGGATGCTGAGTGGAGGTATGGTTTTGGGATCTTTTGTGAAGTCTGCCCATAATTTCATCTGGAAATAGGCAGGGCACTGATAGGCCAGTACAGCCGGCCCTGTTGTACCCGGCCCGGTGTCCAAGGGGGGTCCGAGCAGACTCTCAGTCAGTCAGCGCAGAATTAAAAAAAACGGGCTTTCCAAATTACACCACAGCTAAGCTGCTCCCACTGGCTTAGGGGGGTGTATTATTACTATTTTCTGGGCCCCTCTCTGATATGTGCTGGTGGGAGTGAGGGACTTTTTTCCTAATTTTTGGCACGTGAGCAGTGCATTCTGCGCTGCACTACATGTCCCGGCCACCTGCGGTGGCTGCCCATTTCGTTCCCTGGCAGAGTGATCTTCCTCCACTCTGGAGTAGTTGGCCCCAGGGAGACAAAGAATGAGATGCTGGGAGGCGGGAAGGCAGCTGACAAAGTCTAGAAGGAGAAGGGAAGCCAGAATTCATTGTGACTGCTGCAGTACCCCTGTAGGGGGGTGAAGGATGTACACTGCTCTGTGCAGTCTGCACATTACTATGTCACCTTCTATAATACACAGGCAGCAGTCAGCAGGTTTTCTGTCACAGTTTGTCACGTGACATGGCTATTTAGGTGCTGATTTTGTTAACTTATTAGTTAATAAGTTAACAAGGGCACCCACAGTCATGTCCTAGGACACACTGTGACAGTGTCAGCTATGATAGAGCACCTGCTGCCTGTGTGTTATTATAATGCTGATGATCTTAACCTGCCTGGGTTGCTGTCTAGTATAAAGGTTTCTTTCACACAGAGAGGGATCTGTCCACTGATCATATTTACATGAGATTATTTTTTCAAGGTGGGCCCAGTGACGGGGTTGAGGGTGGAGCTGAAGGAGGCCCCCATCAGGTAGGCTGTACGGGGCCCCTTGGTTTCTATCAGCGGCCCTGGAAATGGGTAGTTTCTACCCTCAGGGATCTCAGGCTGCAGGAGCTCTACTAGCAAGCGGCCATCCAAGCTGCATGCCAAGCTAAGCCCCTATTCACTTTCTATGAACTTTGGATACATCTATTTGATTGAACAAAGCAGTTGCAATTCAACTGTTCAAATTCTGTGCCATGTGAACAAAAACACTAATGAAAAATATACACAAAGAGCAGCTCCCTAGAAAAGTGAAAGAAAACACCTGTAGAGTGATAACAATGATTAGGGGCGCTCTGTAAAAAGCATTATTCTAAACCACCGATTTGTAAAATAATTTCTGAACCACTAAGTTGCAATGGCTGTGACAAAAATACTTACAACAATATAGTGATCACCAGAGTAAAAATATGTACATAAAAAATGACAATAATTACACTGGAAAATAGTGAACATCAGTGAACCACTGTACGTAATAATAGTAATGAACAATGTAAAGTCCCAATAACGTGTCTCCACAAAGAATAAATTCTGCCAAATTCTATCGATCCGGAAAGTGAAAAACAAATGATAATTGTGATATAGTATCAAGTTGGGAAAAAGGCTTGCGACTCCCTCCACCATATACGTAGAACTACACCAGTAGTGAAGATACAAGTCCAAACTTACCAGATCCGTTTGACCACTTTAATTAAAAAGTAAGTCAGACAACGCTTGTACAGGAAAATGCCTGCTCATATGGATACTGATGCAAATGATAGTAGATGGTGTATCTCTCTTCAGACTCAAGCAGCAAATTTGAAAAAATACTAAAAGATCCATAGCATAATACTGACTTTCATAATAAAAAATAGGTAAAAAACAGACAGCCAAAGGGCTCCTTACATGGTTTTGTGCCTGACCTGGCACTGCTCTCTCTGACCGAAAGAATCACTCTCCAACCCAAGGAAACAATCCTTCCGCATTCGAAATTTGGCGTGCGTTCCAGGCCTGCAGACCGGCGAACCAGAGGGCCGGAAATAGCGTTAGAATAGCATGACCAAGTGCCGCTCCGACGTACGTTTCGTTGTTAACGTCTTCAGGAAGCTCGCTGGGTCACTGGTAAATGTCGCTTATATCGGATCACTTATCGAATTGTAACGAATAAAAAAGCAGGTCGTGCGCAGCCTCAGTACAACCAAGGCAAAACACACAACTAGCAATAATAATTGGCAATCATATCGAATTAACAACGGATGACACCGAATTGTGACGGACACGATTGTCAAATATATAAAAAAACTGACAAATTATAGCAGATGAACAATACCGGTCATGCGCAGCCAATAAGGCAAAGCAACGAACAATACCGATTGGCATTTATACCGAATCCCACTTGAATAACGAAGTCAATGGTAAACCATATCAAATCCTTATCGAATTGTGACGGATACGGATGCCAATAAGATCGAATCACTAAAAAAAATTGTAATGAATGGAGAAAAAGGTCGTGTGCAGCCCCAGTGTCACCCAGGTGACAACAACGAACAAATGCAATTATTCACATACGTACAATGTATAATTAGTAGGACAAGGTGCCAACACTACATTTTACATTCAAAGGTAAAAATATAAAAAACAGATCATAAACAGATGGCAAGTGGGTTACTAATCTTTCACATAATTCCAACATAAACAAAATCAATATAAGAAAATATGACGATAAAAAGTTTTTTTTTTTACAAAACACTTTATAAAAAAAATTATATATATAAAAAAAAATAAGAAAATATATAAATGTGCGAATATACATATAAAAAAAAAACCCCAAACCATAGGGGGAAGACATGTACACACACACATTACCAACCATAAAATAAAACACATAGATAAAAAAATAATACACATGCACCTGTCCCATGTGGGAGCACATAAATGCTCCAAAGGGGCGGGGCAACCTGTGCAATAGCAACCAGAGGTAATCAAACCAAGATTGACACTCAAATAAAAAACATATGATAAGAATTTAAAGCAGGGTAACCCTAGTCTGGTGTACCTATATGGACAGGGGGACATGGAGGAAAAATTCCCAAAACTGTTTTCAATCAATTAGTCATTGGATAAGAAACTATTTAGATCAAGTTCAATGTTAATTCCCAATGGCTGTAAAGTTTGTAATTTATAAATCCATCTGGTTTCATTTTTTGAAATTTCTCTTTTCATATGCGTTCCTCTCCAATGTCTTGTGATTTTATCAATCCCATAGAACCTACACAAGGAAGGATCGCTATTATGGTGCTGTTTAAAGTGTCTCGAGACACTGTGGTTGGGAAAACCTTTTATATTTGCAAGATGCTCATTTATTCTAATCTTTAATTGTCTTGTAGTACTGCCTACATATTGCAATGAACATGGGCATTCCAATACATAAGTGACGTGATCTGAATTACAAGTAATGAGAGGTTTAATCTTAAATTCTTCTCCCGTTACACGTGATGTAAAATTAAGCATTATTTTAGCTATCTCAGGACCCCTAGTAACTTTACATGCACGACATCTGGTACAGAAGTGAAAACCAGAACCATCCAAGAAAGTCACCAATTTCTTTGGCGGGTCTGGTACATTTCGAGCTAGCCGGTTTCTAAGGCCAGGGGCCCTCCTATAGATGAACCTAGGCCTGTTTGGAATGGTAGATGCAAGGTCTTTATCTTTTTGTAAAATGGGCCAATATTTTTTGAAAATAGTATCTAATTGCTTGTATTGTCTATTGAATCCTGTCACAAAAGCTAATTCACCCTTAAATGTAGATTTGGGCTTGGGGGTCAATAGGGATTGTCTCTCCATATTTGACACTTTATCAAGATCTCTACTTAGGGTCTCTGGCCTATACCCTTTTTCTAGGAATCGCTCTGTGAGAATTCCCGCTTGTGTGACAAAATCAACCTCATTTGTACAGTTTTGCCTGAGTCTCATGTATTGTCCCTTGGGGACTGCTCCAATCCAATGAGGGTGATGGCAACTGTGCGTGGGCACGTAGGCATTCCTGTCAGTGGCCTTAAAGGTTTTGGTTAGGAACCCTCCACCTTGTTTGGTGATGGTAAGGTCCAAGTAATTAACCTCTTTCGTACTTAATTCTGCTGAAAATTTTAAACCATATTTGTTCATATTTATTGTCCCCAAGAAAGATACAAAACTGGCCTGATCACCCTGCCAAAACAGGATCACGTCATCGATGTATCTTTTATAGAACACCAAAGACCTATTCATATCAAGAAAAATGCTCTCAGATTCCCATTTATTGAGTACAATATTGGCTATACTCGGGGTATACCGTGCCCCCATGGCCACCCCCCCTATTTGATTATAGAAATCATTATTTGCCCAAAAGTAGTTATTAGTCATAGCTAACTTTAACCCTTTTAGTAAAAAATTGATCTGCAACTTTTTAAGGTTAGATTCTTTATTTAGTGCCCATTTTAGTGCATCCAGTGCATCATGGTGCTGGATGTTGGTATAAAGGGATTCAATATCTATTGTAATCAAAAGGGTGTCATCAGTGGCTACCCGTACTTGCAAGGAGATTATCAAATCTCTACTGTCCTTAAGATAAGGAGGACTCCGAGGGACTAGGGTTTTAAAAAAGCCATCTAAATATTCACCCAACCTTGAAAAGAGGGACTCCATCCCGCTTTTTTATTTGTTACAATTCGATAAGTGATCCGATATAAGCGACATTTACCAGTGACCCAGTGAGCTTCCTGAAGACGTTGACAACGAAACGTACGTCGGAGCGGCACTTGGTCACGCTATTCGAACACCATTTCCGGCCCTCTGGTTCGCAGGTCTGCAGGCCTGGAACGCACGCCAAATTTCGAATGCGGAAGGATTGTTTCCTTGGGTTTGAGAGTGATTCTTTCGGTCAGAGAGAGCAGTCCCAGTGCCAGGTCAGGCACAAAACCATGTAAGGAGCCCTTTGGCTGTCTGTTTTTTACATATTTTTTATTATTAAAGTCAGTATTATGCTATGGATCTTTTTGTATTTTTTCACATTTGCTGCTTGAGTCTGTGAAGAGAGATACACCATCTACTATCATTTGCATCGGTATCCATATGAGCAGGCATTTTCCTGTACAAGCATTGTCTGACTTACTTTTTAATTAAAGTGGTCAAACGGATCTGGTAAGCAGTTTGGACTTGTATCTTCACTACTGGTGTAGTTCTACGTATATGGTGGAGGGAGTCGCAAGCCTTTTTCCCAACTTGATACTATATCACAATTATCATTTGTTTTTCACGTTCCGGATCAATAAAATTCGGCAGAATTTATTCTTTGTAGAGACACGTTATTGGGACTTTACATTGTTCATTACTATTATTACGTACAGTGGTTCACTGATGTTCACTATTTTCCAGTGTAGTTATTGTCATTTTTTATGTACATATTTTTACTCTGGTGATCACTATATTGTTGTAAGTATTTTTGTCACAGCCATTGCAACTTAGTGGTTCAGAAATTATTTTACAAATCGGTGGTTTCGAATAATGCTTTTTACAGAGCGCCCTTAATCATCACATCTATTTAATTATTTGCATTTATTGACAGACAAGAAATAACCAAAAATTCAGATATGTTGAGCTAACATTGCCCATCAGAACTAACGTTTCTAGATACAGGTATATATAACTGACTGGGCCTATCAGCCATTCCCAATAGATACATCAATCAATTATTAGGAACAGCATGTTCCCCTATCCTCTTGACATCTCCAACCTCGATCTGACGAGAAAGGAGATCTTTCTTTGCAATTTTACAGGAGTATTGTATCATCTGGTAACCATCGTAAAATTTGTCTCCTGTATCTTGGTATTTATAGATGATCCACATGTAAAGAAAAGCATGCTTTGCCGTTGATGTGTCATAAAATGATGCCCGATATCTGTCTCCCATGCTCTTAGGCATGGTAAATGATGGTATAATCAATAATTGATATACAACTGTCAAAGCATGGGGAAAAGCACCCTCTTCTGAACAATAGGTCTCATATAGTTTGGTTTTGACTGAAATTTCCAGAAGAGTGCAAAGACTGTAGGAAATGAGTCAATTGGAGAGCTCTCCAATAGTCTAACCTAAAATTGCCCGTTGTATCCATAAGCTCTAATAAGGATGGCCAATTACTATGATTAAGAAAATGACATGCCTGGAAATAGCCATTCTGCCTCAGGGATTGAAAGACTGAGTCCAGCATTCCTGGAGGGAATGCAGGGTTCCCAAGGATCGGATAGAGTGAAGAATTAGTTGACGTAAGAGAAAACTTAAAAAAAATAAAATAAAATGAGGAGCAAACTCGAATAGTCAACCCCACTAACGGGTGCTTCTTTATGTCATTTGGTATTAATGGATAGCACCAGGGTTTCCTAGTAAGCAAAACAGTACTTTTTTTTATGCCATATAATTTTTATTAAGTAGAATAGTACAGATACAGCTCAATAAAACAGTACGATGTGTACAAAGAGCATAATGTTACATCCGTCTGAATGTAGTCGTCATATCACCTTACACATATAACAAGCTTGAATTCCAAGGAGTGAACACATATCTGGCACCGACCATTTAGTTAATGAAAATCAATCAACAGCAACATGCCATAGAAGAAAAAGTAAGTAAGGACTAGTTAAAAAAGAACACAACCTTGAGGAGGATGACCCATGGGACAATTCAGTGTCAATTTATTGGATAGGGTTATCTGCACGTGTGGGATAGTCGGTCGCTCCCTTCTCGACCTCTGCATCCCGAATGGGAACTTGCTGTGCAGAGGGAGCTAGGAGTCAACCGTCCTGATAGGAGCCTACAGTTTAACCCAGTAGTTTAATAGTTGTGATTTCTAAGTGTAAGAGGCATCCGTTACAAGAGTCTATAAGAGTGTGTGCTAAATATATATTGTAGTAATGCAAGACATAATGATTACTGAACAAGAACAAGAGTATATAATTAGTATGCGACAGAGTGGATCTCCCAAATTCAGAGGCGAAACCAGCAGGCATTCCCTCGTCGGGGCTTTCCGTAGGTAAAGTGAGATGGAAGTGCCTGAGTATCAGAACTTAGAGAACATGCTCTTTATACTTTATGAATCAGAAGATAAAAGAAGGTACCCGAAAGTTGCGCCTCCAAAACCCATGGTGTGTCCAATCTGTCCGCGTGTGTGTGTATTGTAAGAGATTATAGAGTTGAGGTAAAGAGTAACTCGGGTCACCCGGATGAGCTCAGTAAATTGCAAAGAGTCTTTTTGATATATATGGGTATACTATCAATGCATGCAATAAGGTATCGGAGACATGGGAGGGAAGGATACATATATTTATGTCCTTTCCGTTTCCCCTGATACTTTTTGATTAAGTCAATGTGCTCTATTGGGTCTTTTTCCCGATATTGCACACTTTAGCATTTTAACTAAATACTATTTACTATTTCTTGTATCTTATTACCACAGGTGTTGCCTGTCCACTACTACACCCCCGGGTGATTATCCTTCCTCCCTCCTAGCTTTGGGGGGGAGGTTGTGGACTCAAGTGTGACCTCTCGTAAGGCGTATCTTTTTCGATTGCGACGCCTGTGGTGGAGCCGGAGCCCTGCCTCTTTTGTTCATTGAGCTTTTTCTTTTTAAGTGAGAAGAATTCCTTGTGGAACTAAATTGTTACCATTTGAATACATTTATGGGGTAAATACATACATTAATATATGTAAGGATACTATGTTAAACATTGTGCATAGAAAATAATTGTTACACATTTCTTTAACAGTATGTTCCTCTGAGGAAGACCCAAGGCGGGTCGAAACGCGTCAGCACCACCTGTATTTCACATCTTTGATCTGCACTACTTGATGTGAATTTGTCAATGTAATCCCATCTGTATTTTGCATTCCGGATTTGTATTAGTCTATGTGGATATGTAAATGTTTATGTGCATTTGCTTCTCCTTTTCTTCTTTGTGGTTTTAACATTCTGTTACTATGGAAGCTCATGTTTTACTGTCATACCAAAGGTGTTCTATTTTGTTCCCTTTTTTGAATAAAAATAAATATAAAATTCTTTTTTATTATTATCCTATTGTACTATTGCTCATTTTTTTCATCTTGCTGCCTAAAAACCCTATTTTCTGCGGAGTCTTTCCATGTAATGTGTAGGTTTGTTGTGTTAAGTAGAATCTGTTTGTAATTTTGAACTGGTACATTTTTAAAGCGTAGCTCCAGTCAAAAAATCTATTTTTAAGCTTTTTGGAAAACCTAGGAAACGGTTATCACCCCTGTAACATTTTTTTTTTCCCGTCTGTGCACCTCTTCAGAAGATTTAATCTCACCTTCTGTCCCAATGACCAATGTTTTTTGAAAATGTTGGGTTTTTAGTAAAACAAGGATTGGGATGAAGCATGAGTGAAGAGGAGACACGTTTTTCCCATATTGACTCTTAGCCTCTGTACACACGGTCGGACATTCTGCCAACCAAATCCGTCGGATTTTGTCCGACGGATTGTGTCTGAAACTGTTGCATACACACGGTCGGACTAAGTAGTCTTATTTTGCGGTTGCCAAGAACGCGGTGACGTAAGCCGTGTACGGCAGGACTAGAAAAGGGAAGTTCAGCACCACGTCCGGCACCCTTTGGGCTCCTTCTGCTGATCTCGTGTTAGTAGAAGTTTGGGGAAAGACAATTCGCGCTTTTCACATTAGTGATTCAGATCGCTACTGCGCTTCGTTTTCTGCTTGTCTTTGCGTATCTGATAATCAGTGCGTGCAGTCATTAAGTATTTGTTGATCATTGTGGACTATATTTTGGTATAGTACGCTTTGAAAGGCATTTTTTATTGTCGGCTTGCTTCTGCTATTCAGGTCGTTCTTTCAGGCCTTGCTGTTTATCGGTGCTTTCTGGTGTCCGTTCTGACGAGCCGACCGTTTTCAAACCATGTTTCGTCTACGTACTCGTCGTACAGTTTGTGCTGTGCAGGGGCTTCGTGTTGGGGTTCTTACTTTGACACAAGCCCGGTCCATGAACAGGGAGGGGAGGCATTTGTGGACTAAGAATTGGTTGTGCCAGCGTGACCGGTCTCGCACATGCCTTTGCTCCGTGAGATCCGCGAGAATAATCCTGATCATTTCAGGAATTATCTCCGGATGACGGACCCCGTTTTTCACCGTCTGCTGGCTTTGCAGACCCCTTATATCACCAGGCAGGATACCTGCATGTGGCAAGCCATCACTCCGGAGCAGAGGCTCATTGCCATGTTGCGCTACTTGGCGACAGGGAGAAGCCTTCGGGACCTCAAGTTCTCTATAGGCATCTCCCCCCATGCTCTGGGGATCATTATTCCAGAGACCTGTTCTGCCATCATTCAGGTCCTGCAGAAGGACTATATGAAGCTAAGTTTTATCCTTAAACATCACATTCTATGTATTTCATGATTGCTAATGTCTTGCATTTCTTTCTTCATTCCCTAATTACCATCATTGCAATATGCTCTAATTCATATGCTCTGCCCCTTTGTCCTCATGCATATTTGCCTCACTAACTTCCCCACCATGCTCTTCTTGGTCCATAAAACTATAGTTTAGTCACTTAATGTTTTTTGTCAGCTCCATAGTATTGCTTTCCCCTAAACACCCCCTAAAATGTCTACAAATGTGATGTGTGTGCTTCAATTCATGCAAAGTGACCTTTTTTAATTTTTTGGGTTGTGCCAAACTCATTAGTAACCCCCTCTCCCCAACTGCTAGCTCAGCTGATAGCAATCCTCTATCTGATGACTTGACCAAACCCAATACACACTATACCCACCTTTTTGATGCTCACATTTATGGACAAATTCACCAAAGCATGTAGTGTAAGGGCCTGCCTCAATACTTTCAAATGGAATTTTTTTTTTAACACATTCATTTTCTTGCTATGTAATAGCAGAATGTCAAAATGTGCTTCCATTTTGTTTTTGTTTTGGTATTATAACACTTCTTACCTGTCCCTTGGGCTGCCAATAGTGTAAGTAAGGAGTGGCTTCCCAAAGTATCACACATTATTTAGGCATTCAGCTCTCAATCAAGTGGAGAGGGTTACCTGTCCTAAACATCCCCCCTCATTTTTTAGCAAGGGCCCATCATATGGGGGGCTGATGACTCTCATAAGGGGACCTTATACTTTAGGCTTTAAATACTCAGTTCCCAAAATGTTATACTAATTTAGACCAAAAATGTGGGTGCCTAATCTGCTTGCAATGTTGATTTGTCAAATTACTAATTTTTGTTCTTGTTTCACTACACAGTGTCCTTCAACTCCACAGGAATGGCAGACTGTGGCCTCCCACTTTGCCATTTTTTTTTAAGTTGTGCCTTTTTCACCAACAGTGCAAACCCAAGTTCAGAGCGAGATGAGGGGGCAGTCTCTTCTTCAGATAATGTTATTATGTTGTGGGTCTGCTACACACACACCTTCTTTTTGTAACTAATGTATGTAGTGCATTACTGACCAAAATCGTGCTCATTTTCAGCACCATGGCAGGAAAATGGCATGATTGTCCAAATTTACACCTCACTCTGGGTGCTTTTTTACTAAAGGCACATCCACTATGCACTACAAGTGCACTGCAAAAGTACACCTGAAACTGCACTTAGAATGCAAAGTTGCCTTTAGTAAATCACACTCCTTTTCAGCACAAACTAAAATTTGACTACAAATACATTTTAATGCGCAACGAAAAAGGAAGCCACAAATTGTTGATAATTAAACTTTTTAATACAAGCACATTCACATGTGCGTTTCGAAAAGGTTTTTACAACAAACCAAGAGATTGTGTGTATCCAAAACAGAGTTTAATCAGAATTTAGTTTCCTTGTTGTTTTTGTGTAAACAGGCATGTATTAAACCGTAAAATACTGAACACAGGAACTTACAAAGTTCAACTTTGAAAAGTAAAGACAATATCAGACCTGAGTATGTACAAACTGGGCTGAAATTGCCTTCATCACATGGGGTGTCACCCCTGAAAAATCCAAATTTGGAAGATGCACACAGTGTGTCAACATGTGCTATCTCCCATCATGGGGGATCAATGTACATGCTTTGGGGCTGCAACCCCTTCATCTCAGACACTTTCCACAAAACATGTACATTTATTCCCCATGATGGGAAATAGTGCATGTTTACACACTCTGCATCTTCCAAATTTGGAATTTTGATAAATACAACATTTTGTTTTTAAAGTAGCAAAAATAAAACCCTATCTAGTTTTTGTTGTTTCACACTCTCCCCAAAACATCAATGATGATCTTCATTTTATTTTTTACATCATTGATGTTTAGTTGGATAATTTCCAAATCACGATTGCACCCCATTATCTCGCCGATCAAGATCTGGGCACTTTCAATGGTAAAACGGGAATCTTCTTCCACGTCACCTACAAAACAAAGCAAAAAAACACCCCATGTAATAAAAATATGGTGATATGCATTGCTGAGCTTACCGGAAGCTGTGTTCTCTGACACTCACCTGTTGTGGTGACAATTTGTCCAACCTCCATGATCTCTCCTTCCTCCTCCTCCTCCTCCTCCTGCTCCTCTGTTTCTGCTTTTGGATGTTGCTCTTCTTTGGGAGGGGTGTGGTCCCTGGTGTCCTCATACTTGCCGAGTCTTCTCTCCCCTATGAGAATGTAAACAAAGAATAATTAGCACACAGAGGGCAGAAATCGGAATCAGAAACCTTGCTTGGAAGTGTTGTACAATTGTGTTTTTGGCCCGAGTTACAAGGTGAGAACATTATTGGGTACACTTTATTAAGCTGGAATACTTCCCTGCAGAACGATGTTTCTTACCAACGAACAAAACCATGAATTTGAAAGTGGCCATTTTAAAATGCACAACATGAAATCAAAGCACATGGAGCAGTATGCAAGCAAGAAGAATCATATGAACACACTACAACTACTTACTTTTGTCAAGAACACGCTTGATCCTTAGGTACTGCTCGTGCTCCCTCAGTTTTAGGTCTGACCAGCGTTTTCACAGTTGATCCTTGGATCGGTGTACCCCAAAATTCTTATGAAAACTCTTCACAACTTTATTCATGATCTTGTCCTTTCTGATATTTGGGTTTGGGTAAGGTCCATACTTCCCATCATAGTCGGTCCTGTTCAATATGTCGACCATCTCCAACAGACATATTTGAGGCCTTAAATCTTGTCTTCCTGGATCGGGACGTTTCAGGCTCCGGGCTTTCCTCACCCTCCTCCTCTTTAGTGGAACTATTATTAGTGTGCACCTGCGTTCTCTCCGCCATGTGCTCTCCCCACTGCGCCAGAAGCGAAGGGGCGGGGAATAGTCTAGAAAGAACACCAGGGGCGGGCGGAGTTTCATACATGCGCACTGTATATAAAACGCAACACGCGTGTATCGTCCGTATGATCTGGGAAGAGAGTGAGGCGCGGACGTGACGAACGTGCAAACGAAGGTAAACTTTTTAACTTGGTGCTTCTCTAGACTAGACTGCTTCTATCTAGGCCGATGTTGGGACAAGATTAGGAGGGTTTTTAATGGCATTATTAGTATTTGAGGGTTTGTCTTGTGTAGTGTCTTGCAGACAATATGGATCCATTCCAAAATGAAAATTTTATGGGGCTATTCCTAGAGCTCTACAAGGAGATCCCCTGCCTGTGGCAGTTTCACAACGAGTTTTATGCCGACATAACAAAGAGGAACGCAGCGCTGGAGAAACTGCTTTCTTTGGTGCGGATCATGGTCCCCACGGCAGACATGTCCTATCTGAATAGGAATATTGGGGCCATGCGGATTGCATATTTCAGGGAGAGAAAGAAGCACCTGGAGTCCTTGAGAGCAGGAGATACAGATGCCGTTTATTACCCCAGGATGGTTCACTTTGACAGGCTGCATTTTCTGGTAGACCAAGGGGTACTCAGGCCACCACTCTCCAGTCTTCCTTCAAGGCATCCTTCACCCCCAGCTGAGGCTTCTGATGTCCAACCTGGGCCTTCCAGGCAGCAACATGTGGTGGGACCCAGCTTGAGACAGGTATTGCATTGTTGAACATATTTCTTGTGTTACATTTATTGATGTTAACTAGATGTTCTTATTGATCAGTAAGTTGTGATTTCTCAAAGTGGTTTACATCTCAATAGACAGTAGTGACCAAAAATGATTGGGACGCGAAAGAAAAATGCTGGTCTCAGAATGATAGTCTGTTCTATTTGGTAACATTCAATTATCAAAAGCCAGGAGCACAAAATGGTGTGATTGATGATCAAAAAACTAAAGCTATGTCCCCTTTTCATACACAGGAAGACCTCAGTCGGGGGGAGGCTGTGGCAAGTGGCAGCTAGGAGGTCGACCAATGCCCTCCTTCTCCTCCTGCCCCAACTACAGGAGCCCAGCCACAGCCTGGAAGGATGCCTGGTGGGAAGTGCCCAAGGAAGACGAGAGAGTGATGGCCTGGGTTCAGTCTGGTCTGCCAGAAGATGCAGCCTCTTGAAGATCCACATCCTGGGGACATAAATGGCATCTGAATTTCCTGTTCTCTAGGACTTTGGGACCAGACTTCTCTCCCTGAGATATCTACTCCTCAGGCCACCAATTTTTTCTATTCTAATTTGTTCATGTCTGCCCTGGGGGCCAAAGGCTGCACCAAAGTAAGAAGTTTCTCCAGCGATGTGTTCCTATTTTTATTTTATAGCGACCAAAATAAAGGTTTTTTTTGTTTGATGAAATACTTGTGTAATGTGTTTTCCTTCCAAAAGGCCAGTTTATTTGTGAGCAGGCAGGTACATTTCAAAAATACAAAGTGAAATGAATAACAAGGGGTACCAACACTAAACAACCTCCTGTAGATTAAAAAAGAAAAACCAAAGATGAAAAATAAAATAATGTTGTTGTGGTAAGTTTACACACAAAACACACCCCAAAAAAAGGAGAAATGAGCAAACTGTCTTTAAAGGAGATTTTTAGGAATTAAAAATAAAAAAGCATCCAAAAAAGAATAAACAAAATCTAAAATTGTGTAGATGTGACGCAAACTAAAATTGTATTGCTGAAATGGTTAAAAAAGAGTAATGAAATACGTTCGGGAGAAGTGTGTGTGACTATGATCATCAAAAGAAGTTCGTTCTTGCAGCATTGTAAAGAACAAGAGAATGCGCTTGATGAAAGAATTTTTAACATTGCAGCGTGACGAATGTGCTATATCGCTTACGAGCAGTAGTTTTACCTGAACGAGCGCTTCCGTGTCGGAATTTGAATGTGAGCATGCGTGGCACCTTGTCCGTCGGAGTAGGCTACACATGATCGGAGTATGTCCGATCGTACCAGTTTGTCGGAAAATATTTCCAGCAAGTTGGAAAACTTGGTCCGACGGAATCAGTACGATGCATACCACACACAGTCGGATTATCCGACAACGCGGTCCGATAGGACACATTCCGACGGATTCTCCGACCGTGTGTACAAGGGCTTACAGGAAAGAATTTCTCTTCCTAGGTGTAGATTTGATCTCACTTCCTGTTGTCTCCTTCCATTTGCAAGTAGGAGACGTTTGTAAGTTGGATGTTTGAAAGTAGGTGCCTGCCCTATATTCTCTGCAGAAATTTGGGCCTAAGGTGTTGGTGTTGCCACAAGTTAACACTGTAAGCCCTCAAAGTGACTCTTCGTGGGCGCTGCAGCGCTCTGCTGTGAACTATTATATCAAGAATTGTAATTGCATGCCATTGTTGAACAGTGGTAGAAAATTTGGGCCTTTGGTGGTTGTGGTGGTAGTGGTGCTGGTGCCACAACACTAAGTCCTCACAGTTACTCTCGGTGGGCGCTGGAACGGGCCTTCTGTGAAATATTATATCAAGAATTGTAATTACATGCACCTGTTAAACAGGGGCTGAAAAATTGGGCCTTAGACACTGGTGCCACAACACTGCAACATCTCACAGAAATGCTAGTTGGAGAGCAGGAATGAGCCCTGCTGCAAAAGTATTGCATCAAAAATTGTAATTACATGCCCCTGTTAAACGGGGCTGAAAAATTGGGCCTTAGGCAATGGTGCCACAACACTGCAACCACTCATAAATATTGTAGTTGAGAGCAGCAACGAAACCCTTCTGCAAAATATTGCATCAAATTGTAATTACATGCCCCTGTTAAATAGGGGCTGAAAAATTGAGCCTTAGGCACTGGTGGCAGAGCCCAGAACCAAAAATGTTCTTCCAAGCTATCAGCAGGATCATTGAGGAGGAAGAGGATAGTCAGTCAGCATAACTGGATAGTAACTCCGCATCAGCATAGGCAGTCTTGAAGGGATGCAACATTTAAAAAAATAATTCGGTTACATCAGCTTCAGGCGTTTGGTAGCTGGTGGTGATCCAAGACTGATTCATCTTTATAAAGGTCAGTCGATCAACCGAGTCGGTGGACAGGCGCACCCTGTGATTGGTTACAAAGCCTCCAGCAGCACTGAATGTGCTTTCCGAAAGAACGATGGATGCAGGACGGGCCCGTAGCACAGTTGCATACTGTGCAAGCTCTGTCCAGTGATCCATCCTCAAGACCCAGTAATCTAGAGGATTTTCGGTGGGAAAGGTCCAAATCAGATCTTGCCCCTAGGTATTCCTGCACCATGTATATCAGATGCTGGTGATGGTTGCTGGAACCGATCATACCTTGGAACTATGGACTAAAAAATTGTCTGAACGCATCGGTCAGACGGCCACCTTCTCCACCGCTCCTTCTGTGACTGACCGAAGCCTCAGCAACACGTTGTCCAGGACCAGGAATTTGTAACCTCCCAGTCTCTGGGAACACATTGCACAGACCTTTCTGCAAGACCTCCCGAAGATGTCGCATCCTCTGCTCCCTCTTCAACGGCAAGATAAGATCCGCAACCTTACCCTTGTACTGTGGAGAGTTGCCAGGCAGTAATGATTCCTCTCCTTGATCCGCTGAATACGAGGATCCTTCCGCAGGCTTTGCAGGATCAGGGAGGCCATGCAGTGTAGGTTAGCTGAGGCATTTGGTCCAGAGTCCTCTGGGTCACTAAGGATGACATGATCCACAGCCACCTCCTCCCAGCCATGTACAAGTCCAAGGGTTTCTTGGGACTGTAAATCATCCCTAAAAGACTGCTACTGATGCTGAGTGCCAGGCTCCACCTCCATGCTGACACAATCCTCATCCTCCTCCGCTTTCTGTGTGATTGGCAGGCCATCAGGAACACTGTCTGGATAAATGGGGCCTTGAGAGGCAAGGAAGTCCTCCTCTTCCTGCCTCTGTTCTGCCTCAATTGCCCTGTCCATTATTCCACGCAGCGTGTGCTCCAACAACTGGACAAGAGGTACAGTGTCACTGATGCATGCACTGTCACTGCCCACCATCCTCGAAGCCTCCTCAAATGGTGACAGGACAGTGCATGCATCCCTGATCATGGCCCACTGGTGTGGGGGAAAAAAAATGAGGTCCACTGACCCTGTCCTGGTGCCATAGTCGCACAGGTACTCATTGATGGACCTCTGCTGCATGTGCAGCCACTGCAGCATTGCCAACATTGAGTTCCACCTGGTGGGCATGTCACAGATTAGGCGGTTCTTGGGCAGGTTCATTTCCTTTTGGAGGTCAGCCAGCCAAGCACTGGCATTATACGACTGGCGGAAATGCACAGACTTTCCTGGCCTGCCTCAGGACATCCTGTAAGCCTGGGTACTGGCCCAAGGACCACTGCACCACCAAGTTAAGGATGTGAGCCACACAGGGCACATGGGTCAGTTGTCCCTGTCAGAGGGCAGAGAGGAGGTTGGTGCCATTGTTGCAAACCACCATTCCTCAGCTGGCATGGCATCAACAGCCTCTCAGCCTACCCCTTCAGAGCTGACAGAATATCTTCCCCAGTGTGGCTCCTGTCCCCCAAGCACACAAGCGCAAGCATGGCATGGCATCTATTTGCCTGCGTACTTGCATAGCCCCTTGAACGCCTGCGGAGCACCGCTGGTTCCGAGAACAAAGCACAGGAAGAGGCCATGGAGGAAGAAGAAGAGGGGGGTGGAGGAGAGAGAGGTGTTTCACAACCATTAGTAGCATTTTGGAGGAGTGGTGGTGGAACAACCTCCAACACTACTGCACCTTGTCCTTCATCCTTCCCAGCTGCCAGAAGAGTCACCCAATGCGCCGTGAAAGATGGATAACGTCCCTGTCCATGCCTGCTGGCAGCCCTGTTCAGCGAGGCATGGACATTGCCTTCCACATGCCTGTGGAGAGCCGGAATCGCCTTCTGTGAGAAAGTGTTTTTTGGGAACCTGCCACTGAATAACAGCGCGCAATTGCGCAAACTCACGGAAGGGGGCCGAGTCTACCAACTGAAAAGGCAGCAATTGAAGTGCTAGCAATTTAGCCAAGCTATCATTCAACCACTGGGCATGTGGATGGCTGGGAGTGAACAGCAGCTGGGGCAGGGACATTTGCCTGGTACAATCGGACTTCTGTGTACTGCTAGCAGATTGCCCGCAAGTACTTGGCTGTGACACACCTAATTCTACGTTTATGGGGAAAATTGATGTTGCACTATTCTTACTCTATTGTAAGAGGCGGGCTATTACGCCTTCTACTCTATTTAATACCGTATAAATGTCTCTCAAATAGTATATAAGGTAAATGCGATATTTGAGTGTGCAATATAGTCTAGATGGTTCTATATGACTTGAAATTAATTGCAGTGTGGGAGGCAGGATGCCCTCCAGGGGCCAGCTTAAGGGCAGCACACTGACTGAATCGCACCGCAGAGCTCCGCCTGTGCAGGGTGCTGCCTCTGCGTGTTATTCCAAAGGTTCTTTGGTGTGGGCCTTTTTTGAGACAAGTGCATCAGATCGCACCGCTGCTATTTGCAACATATGTCTCAAGCATATCTCACGTGGCCAAAACATCACCCGCTTGGGCACCACATGCTTGACCAGACATATGTTGACCTGCCATGCAGTTTGTTGGCAAGCGTACCTTAAAGACCCACACCAAATAACAATGCGTACCTTTCCTTGCTCCTCATCAGCTGGGATCTCCAACCCCACTATATCTTCAGTCCTCTGAAACTTGCACTGAGAGGAATGAAGGTGTAGAATTAGGTGTAATGATAAATGATTATTCCTGCGCTGCTCCTAGTAAAGGCTACCTATATGAATAGCTGCATACACCGATATGGACCAAACCGTGTCCAATAGAGAAAGTTTATGGGGGAAATTGATGTTGCGCTATTCTTACTCTATTGTAAGAGGGGGCTATTACACCTTCTACTCTATCTAATACCATATAAATGGCTCTCAAATAGTATATAAGGTAAATGCAATATAGTCTAGATCAGGGATGTCCAAACTTTTTTCAAAGAGGGCCAGATTTGATGAACTGAACATTCGCGAGGGCCGACCATTTTGCCTGACATTCTTTGAACCATTAAAATTCGGTCTAAGCGTGTCCATCCGAGCACTAATACACGGCCCAACAAGAATTGTCTTGCCTTTGTGGCTGTGTGTGGTGAATAGATGAACACAAGTGTATTATTTGGATACACCATATTTATTGACGTATAACACGCACCTTCACTTTAAGAGGGAAGCTTCAGGAAAAAAAAACTTAAAATTTTAAAGAACTGTGAAGCAAAACAAGGGTCAGTGTCTATCTGCAGTCCCACAATTGCTAGGAATGCAGCGCTCACCATTGCTAGGAATGCAGCGCCCACCATTGCCAGGGATGCACCCACCATTGCCAGGGAATTCACCCACCATTGCCAGGGAATTCACCCACCATTGCCGGGAATGCAGCCACCATTGCCAGGAATTTCACCCACCATTGCCAGGGATTTCACCCACCATTGCCAGGGATTTCACCCACCATTGCCAGGAATGCTGCCACCATTGCCAGGAATGCAGCCACCATTGCCAGGAATGCAGCCACCATTGCCAGGAATTTCACCCACCATTGCCGGGAATTTCACCCACCATTGCCGGGAATGCAGCCACCATTGCCGGGAATGCAGCCACCATTGCCGGGAATGCAGACACCATTGCCGGTATTTCACCCACCATTGCCGGTATTTCACCCACCATTGCCAGGTATTTCACCCACCATTGCCAGGTATTTCACCCACCATTGCCAGGAATGCAGCCACCATTGCCGGGAATGCAGCCACCATTGCCGGGAATGCAGCCGCCATTGCTAGGAATTCACTCACCATTGCTGGGAATGCAGCCACCATTGCCAGGAATGCAGCCACCATTGCCAGGAATGCAGCCACCATTGCCAGGAATGCAGCCACCATTGCCAGGAATGCAGGCACCAATGCCAGAAATTCACTCACCATTGCCGGGAATGCTGCCACCATTGCCAGGAATGCAGCCACCATTGCCAGGAATTTCACCCACCATTGCCAGGAATGCAGCTACCATTGCTAGGAATTCACTCACCATTGCCAGGAATGCAGCTACCATTACCATCAGTGCAGCCATGGAGGGCAGGACGAGCGCCAAAGACATCTTACAGGAGAATCTCCTGTTTACACAACGGCCTCTTTAAGAGAAAGTCCCACCTCCTTTGATGGACAGTACAGTCATCCAATGGCAGAGACGGGACTTCCTATTACAGCTGCCGTGTAAACAGGAAATTCTCCTCCTGTGTGCACAGCACTCGTCCCGTCTCCTCCCTCTGAGGCAGCCGGACTATATATCTTTTGTGGCCCCGGCGCTGGGAGATCGCCGGGGGCCACAAAAGATATATGTGTTTAAACAACCAGGCGGGCCGTTCAAAACCAGACCGCGGGCCGCGATTGGCCCGCGGGCCGGACTTTGGACATGCCTGGTTTAGATGGTTCTATATGACTTGAAATTAATTGCAGTGTGGGTATTTTGTAAAAAGGTATCATAAAATAAGGTGCCAAAAAATATTAAAATGCACTATAAAAGTCTATAAACACACTTGCAGAGGTGCTAACACCCAGTCATGTTGAGTGTATATAGAACTCCCAGGAATGTATTGGTGTTAAATATTATCACATTAAAATCCAATATAATATCAAATTAGAAAACCGAAAAAACAATAAACAAATAATAAGTAAACGCACTACAGAGGCAGCTTATGCATGCATATAACACTTCAAGTGTTGGACTATATGTGTTTAAATAACATCAATATCCTGTGAAAAAAAAGTGCCAAGTGCTCATAAAATCAGTGCAACTATTTCAATGCACTAAACCGAACTTGGAACTATCTGCTTGCATCATATCGCCTGGTGTTGGATAGTATTATAAACAATGGTGATAAATAACAGTGTTAAATATAATAGAATAAATAAATAAAGTGCCAAAAATAAATATAAAGTGCACAGTGACAGACTACAAACACCCTACAGAGGTGATAGCACACAAAGATGTTGAATAATCACAAAGAAATATATTAAATGTGAAATATTAGGTATCAAACTCCAAATTGAAATCCTATAAGGTGCAAAAATGCATAAGAAAAATAAATATTTATATATATATATATATCAAATATTTTGAGAATAAAATGATCCCCTCTTTCTGGGCTCACGCTGCTGTCTTCTTCTAGCTGGGTATCATCATCAGAGCCTTCAAAATGCTGGGCATCCTCCTGGAGCATGTACCCAACACTGTGCTCAAACAGTTCGGGGCACTCCTCAGGAGCACATGGTGGGTCTAAGGAAGAAGTGACTGATGCCATTGAGACGAGGGAAGAGGCCATGTTGGCAGCTGCTTTGCCAGTACCCTGAGCCTGGGTGAGAGAGGATGAGGAGGGCTTGGTCAACCACTCTACCAAGTCTTCGGCATGTTGCAGCTCAACACGTCCAGCTGCCGAAAATAAGGACAAGCGTGTCCCATGGCCACGTGCTGATGAGGATGCACCGTGTCCATGACCAGCACTGGTGCCTCCTAGATGCGGAGCCTGCTTGCACTCTTTTATTGGCTCATCACTGTATGCCTCACCTTGTTGGCTTTCCAGACATACTAATGCCTGCAGGGAGATGAGTAAACCAGCAATTGGGGTAGCTTTAGGTGCACACTGTGCAGATGACCCAGTACACCAACTGTAATTACTGGAGCTGCCTGCACTATAGGGTCAGCAGAACAACAGCAATTGGGGTAGCTTCAGGTGTACACTGTGCAGGTGGCACAATACACTGATTGTAACTGCTGCAGCTGCCTGTAGTATAGGATCAGCAGAACACCAGCAATTGGGGTAGTTTAAGGTACACACTGTGTAGATGACACAGTACACCAACTGTAATTACTGGACCTGCTTGCGGTATGGGATCAGCAGAACACCAGCAATTGGGGTAGCTTTAGGTGCACACTGTGCAGATGACACAGTACACCAACTGTAATTACTGGAGTTGCCTGCGGTATAGGATCAGCAAAACACCAGCAATTGGGGTAGCTTCAGGTGTACACTGTGCAGGTGGCACAATACACTGACTGTAATTGGAATAGCTTCAGAGGAAATAAACACACTGTCTCTCCGTCTATCTCTGAGCCGCAACACACTAAGCAAGGCCACCGTGCAGGTGGCCTTATATAGTGTGGGGCGTGTACTAAACCCTCTGAGCCCTAATTGGCCACAGGCAGTCCGCTTTCCGATGAGAGTGGTCTCTGCGACGGATTCGCTGTGAGATCACTTTTGTGTGTTTTTTTATTGCATTTTAGTGTAAATATGAAATCTGAGGTCTTTTTGACCCCAGATATCTAATTTAAGAGGTCCTGCTATGCTTCTTTTTTTTTTTTTTTTTTTAAATAAAAGTGTATAAAAGTGACACACTTGTTTTAAAAAAAAAAAAATGTGTAAAAATAAAAAATAAAATGTTCTGCTCGCGTGCAGAAGCAAACGCATACGTTAGTAGCACCTGCATATGAAAACAGTGTTCAAACTACACATGTGAGGTATTGCCACGATCAGTAGAATGGGAGCAATAATTCTAGCCCTAGACCTCCTCTGTAACTTAAAACATGCAACCTGTATAATTTTTTAAACTTTGCCTATGGAGATTTCTTTTTTTTTTTAACATTACTTCTTTATTCAACATTTTCTTATTTACCAGTTTTACAATATCCATACATACAATTTTAACACTGATTTTACAAAGTATATATTTTTAAATTCTAATTTCTTATTTCCATCAATCCCCAGCAGTGACTATATACAGTGCCTTGCGAAACTATTCGGCCCCCTTGAACTTTTTAACCTTTTGCCACATTTCAGGCTTCAAACATAAAGATATAAAAATTTTATTTTTTGTGAAGAATCACCAACAAGTGGGAAACAATTGTGAAGTGGAACGAAATCTATTGGATTTTTGAAACTTTTTTTAACTAATAAAAAAATGAAAAGTGGGGGGTGCAAAATTATTCGGCCCCCTTGCGTTAATACTTTGTAGAGCCACCTTTTGCTGCGATTACAGCTGCAAGTCGCTTGGGGTATGTCTCTATCAGTTTTGCACATCGAGAGACTGAAATTCTTGCCCATTCTTCCTTGCAAAACAGCTCGAACTCAGTGAGGTTGGATGGAGAGCGTTTGTGAACAGCAGTTTTCAGCTCTTTCCACAGATTCTCGATTGGATTCAGGTCTGGACTTTGACTTGGCCATTCTAACACCTGGATACGTTTATTTGTGAACCATTCCTTTGTAGATTTTGCTATATGTTTGGGATCATTGTCTTGGAAGATAAATCTCCGTCCCAGTTTCAGGTCTTTTGCAGACTCCAACAGGTTTTCATCCAGAATGGTCCTGTATTTGGCTGCATCCATCTTCCCCTCAATTTTAACCATCTTTCCTGTCCCTGCTGAAGAAAAGCAGGCCCAAACCATGATGCTGCCACCACCATGTTTGACAGTGGGGATGGTGTGTTGAGGGTGATGAGCTGTGTTGCTTTTACGCCAAACATATCGTTTTTCATTGTGGGAAAAAAGTTTGATTTTGGTTTCATATGACCAGAGCACCTTCTTCCACATGTTTGGTGTGTCTCCCAGGTAGCTTGTGGCAAACTTTAGACGAGACTTTTTATGGATATCTTTGAGAAATGGCTTTCTTCTTGCCACTCTTCCATAAAGGCCAGATTTGTGCAGTATACGACTGATTGTTGTCCTATGGACAGACTCTCCCACCTCAGCTGTAGTTCTCTGCAGTTCATCCAGAGTGATCATGGGCCTCTTGGCTGCATCTCTGATCAGTCTTCTCCTTGTCTGAGCTGAAAGTTTAGAGAGACGGCCAGGTCTTGGTAGATTTGCAGTGGTCTGATACTCCCATTTCAAAATGATCACTTGCACAGTGCTCCTTGGGATGTTTAAAGCTTGGGAAATCTTTTTGTATCCAAATCCGGCTTTAAACTTGTCCACAACAGTATTACGGACCTGCCTGGTGTGTTCCTTGGTCTTCATGATGCTCTCTGCGCTTTCAACAGAACCCTGAGACTATCACAGAGCAGGTGCATTTATACAGAGACTTGATTACACACAGGTGGATTCTATTTATCACCATCAGTCATTTAGGACAACATTGGATCATTCGGAGATCCTCGCTGAACTTCTGGAGTGAGTTTGCTGCACTGAAAGTAAAGGGGCCGAATAATTTTGCACGCACCACTTTTCAGTTTTTTATTTGCTAAAAAAGTTTAAATTTTCCAATAGATTTCGTTCCACTTTACAATTGTGTCCCACATGTTAGTGATTCTTCACAAAAAAATTAAATTTTATATCTTTGTTTGAAGCCTGAAATGTGGCAAAAGGTTGAAAAGTTCAAGGGGGCCGAATACTTTCGCAAGGCACTGTACCCCAAGTAGAATTACCTACACACAACCCTTCATAACAAAACAAAAAGAAACAAATAAAAAAACAAAAAAGGGAAAGAATAAAAAAAACAAAGCCCACTCCCTCTCCACCTTCTCCTCCCACACCGCTCAACACTTCCCATACAGCCCATATTTTTCCCTGTCCACTCTCTCTTCTTACAGTCTTTACTATTATATTTGGAATCCAAGAGAATAAGGCCAGACCTGATGTTATTAACCAGGGACCCCACAGCTTAACTAATATATCCATTGTACCCCTATTCTGATAAACCCTTTGGTCCATTAATATTACCTCATTTGCCTGGGATCACCATTCCTCAAATACTGGTACACTGGAGGACATCCATTTTCTAACTATTAACTTACAGGCTATAAATAATAGTCTACCAATTGAAATTTACATTTCCTTGGCTATAGCTCTTCATTAAGATAACCCATTAAACATATTTCGAGGTCCAATTCTATCTGGCTGTTATAAACCCCATTAATTGTAGACACCACTTCTCGCCAGTATCTGACCAGTTTAGGACATTTCCAAAGCATATGGTGCAAATCTGTCTGGGATTGCTTACATCTTGGGCAATCTGAAGTTTCCCTATATGGAGTCCTATATGTCCTATAGATAGTAAACAGTTGTGATAAGCATTGCGTAGATGATAAAGAAACCATTGATGCCCTCTTAAGAATATTTTGCCAGTCCTCCTCCCGTATAACTCCTGCTCTAGCTCCCAACCCCTTCTGCCTGGGCTATCCAAAATATCTTGATAATTCGCCCTAATTTGGCTATATACTAGCGAGATTAAACCTTTGTTTCCCTGTCCCTGCTAATAAAGATATCAATGGCATTGGTCTTATATTCATCCCCCCTCCTTTAAACTGGGAATAGACTGCATGTCATAGTTGTAGATATTTATCAAAGTTATGCTGCAATTTATATAATTCCTGTAGCTCCTGAAAAGACCTTATAGCACTTTGAGCATAAAGCTGTGGAATATATTGTATTCTTTTTAGAACACCAATATTCAAACCCCTCTAGTTTACAGAGTTCTGAAAAGTACCTATTCCCCATATTGGAGAGAATTCTGACACCCCTTCATATTTCGTTGTATGCCTCATTGCCTGCCATCTTTATTCATTAGCGCCAATGTTGGGCTAAAGTGAGTGCAGGCAAATAATCCTGATTCTAGCTGAGCCATAGCCATAAGGTTATAGCTCGAACATTGACTTAATAGTATGGCCTGTGTTGGATCTCTCCAATCCATCATCCTCCACCCTGCAAAATGCTGCAATTGGGAAGCTATAAAATACACTCTTGGCTTTGGCACTGCTAGACCCCCCTTCTTTAGTTCCCTGAAGGGTAGACAGTCTAATCCTAGAGCTCTTACCTTTCCATAATAGCTTACGAAACAGAAAATCAATGTTTTTGTAACCATTTTAACGGAATCCATATAGGTGAATTATGTAAAACATATAATTGGGGGGCCCACATCATTTTTGTGAGGTTTGCTCAGCCCATGACTGATGGGGGTAATTTGGACTATGCTATACTCTTTTGTTTAAATTTCTCCAGGATGGAAGTTAAATTATACTGCAAATAATCTTTCAACCTTGGGTATATCCATATTCCTAGATATTTAAAATACTTCACAACCTTAATTTGTTGGGCCTCCTTCGGTATATTAAAACTGAATTCATCAAGTTGGAATAAGATCGATTTGTCCTAATTAATAGTAAAGCCTGAGAATGGGTCATTAAGGATATCAAAGAATTGTCTGCATCACTAGGAACAACAGTGCGTTGTGCATATATAATGATATCTTTTCGTATAGAAGCTTGGTCCATTGTATAAGGTTATGTCCCATGCCAAACTTATCTAGTACCTCCCACATGCATGTCCTCTGGATTCTGTTGAACGCTTTCGCAGCGTCGAGTGACAGAATAGCCCTCCTCCCCAGGTTGTCTGCTGGTAACTGCATATTTAAGAACAGTCTCCTCAAATTGATCGCTGTAGACCTAGTATGTATAAAACCGGATGGATCAGTCCTTGCATGACTCTACCCAATCTAGCTGCCAGGATCCTGGCCAGAATCTTAGCGTCCAAGTTTAATAACAATATCGGGCGATAAGGATCCTTTGGCTCCGGAATCTTATCCGGCTTTAGTAGCACTATAATACAAGCTTCATTCATAGAATCCGGAAGTTTAAAGGTTTCCCATGCATGGTTAAGTACCTTCAGTAGTTCCGGTAACAGAACATCCCTATAGTATTTATACACTTCTGACGGTAACCTGTCTAAACCTGTGGCTTTAATGTTTGGGGCTTCTAGCACTGCCCATCTTAACTCCTCCAGAGTCAGAGGGGCATTGAGTTCCTTTCTAGCCACACTAGAGAGAGAAGGCAATTTTAAAGGGTCCAAAAAAATCTAAGAATTGCCATAGAATGTTCAATCTTGCTCTGATACAGATCACTATAGAAAGAGAAAAAAAAAAAGTCTTTCATTTTATTTTAATGGTTCGTAATCTCACCCCCTATTTTATGAATGGCAGAAATAAAATACATTTTCTCCTGAGATTTTGCTACTACAGCTAGCATATGACCTGGTCTCTGCCCTCCCAGCCGCGACATCTGAAGAGAAAACAGGCCTTATCAACCTTATCCAATACCAATCGTCTATTTAATTGTGTATCCCTCCAGGCACAGCGGTTGGGAGTGGTAGGGTCCTGTATATATTGAGCTTCCTTTTGCCAAAACTCTGCTGCTAATAAAGATTCACTTTCTAAGTTAAATTTTTTTGGACACTTATTGCCTGCAATAGGACCCCCCTCAAAAAAGACTTCATGGTGTCCCAAACCACCTGGCTTGAAGCAGGGTTCTCATTCATGGAGAAAAAAATCCCCTAAAGCTCGACTCGAATCTCCCTGTGACATTTCCTTTAACCAAAAAGCAGGGACCCACCAATTAAGCTTCATCTTAGGCTTTATTTTATTTAAAGAGACTAAAATGGGGGAATGATCTGACAGGCCCATAGTCAAATATTGTATATCAGACACACCTGGTAATGCTAATTCCGTGTCCAATGTTAGATCTATTCTTGATAGTCTGATACATATTAGAAAAGCAAGAGTAGGTATAAGACAATGGATTTTTAAGTCGCCATATATCCTGTAGACCCAATTCTCTACAATATCTAAGAAAAGGAGTATCCCTTGAGGGCCAGCTGGATATCTATCTCTACTAGGATTGCAAACACTGTTAAAATCTCCCACAATCAAAAGAGGCATCCCTCGATGATCTAACAAGAATTCACCTATCTGGTGAATTACCTCGCCATTATATGGTGGAGGAATATATACAGATCCCAATATAAATTCTATGGAGAATAATTTACACATTAACAAAATGTATCTACCTTGTGGATCCAGCAGCACTTGCCTGCAGGAAAACTGTATTTTAGAAGAGATTATTTTACTTGTACGAGCCAGTTCACACAGGGGTGACCTGGGATCCGACTTCAAGTCGCCCAAGTCTCTCCAAGTCACTTGGTTAAGAAAATCAATAGAAGTTAATGGGGCCATCTTAATGTACACTACTGAAGTCGCTCCGACTTCAGAAAAGGTTCCTTTACGACTTCAATCCGACTTCTAAGCGACTTGCTGTTGTGATTAAAATGGTATTTCTATATACCTGACAAAGACCAGCTAGGTGTAACTAACGCAATTACAATACTCATGAAACCCTTTATACTAATGCTGCAGCATTTGGGAGACAAACATCCTGACAAAGACAATAAGAGACGAATCATGACCAAAGTTCAGGAGTTGTCTAATGTATTGTAGGAGGGGCTGCATTTTATATGCACCCTTATCAGCCAATCATTGTATAGAACATGGGTGTGGTTAATACAGAGGCGTTCATTTCATATCATTTCATATCATTACATATTATTACTCATGTCATCTGCTTCTGAATCACAGTCATGGGATATGTGGCCCAGACATATTGTGACACAATTTCTTTATCTAGACAGCATAGAACGAGACTGCCTATGCAAGCTATATTTCCTTATGTGCATGTTTACAGAAAGACTGCTACAGTCTGCAGATACAGAATCTAAGCACAATCCCATATGAACTTACAAAGATGGAGTCACTCTGGTTCAGCCATATTACTACACTTGCACCCATTGATTTCAATGGAAGTTGCCTCCAAGTTGGATCCCCTGTCTTAACTGAAGCAACTTTCCAGGAAGTAAAAATAATTTTCTAGGCAAACCCCTCCCTCCCACAGAGCTGATTATTATGTGATTGGCCACTGGCAAAGTCCCCTGTCCTGGAGGCAACTTCAAGTTGCCTTGTAAGTTTCCTCAAGTCGCGCTGTGATTCATACTCAAGTTGTGTCCAAGCTGCCTCCTAAAGTCATGCTGGAAGTCGTGTTGCCCCTGTGTGAACCGGCTCTACCTCTAGCATATGTAGAACAGAGTGATAATGAATTGGGTACCTTTTATTTTGCAGTAAATTCAGAGTCCATTCAAGAACTTGGGAGAAGACTCCTGGAAATTGAGTTACCAGGTAGCTCAATCAAATTTTCAAAAGAATATGAAATTTCTGTTCTGTGTTCCTGCTGGAGTTATCCCCTTTTGCTTCCTGTGCAAGGAATGTTGATAAGCAACTAAGCTAATAAAGCAGAACTTTACCCAAGTCCTGTTTACACCATTGGGACTTACACAGTTCCAAGCAACTCATGTCCCAGGAATTATGAAAAAAATGTCCTGAACTAATTTTTACCAATGTCATTGTGACTTGCATAGACTTTTGGCTCCTTTTTTTTGGTGGGAGGAGAGTGGGTACCTAGTTTTGATAGGTACCCGCTCCCACTTCTGCTGGAAACGCCTCCCTTCCTGCCCATAACCTCCTGTCACACATGGAAGGTCCCAGAAAGCTATGGGTCTGGTCACAAAGCACAGCACAACTCGTGCATTTACGGTGGGGCGTCAACTATGAAGTCACATGTAGTCACAGCTGGCTTCCCACCGTAAATCAGGCAACGCTGGAGATTGGGCAAGAACCAGCCTGGGTGAGAACCACACCAAATTTCTGGACAGGTGTATTTTTCTTAAAGTGGATGTAAACCCCATGTCATCCTTTCTAAACTACTGCCATATTGGTTATCGACAAGCATATATATGCCTCCTGCATGTATCCCTACCTGACAAATGTCTCCCCTCTGTTGTGAGAACTGAAAAACTGCAGATTCTGTGGGTGGGTCTGTTGTCTGGAGCTCGGTGGGATGAGTCGTGATGTCAGTAGACTCCCTGCCCACCTCTACACTCCCCTTGTTAATATGCATTTTTTCCTGTGTATTTCTTGCACTGGACTTCTGCTATGATCTCTAACATCCAGTAAAAAAACAGGAAAGTAACCACATGAGTTTAGCATGCCCAATTATGCTGAGGTGGGGAACATCCAATCCTGCAGAGCAGCAGAAGAAAGGAGTGGGAGGGAATTTAAAAATAATGCACGTCTCTTAGGCTAGTGCACGAGATATGTAAATCACCTGTCACTCACAGCAAGGGGGAGGCTTTGACAAAGTTTTTCTCTGTTTGTCAAGATTTATCTCACTGAATAAGAAGAGGATTGCTCAGAGCTGGACTAACTCTGTGTGGCAAGACTGGGCTCAAATGATAGGAAATCTTATACTCTACAGTATGACATTAAAAGAAAAATTTTCAGGTTTACATCCACTTTAAGTCAGCAGCTTACGATATTTATACTGACTGAAAAACCTCTACACTTTGGCAGTAAAAAAAAAGTAAACACTAACCGGGTGGCATTTATGCAACTAAACTGTATAATAGTAATAATGTTTTTTTTCCTCATAAAATATTGTTTTTATATTTAGACCATGCTTGCGCAGTGTGTTTGTTGACATGGTCACTTGTAGTCTTCACTAATGGTGCTTGTGACTTGGTAACAATGCAGTCACAGTGCGCTTCATGATGGAGTATTCTTTTAATGAACATTGCATATTTATAGTAAAAAGAATGAAAATAACTTTGAAATGATACTAACATGTTAAACTATATGGGATTTTAGTTATTGGTTTTAAAACCAATATACATTTTTATCTGAAAATTATTTTCTAAATATGTAGTTTATTCTAGTGTCTTTTCTGCTGGTTTTATTAAAGATTTTCCTGCCTATTTCAATCTTGTAGAAGTACAGATGGAGCAAAAACTGACATTGAGTATGACTACGAGACAATAAAGAATATAGACTGCTATGGAGCAGACTTCTGTGTGAAGGTGAAGGATGGAATGCGTTGCTGGAATATGAGTGTGCAATGGTGGCTGGCACAGTACATCTATAAGAATTCACCCATCAAATCTTTTGTTTTTGGGTAAGTGTAATGTTCCCAGGTGACTGTTAAATTCTGATTCGGCCCTTACACAAAAATATCAAGATACACTTCTTTATTGAGCCCCCTCGCCCACCCTAAAAATGCATTCAGTATAAAATAAAATACAAAGACTAAGGAGAGAACTTACTTAATATTTTTTTTTTTTATTCATTTATATAATAATTTAACACCAAGAACATAGCAATAACAGAAATGACAGTATAAAAAAATATGAAAAATGCTTTCTTCACAACATAAATGCTACAATATTCTAAATTGTATCAGATAACAATACTATTTCCTCAGCAACCCAAACCCTCCCACCCTCTTCCTAACTTCCCCTCATCTTCCTAACTTCCCCCCATCCCTGCACCCTATGAGTGTGTACTTATATCCACTAATTATACGAAAAAATAAAAAAGTATAATTTACAAAAGAAGGGGGGAAAAAAAAGGAACGAACAAAAGAAAAAAAGGAAGAAAAACGGGGAAAAATATAAATATGTCCCAATCCCCCCTTAAGGGGGATACCCGCCCTCATATAGCCAGGATTTCCACATTCTGATAAATTTCCCATAATTACCCTGTCGAGTATATATCACTCTCTCATTTCCCACTACTAAAATGACTGTATCGACCCAACTCTGCAGCAGCGGTGGGGGGGTATGTGCCTGCCATTTCTGTGTAATCATTTTTCTTGCCTGGAAAAGGCATCTCAAAACTGGCTCCAGAATTTCTTTCGGAGCTCTGCCCCTCTCCACACTTCCCAATAAGCAGATCTTAGCCGTTGGTTCCAGGGTGGCGTTACAGATTTTATTTATACTGTCTACTACTTCAATCCAATACTTAAATAGCTTTGGGCATCTCCATATCATGTGGATGAAATCCCCTGATGCTCCGCATCTAGGGCAAAGATCATCTTGTTTCCATCCAAGACTAAACATTTTTGCTGGAGTGTAGTATACCCTATGGAGCAGAGATAGGTGTGACACCTTCTGTGAGGGAGAGATTGAGACCAACCTTCCTCTTTGCAGGATTTCTCCCCAATCCTCTGTTGTTATTGCCCCTATGTCTCTTTCCCATTTAGCTCTACTCTTAGAGAGTCCTATTCTGCTTATTGTTCTAGCTTCCAAACTAGTACTGTATATATTTTAGAGATTAGGCCTTTAGAGACATCTGAATTAATTATACTGGTTAAAATCTAAAGCTGCGTCTATTCGATTATTTGTGACCTGAACTGGGTCTGGATCGCATGCCTAAGTTGTAACCTAACCACAACTCTCTAGGAAATATAATTGCGCCAAACTTAGTGTAGTATATAAGGTAAATAATATTTAATCTGATAAAATCACACAGCCAATTGTAACCTAACCTAGGTTAGGTTAGAACTGAGGAAACAATGGATATTGTGAAACGCGTCTTCTGATTGGTCGACGTGTCACTTCCGGTATACAGAGCTTGCGCTCCACGCTGAAACGCACTTCCGGTTCCGGTACTCGGACCCTCTGGACGCTAGAAGGCACTGATGCTGCCTATTGCCATCATCTGGACATCCACGAGGCGGCGTTTTCTACAAAACCAAGACTGCTACACTGAAGCCTCTACTGCTGAACATCTTTAATGGCCGTTTCAGCTATTCATCATCTTCGCTCCTCCGGATAAGAAGTGGCTGATTCCCCCCCCCCCCCCCCCCCCCGTTACATTTTATGCCTGACTACAATGTCATTTTGTGAGGAGCCAATTGGCTGTGTGATTTTATCAGATTAAATATTATTTACCTTATATACTACACTTAGTTTGGCGCAATTATATTTCCTAGAGAGTTGTGCTTCTCCTCTCAAGACAGTTGCTGCCACTGGTTAGGATTTTAAACTTTTATGGACCATACCTAAGGAACTCTGTGGACACTATTTGTGCTTTTTTGTGCATGTGTACATGTATATATGTGCATGTGTGTATATATACACATTTATATATCTTATTTCCCTGGATCCCATTTTCTCTCTCCCCCCCCCCCCCCCCCCCCGTTTTTTATTATAGAGGTTTTTGGACGGTGATTGATTTTTGCGCCATCTTATTAACATTTCTTAGCAAAATACAGCATGGAGATGTGTTTGCTTTGAATATTAAAAATTGATTAAACTGTATTTTTGGTTTGTGGTGCTCAGATGCAGTTATGTTCAGCTATAAGGAAGAAAAATATGCTTGCCTTACCCCCAGACTTCTGCCCCATGATGCCCTCACAAGCCTGAAAAATATCCTGGAAATATTGAGGATTCCATGAGTCACAAAAAGATGCTCCAGCACTGCTCTTGGGTATCTTCTTGTGAAATTTTGGATCCTCAGTTTTTGTTCTCGCTGGCAGGTCCCCCCTCACCCATGCACCACAACCAGTATGTAAGATGATTATCTTTCTCTTTTTTTCTTTTTCGATTTTTTTTCTCCATTTATTTAGATAGGGGTTGTAAATATTTTATGACGCCTTTAGTATTTCTGCAATATTATAAAACATCCATGTCTTTGATAGACTGTAGATCTGATTTAGGACTAGATCACACCATGAATAATACAGGAACACATTGTGGGTTCCTCTTCAATTAACGCACGATCAGGGTGCAGTGCAGTGTCTTTCCATTCATTTGAATAGGCTGAAATTGTGCAAATGTAATGCATGCGCTACTTAAATAAACACATAGAAACATTGTTGCCAACATTCCCCATAACAATTTAGGGACTCCATTTTTTTTTTTTTTTTTTTTTGCCTGTAGACGGAGTATTATTTGCATTAGGGATGGGGCATTTGTTTGAAGGCGTGGTCTAGCAGGGTTTAAAAATGTAGCATGCAGAGTGAAAAATGGGCATGATTTCAATTATGCTAAACAATGGGTGTGGCTTAAATGGGGTGTGGTTAGAGTATGAGATGACTTACACAGTGGAGAATGTGGTAAGGCTCCAGATGACGTCTTAAACATGAAACACATATGGTGTGGCCATAGGACGCACTCTTTCGCTCAGAGCTGCGGAAATCAGCGGCAACTGTAATAACACTGCATGCTAAACACATTGGCAAATGAGAGTACATTTCTTAATCTAATAAATTGTAGTTTTAAAATGATACTGCACTATGGATACTCCTCTTTTCCATATGGATTAACCGGATGAGGTGGCTATCACACGCTGAAATACGAAGATCCCAGGCAAACACCACATAGCGACACAGGGGCTTACACTGTGAAGGCGCAACTGCCCCTGTAGGGGTAAGGCATCTGGTGAGTGCAAAATCACTACTTGCACGAAAAAGCGCACTGGCACCTTCTTTCAGCAAATTAAGGATCAGTTACAGCACCTGTCATATAATGCACGAGTCACTTTCCTCACATTTATGGACTACAAATATATTTTTTAAGCTCATTTAATTTACACATCTAATTTATTTATTTTTACTAAATCTCATATACTAATATAACATATATAATTTTTTTTTTCTTTTATGAATTTTTGGCACTTGGCACTTTGAGGTTTGTTTACAGCACACTTGAGTTGGGCAACAAAACTAAGGTTATTTTTCATGTTTATACATTTTTTTTTATTGAAAGTTTATAACTATTCCATAGGTTTTTGTTATCAGAGTAGGCTCATTTAAGTATTTTTTGGTCTGATATCCAAAAACCCACCAGGGGGTCTAATACACATAACACATTTTACATAAAGTACACACTTTGGAAAAACATAAAAGGCACAGAGAAGTCACGAGGGTTATCTATACTTGTAAAAGATCACACATAACACAGTTCTACCAACCCCCGACAGAGGGTCCAACACAGCACTTTGGTTTTAAGTACGAAAAAAATATTGTTATTTTTTGCAATTTAATCTAATTTAAGGACGTTATACCCAGATAGAGGAATTTGGTCAGTACACTCTTCTTTTTAATTTACTAAAGGGTAGCGCCATTTTTTACTTCCTCTTCCCTTTTTCCATATTTTATAAATTATTTATCACTGAAAGTTTATAACTGTTTCATAGGTCTCTGTCATCAGAGCTTGCTTGGCTCATTTAGGTAATTTTTGGTTTGACATTCAAAAATCCACCAGGGAGTCTAAACACATTTTTACACAAAGTACAACTTCTGAAAAACAAAAAAGGCACTGAGAAGTCACGAGAGTAATTCATATTTCAAGAGGATCATATAGAACACAGTTCCATTAACACTCGACAGAGGGTCTAACACAGCACTTTGGTTTATAGAATAAAAAAATCGTTTTTATAATTTTTATTTTTGCAATTTAATCTAATTTAAGGACAGTATACCTAGATAGAGGAATTTGGTCAGCACACTATTCATTTCTTACTAGAGGGCAGCGCCATTTCTACTCTCTTTTTTTCAATATATATAGGGAAAGAAAAAAGTGTGATGGAGAGAGAAAGAAATAAAGGGAGAAAAAGGGATGGAGGGGAGAGAAAAAGAAAGTGGGGTGGAGAGTGAAAGCAAGAAGGAAAGGAAAAAACAATGAAAGAGGGACAGAGAGATAAAAAAGAGGGATGGAAGGAAAGAGAAAAGAAAGGTGGAGGGAGGCAGAGAGATCCAAAAAAAGAGGGATGGAGGAAGAAAAAGGAGAGAAGGAAAGAGGGATGGAGGGAGATAAAAAAGAAAGAGGGATGGAGGGAGATCGAGAAAAAGAGGGATAGAAAAAGAAGAAAAAAATAGGGGGAGGGGGAGAGAGATTTTTCTTTAGAAAGCCAGAGCAAGAAAAAAAAGAAGAGAAAATAGACTGGTGCTACACTTATTTCTTGACAGATTACAGTAATGTTCATAGCACTGTTATTCCTCGCCTGAATCAGTAACATCTGTAGCGAGGCTCAACAGCAGCTCCATGCACACAGCGATAATGGAGCCAATGCACCCATTGGCTGCGACAAGAAACCTGGAAAGAGCACCCATTGGCTGGGACATGTTGCAGCCTCCTGCTACCTCCTCAGCCAGGAGCTGACTCAAGTTGTCTGCTACATTCTTTCCTCTCCCTCCATCGTTCAGTCCCAACTACCAGCCTACCCACCTCACTGTGTGAGTGGCCAGGGATGACACCGGGTGATGGTGAAGCAGTGTAACATTTTTTTGAAGGATCAGATCCACCCCTGCCCAGGACGAAACCTATTTTCAAGAATTTTGGCCGGGACATGGGTCTGAATTCCATGAATGTCCCAGCCAAATCGAAACTGTTGGCAACTATGCATTGGGGTGTCATTGCCTTAAAATTGACACCTACAGATTGCAACTGCAGTGCCTTTTGAATGCGGTGCAGGAAACGTGCACAGCAAATTTTCCACGTTCTGGGTGAATGGGCCTATACTGCATATCTGTGTTGTGCTTTCACCTAAGCTTAGTTATCATGTTTTGCTACACAGCTGTATTCCTGTATCGATAGCCAGGAATTCTTCTGATTATATGATTATGCTAAAAATGTTTTTAACATCAATTAAAATTGTTAGAATTGAACAGTACAGGGCACAGGCTTGATATTCATAGGCATGAAGTTATAGGCTGGTAGTATCAGGTTATTGGACTTCCCTTGGTGTCCCCCCTATAACCCAACCCACTTTATGAGTCTACAGCTTTTGTTAGTGTCCCAAAATGATGGACCTCTTCTACCATACAGAGAAAAAACTATTTGAACAAACAATTCTCTGCCTCAAAGTGGTTGTTAAGCCACAATAACCTGTGTACACCATCAGCACTGCCTCCTATTACAGTGCCCCCATTGTGTTTGAAAAATAAATGCTGCAAATACTTAATTTCACAGTTGAGATTGCGATCACACGACTATCCAGCTTTCTCCTTTCCTCCTCTGAGAGATGCAATGGGCGAAGCTGAGATTCCCCTGCTGACGTCAATCTGGAGAGGAGGAGAGAGCTGGCTGGTCATGTCATCGCAATCTCGGCTATGAAATGAGGTATATGCAGCATTTGTATTTATAAATCACTCGCAGAGGGGGGGCACCGCAGTAGCCGGAGGCAAGCAGGTTAATGTTATAAGAGCAGTAGGAGGGGGAGGGGTGGCACTGCCACAAGCAGAGAGGATAGGGAGGAGGAGGGAGGACGACACGAGCAGAGAGGAGACAGATAGCAAGCTGCAGGGTAAACCGATCAGTGTCAGGGCTTAGCAGCCATCATACATAGTGGTCAGTTTACAGAAAGGAGGGGAGTAATTGACAGTATCAGCCAGGTTTTTTTTACAGGGGACCAAATGACACAGGACATGCACTGTGTCATATAACATGCGTTAAAAGAGCAGGCTCTTTTTTTTTTTTTTTGTTTGGTTAACAAACACCTTAAGCCACTTCTCACTGCCACTTCAGACCTGGCTGTCAGGGGTTGGACAAGTTATCTCTCCTCACAGACCAAGTGTTAAAAATAAAGCCACTGCACACTGGAAGGATCACTGGTGTCCACGTTTATTAGAAAGGGTATCCACAACCTTGACATTGACAGTCCTCTTCTAGGAGTGCCCCTCAAACACACTTCAGCCATACAGCTTAGTCGTATGCACTGTACACACAACCGTTTTTTCCGTCGGAATAAACTCTGAAGGTTTTACCAACAGAATTCCACTGAAACTCTCTTGCGTACACACGATCACACCAAAGTCCAATCGCCAAGAACGCGGTGACGTACAGCAGGTACGACGGGACTAGATAAAGAAACTTCAATAACTACTGCGCCACGCATTTGGCTCCTGCTAATCTTGTGTTGGTAGAAGTTTGGTTAGAGATTCGCGCTTTTCTGACCCCTGCTTTTTCAGATCATTTTACTGCTGTTCAGTTTGTGCTTGTGGGTTTGTATCTGGGTTTCAGTGCATGCGGTCAGTTCATATCTGCTTTTCAGTGCGTTCTTGTCTGCTTGTTTGCTGATTTTCAGCTCGCTCTTCACAGGCCTTGCTGTTCTTCGTGCGTTCTGTTAAGTTCGTTCTGACCAGCCGACCATTTTGAAACCATGTTGCGGGTACATGCTCGTCGTACAGGTCATACAGGTCGTGCTGTGTGGGGGCTTGGTATTGGGGTTTATACTTTGACCCAAGCACAGTCCATGAACAGGGCGAGGAGGAGTTTGTGGACCAAGAATCGGTTACTCCAGCGTGACCAATTCTCGCACATGCCTCTGCTTCGTGAGATCCAGGAGAATAATCCTGATGATTTTAGGAACTTTCTCCAGATGACAGACCCATTTTTCACCATCTGTTGGCATTGCTCACCCCTTATATTATGAAGCAGGACGCCTGCATGTGACAAGCCATCACTCCGGAGCAGAGGCTGGTCGCCACCTTGCGGTACTTGGCGACTGGGAGAAGTTAGCAGGACCCCAAGTTCTCAACAGGCATCTCCCCCCAGGTTCTGGGGATCATTATCCCAGAGACCTGTTCTGCCATCATTCAGGTCCTGCAGAAGGACTATATTAGGTTAAGTTTTATCCTTTAACATCACATTCTTTGTATTTAATGTTTGCTAATGTATTGTATTTATATAATGCCCCCTTTATCCTCATGCATGCTGGAAGCTTTTGATGCTCTTTTTTGGCCTACATGCATATTTGCCTTCACTTACCTCCCCAGCATGCTATCCTGGGTCCATATACACCTATAGCCTAGTCCCTTAACAATTTATTTTGTCAGCTCCATTGTACTGCTTTACCCAATAGACTCCCTAAAATGTGCACAAATTAAATGTGTGTCCTTAAATTCAGGCAGCGTGCCAGAGGCTTTTTTTGGCTCCCAAAGTCACCTCAAACCCACCCCCCCCCCTAAATTTTTTACAGTGGGGGAGGAATATAAGTGGACCTTCCATTTTTGTCTTGAAATATGCCTTTTTTTCTGTTTTGACTCCACAGTTCCCTTCAACGCCACAGGAATGGCAGACTGTGGCCTCACATTTTGCCAACTGTTGGGATTTTCCCAACTGTGGAGGGCTATAGATGGAAAGCACATCTACATCGTGCCACCACCCCATTCGGGGTCTTACTATTAAAACTAGAAGGGGTTTAATAGTCTAGTGTTAATGGCGGTGGTGTCGGCATAATATGATTTCCTCTGTGTGGAGAATGGCCGGATGGAGGAGTCTTTGCCCAGACGGAGTTTTACCAATGTTTCCAGACTGGTGGCCTGGCATTGCCACCTGATGCGGACAGTGTGGAAGGACTCCCCTTTGTCTTTCTTGCTGATGAAGCATTTGGTCTGGGCGAGCAACTGATGAGGCCATTCCCCCAAAGGACCCTCACCCCAGAGAGGAGGGTTTTTAACTATCGGCTGGCTAGAGTGAAAAGGGTTGTTGAGAATACCTTTGGGATAATGACCAGCCAGTTCTGCCTGTTTCTGACAGCAATCCATATAGCGGACTACAAAATCAACCATATCATCCTATCCTGCTGCATATTGCAATTTTTTTAAGGAAAAATATCCAAAATTATATTGCCTCAGTTGGGCCGGAGGCCGGACTTTCTATTAATCCCCTGACAGACCTGGATTTTGGCTGTACTGGCTTGGCCCCCCAAAGCGCCTGTGAAGTTCGGCAGAAATATGTAAATTATTTTATAGGTAGGGGGGCCATTGCTATGCCAGACAATGTCTAAAAAAAATATGATCTGATAAAATTAAATTTTTTCTTTATTGCTTGTTTGTTTTTGGCTGTCTCCTAGGTTCCCCTAGTGCACTTGTAGTGCCAATTGGATTTTCCTTTAGTAAATAAGCCCCATTGTCATTGTAAACACAAAATGACTTTAAAAAAAAATGGTATTGACCATTGAAATAAGCCACACATTGTTGATGAGCAAAGTTTTTACTCTCTGCACGTTCACACATGTGCGTTTTTAAAATTTTGGGTAAAAAAAAAAAAAAAATGTTTTTGTATTTTTCAATTTTTTTTACATTTTTATTTTTATTTTTTTGTTCAAAATAGGCATGTTTATTAACATTTAACATTCAAAACTCTGGAACTTACAAAGTTTAACGTAGAAAACCATAAGGCAATATCAGAATATTATAGTATGTCCTAAATGTCTGGATATTGCGTTTATCAGATGGGCTGATGTCACCCCTGTAAAAGCCAAATTTTGAAGATGCACACAATTTGGGATTCAAAATGGGTATTTCCCTCCTATGCCTAATGTCAATATGTGCTATCTGTCATCATGGGGGATGAATGGTCGTGTTTTGGGGGTGCAACCCCTTCCTCTAACCTACTTAATTTGCACCCACAAAACGTGTACATTGAAATCCCCTGATAGCAGATAGCACATGTTGACACACTGTGTGCATCTTCAAAATTTGGCTTTTACTACCGTATTTATCGGCGTATAACACGCACTTTTTCCCCCTTAAAATCGGGGGAAAGTCGTGGGTGCATGTTATACGCCGATCCCCACTGTCTGTGAGGCTAAAATACTGAGCGCCGCCGAAAAAGACCGAGCGGCGCCAAAAAAGACCAAGCCGCCTGCTCGGCTCCGCTCGTAGTCCCGCCTCCCTGCTTTTTCTGGAGCGAGCGCTGCCGAAAAAGACCGAGCCGACTCTACTGTGTATTCGGCTTGGCTCGGCTCGCAGTCCCACCCAGTATGGGCGGGACTGCAAGCCAAGCCGAGTACACAGTAGAGTCGGCTCAGTCTTTTTCGGCAGCGCTCGCTCCAGAAACAGCAGGGAGGCGGGACTACGAGCGGAGCTGAGCAGACGGCTCGGTCTTTTTCGGCGCCGCTCGGTCTGTCTCGGCGGCGGGATATTTAAACATGGGCAAGGCTGCAAACGGCGCTGGGCAAGCTGGAAATTACACTGGCAAGCTGCAAATGACACTCTGCAAGGCTGCAAACAGCGGTGGGCAAGCTGCAAATGACACTGATCATTCTGCAATTATGGACAAGGCTGCAGATGCACACTGATAAGGCTGCATTGACGGGCATTTAAATGCAAGTTTTTTTTCCCTTAAACTTCCCTCCTAAAACATTTTTCCTTAAAATTCCCTCCTAAACTTGGGGTGCATGTTATACGCCGGTGCGTGTTATACCCCGATAAATACGGTAATTACAAAAAAAATTGGTTTAGCACAATAATGAAAATGTTTGCATTTTCAAGAACTTTTAAATTCTCGCCAATACATCAATCATGTTCTTCATTTGTTGTTCAAGCAAATTTAGTTTATTTCTTATTATGTTAATTTCACGATTCCATGTCATGATGTCCTGGATTAGCAGCTGTGCACTTGTGAATTTTGGAGCTTGCTCTTCCACAACCAAAAAATCACCTAAAATTTTTTGGGAAAAACATGTATTATAAATATGCAGGCTTACATATATGACATGAAGCTGTGGTGTCAGACACTCACCTGTTGTGGTGACAAGTTCAACCACTTCCTCCACCTCTCCTTCCTCCATATCCCCGGGTGTGTTGTTTTTTTGGGGAGTTCCCCTTCTTTGTCAGGTGGGGGGGGGTTCCTGATGTCCTCTGACAGGTGCCCTCCAAGTCTTTGGTCCCCTATGAGAATGAAACAAAAGCACACAGATATTTAGGCATGACCAAATGTATTTAATCTGTATCTGCCCAAAACATCATATTAAATGAGCGAACAATGTTTCCTACGACCAATTACTGTGCCCACTAACCTGCAACTTGCCATCAGCGCAGCCTATCAGTGGCCACCAGTGCAGCCTATCAGTGCCCACCATCAGCGCATATCAATGAAGGAGAAAAATGCTGTATAGCTAGGATTAATAGCAGTTATTGTACTGTAATATAGCCTACTATAGCCTAGCAAGTGAAACAGTATTTTGCTGGTACTGCCTCTGCTTTGTACTGTACTTTTTTTTTTTTCTTCTACCATTTAAAATATTATTGCTATGATGTCTCTCCATAGTAGGGCTAAACCTAATCGATTCCCATCTAGTCCTCTGGGCCATTTTGTTGAGGTGCAGGAGGCTGGGGATCAGGTAGATCTTCCCAAATATTGGAAGATGGCTATCTTTCCTCTTCGGAGGATCCTAACGGATCCTAACAGGGAGGGAGTAGCCGCACAAGTCAGGTGTTTGTCTACTCCCTTACTTAACCCTTGTTGCCTGCAACACAGGCTCTTGAGGTATCTACCTCTAATAAGGTCCATTTGAAACCTCCCCCACCTGGTGATGTTTTTCCCTATTCATGCATAGCTATGTATTCTGAATGGGAACATTTCTATGAAGAAATGGGGGATTCCAGCTATTAATGCTGCAATCACCTCAGTGAGCAGTGTCTCACATGTCCAGTGGATAATACGCTGATGTTAAAGGATCCAGCAAGTTAAGGGGGACCCTGTTCACGGCTGGCTTGCTCCCAGGTTTCCCGGTGGTCAGATTGCGGCCGTGATCGTCCCGCGCGGCGGCCGCGTTTAGGCAAGTCCCCGGCTTCGGCCTACTTGCGGAGGTCTGCGGCCATCTTGGGACACCCTTCCTTCGAGCTATCGCTGGGCCTTCGGACTCTGCCTTTCTCCTGTCCCTCCTGGGCTTCCTCTGCTTACAGACTGAGCAGAGAGGGGAACACTCTGTCAGTTCTTTGCCCTCAGGATGGTCCATGGCTCCGGCCTGTGCACAGAGGCCGTCGGCCATCTTGGTACACCCGACCCTCAGGCTAGCAGCAGGCCCTGTCCCTGGGATTTCCTCCACACTCTTCCTGATTTACCCTGATGGGCTTCAAGTGCTGCACCTGTGCTTAAGATCATGTCCCCCCCAAAGAGCCAAAATCAGCAAAACTGGCACAATTCCGCCGGACTGGGGTAGAGGAGGCGGGGGAGGATGGCGGTGCTGAGCGGAGGGGAGCGGGGACAGGGAGACATGGATAGACTTCTGGAAGCAATCACGCTGTGCAGGACATCCCTTACTGCCCAGATCGAGGGGGTCAAGATGGATGCGTCTCTGATTAGACAGGACTTCCAGAAAATCCGCAAACGGGTCACAGACGGAAACCTGCATCAGTACGGTGGAAGATATCCTGCCACCATTACAGAGTGGATCTGAACGCATGCAGAAGCAGATTAACCAGCTGCTTGCCAAGCAAGATGACATGGAAAATCGCCTGAGGAGGTGCAACCTCCGTTTCATCGCTCTCCTGGAGGGAGCGGAGGGTAAAGACCCAACGGTATTCCTGGAACAACTACTGGTGACCACGTGCGGTGGAGAGGGCTCATAGGATGCCCCCTAGGCCTCCTTAGGGGGCCCCCCCTCGCATCTTTATCACAAAACTTTTAAACTACAGAGACTGGCGAGAGAGAGGGGTAACATCCCAGTAGGAAACATCAAGGTGGCAATATTTCCTGACTTCTTGGCCGAAATACAGAAACGTCGACAGAGCTTTATGGAGGCCAAGCGCAGACTTCGTGACCATCACCTGAAGTATTCCATGCTCTTCCCTGCACGTCTGAGAGTGGAACATGATGGCCGGGTGTTGTTTTTTGAGGACCCTCGCGAGGTCATCTCTTTGCTGGAGCGTTGGCCTGCCCACGGCAGGGGCGACTGACCGCACTCTGGGTGAGTCACATGGCGAGATCCTTTTTCCTCATGTTTCCGTCATTATTTTGTCTATCTTAACTACTGCTGCCACATTGCCATCTTCACCTGTATCGCACCTCTGTGCCTTCACTTCGGAATATCTTATCGGCCTGGAGAGACAGGTGGAACCCTATACCTCTGCTGACCCCACCGCTGCAAATTCTCTTCTCTTCATTCGTTTGAATACTTGGAGTGGACTTTAGCTATATCATTGCTCCCCTTATGGGAGCCCTTTTTTTTTTTTTACTACTTTTATCCATCACACGGGGCTGTGGAAGTGTGCTGGTCCTACTAGCTGCATGCATAGTGCGGCGAATTTACACCCCAGCAACCACTGGGAACCACTACTATGCAGACGAACTGAGGAATTGGGTTGGGCTGCCTATTTGTCATAATTCGCAGGGGTGCTCAGTTACACCCCATTCTCATGATTTTACGTGGCGGTTGGCTTGGAACCGCTATATGACCCAGTGGCTAAAACTGTTCCCCATCTTCTCCTTATACACAGTCTCCTTTTTTCCCAGATGGAAGTTCACAGTTAAGGGATTATGCCTGCACAAGTTGGGGTGGGTGTAGGGTGGGGAAGGGGTTGTTCATCAGTTGTTTTTGCAATTTCTCACCGTGCATATTGTGTCCTCGGAACCGACAATGGGAAAATGTGCATTGGCTGAAGAGGTGCATCAGAAGGTGTCTAACGTACCTCTGGTCTATTGTATATTGTATTTTCCACTGATCTTGAGTTGCAGCGATGCTTGGCTCCATTAATTCTTAGAGCTTGGCCTTGCCGGAACTACAGACGGAACTGGCACCTGACACTGGCGCCTCCTACCAACTTGCACAGCCATGCGACTATTGCCCACTTTGCACAAATGTGCCTGACCAGGGGCTGCATTGTTGCAGCCTTTTTTCTCTTTTTTTTTTTTTATCCCTCCTATTTTACCCTCTTTTTGTCGCTCTTTTTTCACATGTTTTCAAGAGATGGGACTCTGGGGTGTTAGTTCACAACTGTTGACGGATAATGCCCACACATGTTGGGGCGGGTGTGAGGTGGGGAGGGGAATGTTCTACAGGTATTTTCTCAAAATTTAAGTGCACGAGTGTTATTACAAGAGGAGATTGTAACAGATACATGTCTTGCATATGCTCTATGGCAGGTCCTAATACTACTCATGGTTTTGGTACTGCATGATTCTCTAGCGGGTGATCCTAAAGGGGACATCCTGGAGAGGGGTTATTTTTCCTACGCTATACGATGACATCTATAAAATTCCTAACATGGAATGTGAGGGGCCTGCACGAGAAAATTAAACGCTCGGCAGCCCTTTCATTCCTAAAGAGGCAGAGAGTGCATGTAGTGGCATTGGTAGAGACGCATATAGAAGGGAGGCTTCAGATGGCCCTCTGCCGCCCGTGGATGGGGTGGGCATATCATTCCACTCACATTACTCACGCCAGAGGTGTTTCACTTTTAATAGCCAAATCGGTACACTTCAAGTTATGTGAAGTAATTACCGACCCACAGGGTAGATATGTGTTTCTCCATGCCAAACTATATGGTGAACAGTTTCTCCTCCTGGCTTTCTACATACCTCCCCCATTTAGTATGACTGTGATTATGGAGGGACTCATACCCTTATGACCCGACACCCCGCAATACCAGCGATCTGGATAGGAGACTTTAACACCACCCTGCGACCAGCACTAGATAGATTACAGACTTCACAGGGGGCAGACACGGATACCAGGGAGACAACATTTTCTAAACTGATCTCCACTCTCCATTTAGTAGACACTTTGCGCTATACATTCCCCCTTACAAAGACTTACTCCTGCTTTTCGGCTTCCCACAACTCCATGTCTCGCATTGATTTTATTCTTGTATCTCAAACCCTAACACCGCGGCTGTTAGAAACTGCATTTTGCCCAAGACTGTTATCTGATCACAGCCCATATTGGATCTCATTAAGTATTCCTGTCGGTAAGCCCCCAATGCCTTGGCGCTTGAACCCATTCTGGCTGTCCCTATTGCTGGACAATGATGAGCTCCTAAACCTATGGAAGCTATACTTTGTAGAAAGCGAACAAACTGCCTCTATTTCAGCGGTTTGGTAATCTCTCAAAATATATGCCCGCATGACCCTCGCCTCCCACATAAATGCAATTAAGATGAAATCCACAAATGTCTTTGATAGGGCGGTAGCAGAATTGACCTCCACAGAAAGGGAATATGCCACCAACCCTACCCCAGAGTTAGCAGCCCGACTCAAATTGCAAACCAGAGTGGCAACCCAACTTCAGTTTACGAAGGCCAGGCAAAAGCTGTTCTTCACAAAGCAAAAATTCTTTGAGCATGGGGAAAAGGCGGGTTAGCTGCTGGCATATCTGGTCCACAGTGAAGATAGACCCCCGGTGGTCATCACCCTACATGGACCGGGGGGACAACAGATCACGGATCTGCGTAGTGTAACAGCTGGATTTAGAGACTTCTTTGCAGATCTGTACAAAACGACTACAACAGACCCCACTGACCGGAGAATGGACTTCCTTCGTAGTATCACCCTTCCCCAACTGACGACTGACCAGATTGACCTTCTTAAGGCTCCCCTCACCACAGACGAAATAGCCTCAGCTATTGCCAGTTTTGCCAAATCCAAATCCCTGGGGCTCAGACGGCCTCCCAATTGAGTTTTACTCCCAGTTCGGTGAATTTCTTACTCCAAAGCTACTCATGCTATATAACCACCTTTTCGAGACCTTTTCCTTGCTCTCATCCATGAGAGAGGCAGTAATAGTACTCATTCCCAAACAAGGGAAGGATCCGGGATATCCGGAATCATATCGTCCCATTTTCATGCTCCCAGTAGACATTAAAATCCTTGCTAAGGTACTGTCGCTGAGATTGAACAAAATTATCTTCTCTCTAATACATGTCGACCAGGCGGGATTTATGCCGGGTCGTAATGCATCCGTCAACTTACGCAAGTTATTTATTAACCTGCAAGCCGCGCATAGGGAAGCAGGATCTCGGGTAGTGGTAACCTTAGACACGGCAAAAGCCTTTGACTCCGTGGAGTGGGTGTACTTATGGAAATGGAATGGCCCTAAATTTCTTAAATGGGTGCAACTTTTATACCAATCCCCAACAGCCAGGGTGATGGCGAACGGATGGCCCTCCAAGCAGTTTGACCTCAGCAGAGGCACAAAGCAGGGCTGCCCCCTTTCACTGTTGTTGTATGCCCTGGTAGCTGAGCCGCTGGCCATATCCATCGGATAATCCAGAAATTAGAGGACTAGGCTCCGGTACTCTGAGAAAATCAGTATGTACGCGGACGACACCTTGTACCTGGCTGACCCGGGTCCTTCCTTGCGCGCAGCACTACACACAATTGAACAATTTGAGACCTTCTCTGGTTTAAAAATTAACTGGTGAGAAATCTCATACTACCAATAGACAGTTTACCACCAACCGAGTCACAAGCCATGTTACCTCTCCAGAGAGTTAGTACCATCAAATACCTTGGGGTACAGGTGTCCAGAATATAGACAGACTATATACATCTAAATATTGAACGCCTTATATCCTGTGTGAAAACTAAGCTCGGGATTTGGGCTCGCCTGCCACTGGGGGTATGGGGCGCATAAACTTAATTAAGATGATCCTACTTCCCAAAATGTTATGTGTTATGGCACTCCCCAACTTACTTGCCTTTGAAATATTTTAAAACTCTAGAAGCCATCCTTAAACCGTTTGTATGGGGTCCTAACAGAGACAAACTGGCGTGGCAGGTACTTAAAAACCCTACTGACCTGGGAGGTATGGCATTGCCGGATTTCAACTTATATTGCGTCCCAGTTCTTCCAATTGTATCACATAGACAAAACAGACAGAGAGCGGTTCCTCCAGTTAATGTGCCCCAAGTGGGCCAGATGCACGAAAGATTCACTATATGCGATAATAGGCCCCGGAAATGCTGGCTTGTGGAGTGGGGAGAAGGCCTTATTGAGACAATACAGGCGTATATGGGACATCGCTTCTGCCAAGCTGGGGATTCCCCAATATGATTTCACCCCATTATGGCACAACAGGACCCTACTAGAGTTCTGGCGAACCCCAGACGTGGATTGCTGGTCCGCTCATGGGATTACCTACATCATTTAGTCATGCATGGAACCCTAAAAATCTTTCACGCACTCAAGAAGGAATACAATCTTCCTTCCCACATGTTCTACAGATACTTACAGGTCAAACATGCAATCCAAAACCAATTTATACCCTCCCCTCCTCAGCCCACTCCAAATGTAATCATGGCAATAGTCAAAAATACAGACCCTCAAAAACTAATATCCGCATTCTATAACATGCTCTCCACTCCTGTCACAACTAAACTAGCGTATGGCCTTAAGCCTTGCTGGGAAAGGGCTGTGGGACCCATAGAGGACGAGGAATGGGGGGGAAGCGTTGGAACTTTGCAAGGAGGTTTCGCCAAAGCTCTCGGACAGACTGACCCAAACCTATATTATCCATCAGCCATACCTTACGCCTCTTAGCCAGATACAGAAACTCTCAGTCCACTCTGTGCCAAATGTGTGGGAGGGAGACGGGCACTTTCATCCACCTCTTATGGTCATGCTCCAAAATACAGGGATTTTGGACACAGATAGTGAGATTCCTTCATGACGATATGGGCTCTCCAGCCACACTTGACCCAAAAATGTGCCTCCTAGGGCTCATGCCAGACTCAACTGACAGGTACACAAAGGTGGTTCTGCATGAGACACTATTCATAGCGCGTAAGGTAATAGCTAGGAAATGGATGAGGACTTGCCCCCCGAACTTAGCAGACTGGAAGGCTGAAATAAACAACACCCTCCCATATAAAAAATGTATATACACCAATAGAGGATGTCCTGAGAAATACTATAAAATTTGGGACAGGTGGCTGCAGGCGTCAGACCCTCGCACTACGCAGGTAGGTCAATGGCATATGGATCACCAAGCCCATGGGTAACAGCGAGTCACAAAATACTGAAACCATGTACTTATTTATCCCATGTATTCCATGGATACGCCATGGTGTGATGATAAAGACCTGAGATGTGGACACTACTGTTGTTTGAAGTTATGTATGATATGTACCATACCTGAAAATGTACACTGTAGCATGTATGCACTGTAAACAAAATAAAACCTGTTGATTTAAAAAAAGAAAACCTTTAGCCAGTCTGTGTCCCTTCCCGGGATACAACTATTTAGACTAGATAAGTATATCGAAAAGGGGTAAACCTCTCTTTACCAGTAAAAGGAGGTTAAAACAGTTCTCCTTTAATCGTGCAGCCTCTACTATGCCTGGGGCATCTGCCTTTAGGCAGTCTTGATGGTCTCAATCGTCAGGTTCAGGAGAAAGTCCCCAAGGGTAGCACCAGGATCTTGGGGGCAGAAAGCTCATAAAGCAGAACGCTTAGGCCTTCTCATTAAGGAGCACCCCCACTCGTTTGGTTGAGGGGAAAGGTCCTGTGAGTCTCAAAGTCTGGCAGGAACAATGTTAAGAGCAGAGGGATTTCTTTATTTTTATTTTTCTCTAGGTTATATCTAGAGTTTCAAGAGCCCAGATGGCTCAGTCGGCTTTCAATCTGAGGGTTCGGGTCCTGTTTGAGTGCTGCCTATGGGGTCCTTGGGGCTGCTGATGCTGCAGTCTTTATGCAAGAGTGTCCGTCTCCTCAGAGAGTGCTCCTAAGATTCCAAAAAAAAAAGCCTCTGGATTAGCTGTTATCCCAGTCGGTGATTTCAGAGATTCCTTTAGTGGAACAGGGTTTTTTTGCCTCAAATCTTTTAAGGTCCCAGAGCCAAACAGAGAGGTAAGACCCATTCTAGATCTCAGAGATCTGAATCAGCACTTAAACATCCGATCCTTTCATAATTCGATCGGCTGTGTCCATCCTGCAAGGAGGGGAGTTGCATATCGCCATGTGCCAGAGTTTTCCGCTTACCAGAAATCTCTGCGGTTTGAAATATAAAATTATTTTTTCAGTAGTGCCACTGCCATTTGGCTTAGCCACAGCACCACGAGTGTTCTGAAAGATTCTAGCACCTCTTTTATCCAGGTTAAGGGCTTAAGGCATAACGGTTCTAGCCTATTAGAAGGTCTACTTTTAATAGATCATTCAGGCTCCACTCTAAAATCAGAGTCTGATCTCAGCTGTAGATAGCTGAAATCTCTAGGTTGGATTCTCAGCCTAGGAAGATTCTCCTTAAAACCATCAACGAGGTTACTTGGGGGCTGGTTATAGATACCATAAAGAAGATATTCTTACCCCAGACGAGAATCGGTTCCATTGTAGGACTAATTCGACTTATCAGGATAAAGGAAAATTCCCTGCAGGAGATTTTTAGTTGAAATGGTGGCCTCCTTCAGGGCCGCCCTTTATGCACAGTTTTATTCAAGGACTGCTTCAAGACACCATCTTGTCGGTCTGGAATAAAGAAGATTTAGGCCGTGTTTGTTTCCAAGATGCTTGGCTCCCAACAGAGGTCAGAGCTTAAATTGGTGGTTGATATCCAGCAAGAGGGAAAATCTTTATCCTGGAAGGTTTTAACAGATGCCAGCCTTCTAGGCTGGAGAGCAGCCCTGGAAGAAGATTCTGTCCAGGGGAGATGGTCCAGGTTAGAGGACCTTGCCTATCAACTTTTTTGGAAGTTTCAGACAGTACATCTAGCAATAGAATCTTGGCGGTCAGACTATGGGACTGTCCTGACAGAATTCAGTTTGACAGGGCCATGGCGGTGGCTTACATTGATCACCAGGGGAGGCACGAGAAGTCGTGCAGCCCAAAAAGAGGTGAATAATGTTCTAGCTTTGGCAGAACACAACACTCCTTGCCTATCAGCGAATTTTATTTTTCAGGCGTACTACTTGAGACGCCAACAATTATTTCCGGGAGAATGATCTCTTCACCACGACATCTTCCTTAGCAAGATGTCAGATGGGGTACTCTGGACATGGACCTATTCGCGTCCAGATTCATTAATAAGGTCGACAACTTTGTCGAACAAGGGGTCCGCTAGTAGGCGGAACAGACGCATTCGTCGATCCCAGGGGATCAGTTTTCACTGATCTGTGCATTTCCCCACGCCTTCTCCGCAGGATTAAGTAGGAACAAAAGGAGGTGATTCTGGCAGCCCCAACGGGTCCCAGAAGATCTTAATTTATCGAGATCATAAAGATGGCAGTAGGAGTCCTTTGGACTCTGCCATTATAGCCAGACCTTCTTGCACAGGGTCTGGTATTTCATCCTACCTTACGGACAAAGAGTTTAGCAGGTTTGACTGTTGAATCCCACTCTATAAAAGATCATGGGTGATCTCCTTCGGTAGTGTCTGGTTTAACTAATGCCAGGAAGCCGGTTTGCAGAATCACTTACTTTAGAGTCTGGAAGGCATAGGTTTCTTGGTGTGGATCCGGGGATTGGCACCCCAGGAGTTATGTCAATAGGCAGGATTCCGGATTCCTGCATATGGGATCTGAAATGAAGCTGGCTTGACTTTTATCAAGAGCCAGATCCAGGCCGTGTTGATGTCTTTTCCTATGGCCTCTTGCTTCCCACTCTTGGTGCGTAGCTTATTTAGGGGGTAACACTGTTTATTCCCCCTATCAAGGCACCTCTAAATCCTTAGGATTTAAAATTGTTCAAATTCATCATGCATAAGGATGAGGTGGTTTTATGTCCTCATCCTGAATTCTTACCAAAAGTGGTAACATGGTTTCATTTAAACCAAGATATTATTCTTCCTTCTTTCTCCCCAGAAGCCTTAATCTGGGGAAGAGAAAGCACTACATTCTCTTGATGTAGTAAGAGCGATCAGAATATATTTAAAGGTAACCACTCAGGTTCGCAGAACACAGATTTTGTTTGTACTGCCAGAGGGTCCAAGATATGGACAGACAGCATCAGAATCCACCATTTTTCAAATTGATTTGTCATGTGATTGTTCATGCTTCAGCTTAACCACTTCAGCCCCGGACCAATTGTCAGCCTAAGGACCAGAGGTCTTTTTACAATTTCGCACTGCACTGCTTTAAAGAGGAAGTAAACCCTGATGGGTTTACTTCCTCTTTTTTTCCCTGCAAAGGTAAAGCATAATGGACTACTATGCATCGCATAGTAGCTCATTATGTGTCACTTACCTGACACAGGAGCCAGCGAAGTCGCCGCTGATCCCTGTAGTCCGCCGCGTCCATCTTGCTGGTGGCGTCTCGCAGCTCCGACCAATGACAGCGGCGAAGCCGTCACTCCCGCGCATGCGCACGGGAGTCGCGCCTCGCAGCTCCGCCGCTGTCATACGGCGAGGCCGCGATGACGTCACTCCCGCGCATGCGCACGGGAGTCGACAAATTTGGCAAATCCATTCTTGGATTTGCCGCATTTAGTGCGCATGCGCGCCGCTGTCTACGGCGCATGCGCCGTAGACAGCGGTGCCCATTTTCGGGCAAATATCTCCTAAACCATATAGGTTTAGGAGATATTGCTTGGACCTACAGGTAAGCCTTAATCTAGGCTTACCTATAGGTCCAAGTTGTTTGGAAGGGTTTACTTCCTCTTTAACTGGTAATTGCACGGTCATGCAATGTTGTACCCAAACGAAATTTGCGTCCTTTTCTTCCCACAAATAGAGCTTTCTTTTGATTGTATTTGATTGCCTCTGCGATTTTTAGCGATATAAATGGAAAACAGACAGAAAATTTCGAGAAAAAAAGATATTTTCTACTTTTTGTTATAAGAAAAATTGCATAAACTCAATTTTAGTCATATATTTAGGGAAAAATTTATTCAGCCACATGTCTTTGGTAAAAAAAGTCAAGAAGCGTATATTTATTGGTTTGCGCAAAAGTTATAGCGTCTACATACTAGAGTACATTTTCTGAAATTTACACAGTTTTTAATTTATGACTGCCTATCTAATTTCTTGAGGTGCTAAAATGGCAGGGCAGTACAGACCCCCCCCCCCCAAATGACCCCATTTTGGAAAGTAGACACCCCAAGGAAATTGCTGAGGGGCATGTTGAGCCCATTGAATATTTTTTTTTTTGTCCCAAGTGATTGAATAATGACACAAAAAAAAAAGTTTACAAAAAGTTGTCACTAAATGATATATTGCTCACACATGCCATAGTTATATGTGGAATTGCACCCCAAAATATATTCTGCTGCTTCTCCTGAGTACGGGGATACCACATATGTGGGAATTTTTGGGAGTCTAGCCACGTAAGGGACCCCAAAAACCAATCACTGCCTTCAGGATTTCTAAGGGTGCAAATTTTTGATTTCACTCCTCACTCCTATCACAGTTTTGAAGGCCATAAAATGCCAGAATGGCACAAAACCCCCCCAAATGACCCCATTTTGGAAAGTAGACACCCAAGCTATTTACTGAGAGGCATGTTGAGTCCATGAAATATTTTATATTTTGCCACAAGTTGCAGGAATATTACATTTATTTTTTTGCACAAAGTTGTCACTAAATTATATATTGCTCGCACATGCTATGGACATAAGTGAAATTACACCCCAAAATAAATTCTGCTGCTTCTCCCGAGTACGGGGATACCACATGTGGGGGACTTTTTGGTAAACTAGCCACGTACGAGACCCCGAAAACCAAGCACTGCCTTCAGGATTTAAATATAAAACGCTACCAAATCGCAGGGATCAGGCCTGACTCTGCAAACGCTGCAGTTATGTGTTTAGTGTTTTGTAAGTGACAGTGATCGATCGATACTGCACTTGGGTGGGCTGGGCGGAGGGGCAAAACGCAGGTGCCAGCAGGTATCTGGGCTGATCCCGCTAACAAAGCGTTTTTTGGAACCCTAAACTGCTGGGGACGATAGTATAGATCTGATCAGATATTGATCTGTTCAGATTCTATACCACTTCGGGAGGTTTATGCGTGGCGCGTGGGTGTTAGCGGTACTGGCACTAACCTAGCGCTGCCTGGGGCGACACAGACCCTGACCATAAAACCTAATTGATATCACCCGCCGAGTGATCAGGGGGTTAAACCTTTATTGGGTGCCCTGATGCTGTAAAAAGCAAACTAACTAACCAGAGTCACCCGTAACACTTATACGGTGATCACTGGTGAAAGGGTTAACTAGGGGCAATCGGGGTTAAAAGCTTTATTAGGTAGTATATGGGGGTCCCTGGCGCTATATAAAAACCTGACGGGGAACCTAAATAACTGGCTAACCAGCGTCATCAGTGGCACTTACAGTGATCGCTGGTGAAAGGGTTAACTAGGGGCAATCAGGGGGTTAAAATCATTATTGGGTAGTATATGGGGTACCTAGCGCTATAAAAACCTGGCGGTGAACCTAAAAAAATAACTAGCTACCTAGCGGCACCAGTGACACTAATGCAGCGATCAGAAAAATTATCGCTTAGTGACACTGGCAAAAGGGGGTGAAAGGGTTAACTAGGGGCAATCAGGGGGTTAAAACCGTTATTGGGTAGTATATGGGGGTACCTAGCGCTATAAAATCGGGGGGGGGGGGGGATTTGTGTGCCTATGTGTACCTGCATGTCAGTGTAGTGTTTGGTGCACTTACTTTCTATGTTCTCGTCGCAGTCCGGTCAAAAAGACTGCCCCGAGGAGAATGACATCACTTCCTCCCTGCCTGTGTTTACAATACACAGTGGGGGGAAGCTTCTCATTCGCCAGGAGCTATCGAGAGGGGATGGCCAGAAACCAACGGCCATCCCCTCATCCCGGATCGCTCCTGAAGCGAAACGGACCACCGCATCCAGCAGGAGGGGGTCCGATCGGACCCCCACCCGCTGGAAGGCAAGCACGTACATGTACGTGCTTGTGCCTGCCGGTGCCATTGTGCCGACGTACATTGCCATGCGGCGGTCCTTAAGTGGTTAAAGAAGAAAATTCTTCCTTCTCATATTAAGAGCACACTCATCCAGGGCGATTAGTGCCTCTTGGGTGGTGCATCATCAGGCCTCTATGGCTCGGATCTGTAAGGCCGCGACTTGGTCTTCAGTTCATACGTTTATCCGATTTTATCAAATCGATGTTAAAGGTCATGAGGATATTGCCCTTGGGTACAGCATATACTGCAGGCTGCAGTACGAGTCCTCTGGCCTCCTGTTTTTTGTTCCCCCACCCCCCTTCAGTTGCCATTGCTATGGGACATCCCACATAGTTATTACTATGGCTCTGTGTCCCCTGATGTAAGAAAATAGGATTTTTAAAACGGCTTACCTGTAAAATGCTTTTCTTTGGTGTACATCAGGGGACACAGAGGTCCCTCCCTTCTTCTTATACACTTGTATTGCTTGGCTACAAAACTGAGGACTCCCAGTAATGGGAGGGGTTATATGGGGGAAGTACATGCCTTAAGGGGCGTGCCAGTGTCCAGCACCTGATACCCCGATATAACCCACATAGTTATTACTATGGCTTTGTGTCCCCTGATGTACATCAAAGAAAATTATTTTACAGGTAAGCTGTTTTAAAAATCCTAGTTTTTTTTTTTCAAAATTTTCCATTTTTTTTTGTTTAGCAAAAAAAAAAAAATCCCAGCAGTGACTAAATACCACCAAAAGAAAGCTCTATTTGTGGGAAAAATTTTAAAAATAAAATTTGGGTACAGTGTTGTATGACCGCACAATTGTCATTCAAAATAGGTCAACGCTGAAAGCTGACAATTGGTCTGGGCAGGAGGGGGGGGGTTTAAGTGAGCAAGTTAATTGGTTAAATTAAAAATCCACCGGACTTCTTGTTTACACAATATGCCAAATTTGTCCCCACCTCTAGGAAGTTTATTTTTTCAATACTTTGAATGGTGAAACTGGACGTGTCCTTTAAATGAACATCATTCCTGTGACGAGGAATGTAGGTGGCATGTCCCTTTTCTATATCATAGAGGTGATAGAGAAGATGATCCCTTAATCTGCAGGTGGTCCTGCCTACATATTGAATAGAACAAGTACTACACGTGATAACATAAACAATGTAATGCGTATTGCAGTTTATGAAAGACTGTATTTGATATGATTTACCCGTAGAGGTGAATGTAACAGTGTCCCCCCTTTTATGAAGGGACAATATGTTCAAGACTGACCACCTCATCTGTATGTTCCTTTAAACTGTAACCAATATGCAGTATGTTTTTTTTTTTACTGAGATGGAGGCTAGGGGACAACAATCCATCTAAAGAAGGTGCTCTCCTTGATACCGTGCATATGCAATTCCTTAAAATCCGAGAGTAAATGTGGTCATTAGACAATACCGGTAGATATTTAGTGACTATCTTTTTGACCTTGTGAAATTCAGCACTAGCACTAGCGGCACATTCAGCAGAAAGGCAAAATGATGGCACTGAGATGGCGCATCAAAAAAGATGTGTGCCTAATGAATACTATTCACAACACCTCTACTGTCATGGTACACACAAAAGGTGGAAAAGACATAATGAAACCCCAAGTCGTCATGGACTACAACCATACTATGGGAGGTGTTGACTGAGCTGACCAGGCCTTGACTTTTTCCCCAGCCATTAGAAAGCAACAAAAAAATATAAAAAAAAATCTTCAGGCACCCTTCTGGAGCAGTGCCTGTGGAATGCTTTCATTCTTCTAAAAAAAAAAAGTGTGACAAGCCTGTTGTTCATGCGGACTTTTGTTTGGAAAGTTGCCGAACTTATATTTCTCAAGCACCAAACCCCAACTACTGTAAATAGATCTGGACATCATGCTGCTGATGTTGTGAACCCAGAACACCTGACTGGTCGGCACTTTATGGACCACATTCCACCAACGGAAAAGAAGGCAGCACCCACAAGCATGTGTGTGGTTTGCTGCTCTAAGCGTGACGACACTGGAAGGAAAATCGGAAAAGAAACCAGGTTCTACTGTCCTGACTGTTACGTCGGACTTTGTGCTGTACCATGTTTTAAAATTTTCCATACCCGGGACGTTTACCGAAGCAATATGACTACCAATATTGCACCCTTGTTTGGCAAAAAAAATTCAGTGTTTTTGATTATATTATTTACTAAAATGTATTGAATAAAAAGTATTATTATTATTATTTATAGTTATTTATTATAATTTATGATTTTTATTATTTTAAGATGAAGATCTGTCGACAACCTGGATGAAATGTAGGTTTCTTCCATATGTAAACTTTATCTGTATCATAATCAATTTGGTCTCTGAGAAGTTTTTCTTTTTTAGTGGCAATAACACCCCTTTCTAATTTATCCAACTTTCTATTGAGTTGGCCATCGAGATCTGAAAAGCCGGGTCTGTTTTGTTGTTCCGTAAGCTCTCTTTGAATGAGGGCCATTTCACTTTGTATACGATCCAGCTCTTTTTTCTTAAAATCAACAATGATTTTCATTGATTTAAAAGAGCATGTGGAAAGGGTGTTGGTCCATTCTAGCTTGGATTCCTCATCAGAAAATTGGAATGTGGGGAATTTCTTAATACCGGGGGGCTGAGAAATTTGCTCTAATGTTAGATATTCAGTGAGACAGTTGACATCCAAAAAGGCTTTAATTTCTTTGGTCATTGTCAACTTTGTCTATGTGAAAAAGTTGTGACATTTGGGCAGCTAAATAGTACTTGAAGTCTGGTAAAGCCATACCGCCAAGATCTGTGGGATTTTAATTTACTCCAAGGAAATTTATGTCCGATATTAGCCCATATAAATGACTTAAGTATTGCTTCCATAGATTTTAAATGCCTAAGCACCAAGTACACTGGTGAGTGCCAAATCATGTATAAGATTTTGGGCAATATTACCATTTTCACAAGATTTATTCGTTGAGTTTTTTGTTTAAGCATCTCAAAGAAGGGTAAAGAAAAATAAAGGGCCGAGAAGGGGGCTGGGGAGTCACCAACCCCTGGGACTTTTAGGGTATCAAATCATAAAATTGACAAAAAAATTTAAATAAAATAATATAATTTTATTAATGTTATGCAAAGAAATAATATAGATTAAACATTCATAAAAACAATAATTTTGCCCATTAATGCATAAACAGGCGTATTATCAAAGTTGACCAAGATTTCAATTAACCATACAGGAAAAACGAAGAGAAAAGCTGCAATCATTCAACATGTTTCGCCCAAATCGGGCTTCTTCAGGGAAGTTATTTAAGCAGCCAGAGAATTAGCACTAAAATGATAAAAATATAACATGAATGTTACAATAAATCAATGCATAGGGTAAAGATATTCTTACAATGGTCCAAAAGGGGATAGAAAATACAGTAAAGTATAAAATTGTTCAAACATTTGGTAAATGCATGTATTAAATCCAATATTGACTGTAAAGTAAATACAATTATGCATAGTATCTCGCCAAAGTCGCCAGAGACTCCCTGTATCAGTAATGAATTTTCATAATATCATTAGAAAAACGATTGAAGTACAGCATAGGGTCTATATTTTTTTTTTATATATATATATGTAATGAGAGAGTAACTCTACGGAATCCGCAATGGTAATTACCTGGGTAATTTCATTGAATCAATAAGACTGGCGAAAAGTTCTGAAAAAATTCAGTGGTGTGTCAGGATAATCCAAGAATAAGGATGTTTTTAATAACAGTTAAAGATATTGGGAATTGATACTGAAAGAAAAAATAAGATTGAATTAAAGAAGGACATAAATAAACAATACGGGAGCCAAAGCATACAGACCTCCTGCAGGATCTACCATATAGAGATCCCCAGCGAGGTCTGACTTGAACAGTTGGGGCGGTGGCAGCTGGATATAAGATAGCCTACCTTTTCACTGCACAATATTATATCCAGCTGCCACCGCCCCAACTGTTCAAGTCAGACCTCGCTGGGGATCTCTATATGGTAGATCCTGCAGGAGGTCTGTATGCTTTGGCTCCCGTATTGTTTATTTATGTCCTTTAATTCAATCTTATTTTTTCTTTCAGTATCAATTCCCAATATCTTTAACTGTTATTAAAAACATCCTTATTCTTGGATTATCCTGACACACCACTGAATTTTTTCATAACTTTTCGCCAGTCTTATTGATTCAGTGAAATTACCCAGGTAATTACCATTGCGGATTCCGTAGAGTTACTCTCTCATTACATATATATAAAAAAAAATATATAGACCCTATGCTGTACTTCAATCGTTTTTCTAAAGATATTATGAAAATTCATTACTGATACAGGGAGTCTCTGGCGACTTTGGTGAGATACTATGCATAATTGTATTTACTTTACAGTCAATATTAGATTTAATACATGCATTTACCAAATGTTTGAACAATATTATACTTTACTGTATTTTCTATCCCCTTTTGGGCCATTGTAAGAATATCTTTACCCTATGCATTGATTTATTGTAACATTCATGTTATATTTTTATCATTTTAGTGCTAATTCTCTGGCTGCTTAAATAACTTTCCTGAAGAAGCTCGATTTGGGCGAAACATGTTGAATGATTGCAGCTTTTCTCTTCGTTTTTCCTGTATGGTTAATTGAAATCTTGATCAACTTTGATAATACGCCTGTTTATGCATTAATGGGCAAAATTATTGTTTTTATGAATGTTTAATCTATATTATTTCTTTGCATAACATTAATAAAATTATATTATTTTATTTACATTTTTTGTAAATTTTATGATTTGATACCCTAAAAGTCCCAGGGGTTGGTGACTCCCTAGCCCCCTTCTCGGCCCTTTGTTTTTCTTTTCATAATTACTGGGACGTGGTATCCGTGCCGTTCAGATTCCTTCTCTCAAATATAAACTTTTTTTCTTAATGTCTATCTCAAAGAGGGGTGTTATATGAAGCTGTATTTGAATAGCCGCATTGAAAAGAATTTGGACTTTCTTGCTGTTTGTGGTCTGCTGGCTCCTTCTGTTTAAGGAAACAATTCCTAACTTCCCATTGCTCTGAAAGAGACTTTTAAAGTTTACAACAGCGGTATAAGTTTTAATACCACAATAGAGCTCACACTTGCCGTGCCTGTGCTGCTGTTGGGGCTTTGGAGGTGTTCAGGAGGGACCCGGCGGTGCCGATCGGGGTCACTGGTGTCAGGCTGCGGTTCAGCAGTCTTCTCTCCCCCTCCTCGCTCTCTGCTCCTTGTGGTTGAGGTGCTGGTCGGTCTCGGTCTTCATAAACAGCTGAGTCCATTGTGGCTTGTGGGAGTGGGCAGTGCTCATGAGTGTCCTGACTACCGGAGCTCTCAGATTGACTTGGGAAGAGACACTGGCGCTTGTGCTGCCTTCTGCCTGGGGACCAAGCAGAGGATCGTCCATCATTGGTAAAAAAACTGTAAAAAATTGTCAGAAGAATTCATAATAAAAACAGGAACTCGGCTAAATTCAAAAAATAAGAACTTTAAAGAAAAACTTGGGGGGAAAAAAACTGCGATATAAAAAAAAACATAGAAGCAGAAAAGGACAGGAAAGGAGGAAAGAAAAAAAAAAACTATATACATAAAAACTAAACAAAGTAAAATAAACCAAGAAATAAATAATCAAGGAGACAACAGGAAGAAAGAGGAATGGAGAGAAGAGGGGGTAACAGAGCACCCAAAATATGGAAAGAGGGGCAGGGAACTTTTAATACTGATGCAAGAGGATAGCGGAATTCCCCAAACACAAAGTTGTAAATCCACAAAAGAAGCCGCAGTTGCAGAACTCACAAAATATGCATGGCCGTTAAAAGACGGGGAAAATAAAGTGTCACAATACATGGCAGGTGAAGAATTGGAAGCTTATTGCACTAATACAGCCAATATGCATGAACGCTCAGAATACTCGGCTCAAAAGACAAGTGAAGTGAAAAAGATGGATAAGAGTGTAAAATTAACACCAATAGAGAGCCTACATTTTTTTTTTTTTTTTTTTTTTTTTTTTTGCCACATCAGTGTTTCTATACCAGAGACTAGGTTCAGCTTGTCGCTCACTCGTGTCTCATTCTCAATTCCACATCATCGTGGCGTATTTAGTTGTACAAATATTTGACTTAGTGTAAACACATAAAAATTTTGTGTCCTTTAATTTAAATACAAAGGTAATAAAAAACCCCTAGTGTTTGTAGACTACCCATCGTGCCGATATCTATTGTCCTGGTACCTCATATCTAATACAAATTTCCCTCTCCCTACTCCCCACCTCCACCCCCCCCCCTTATCCCCAGCTCATAAGAAGACATACTAAACAGTTAAATACATAGTAAGAATAGGTGGTAGAGATATACAAGCTAGAGGGCACTTGTTCTATCACAGTTACTTATAGGGGAATCCCTAGTTTTCCCAATCCAGAGCCCCATATCTTTTTGAACTCCTTACCATTACCCTGCTTAAGAAAGAAAACCCTTTCATTACCAATATTTTTTCTTATATTGGCCAACCATATTTCTGGTAGTGGGCTAGAGTGTGCTTGCCAGTTCTGGGCAATTAACTTCCTTGCCTGGAAAAGGCATCTAGTAACTGGTGCAAATATATTTTTAGAGATATTATATCCCTCCGGTATAGCCAACAAGCAGGTCCTCACTGTTGCCTTTAATGTCAACCCGAAGATCTCGTTCACATGATCTATAACTCGTGTCCAGTATCTAAAAAGTTTCGGGCACCTCCAGAACATATGAATGAAATCTCCAACCTGCCCGCATCTGGGGCACTGATCATTATCCCTCCATCCCATTTTAAGCATTTTCCTAGGTGTATAATATACCCGGTGAAAAAAGAAGAGTTGAGAAGCTTTCTGTGACGGGGAAATAGAAACCTTGGTTCCCTGTTCCATTATCCAATCCCAATCGGGTATGGACACTGGACCCACATCACTTTCCCATTTCATTTTACTTTTAATCATACCGCTTCGATCTAGCAATTTGTCCCCCAGCCTAGCGTATATAAGCGTAATCAAGCCTTTGAGCGTATCTCGAGACATGATTTGAGATATCACCGGGACCTGGATCAACTGTATCTCCTGCGATCTAAATTGGGCCTGAATTGCGTGTCTGATCTGGAGATATTTGTAGAATGAGCGGTTTGGTAGAGAAAATTCAGATCTTAGGTCAGAAAATGATCTAATAGCTGAGCCCTGAACAATTTGCTCTAACCTATGTATCCCTTGAGTTTCCCATTCCCTACATCTTTCCACTTTAAATAGCTCGTCTAGGTTTCTATTATCCCATAAGGGGGCCAACACGGATATCTTCTGGTATCCTAGTAAGGCCTTAACTGTTTTCCATAGTTTAACTGCCTGAGTAATTGTTGGGCAGTGCATATTAAATGAGTTTGCCTCCAGCGCCTCCACAAGCATCTTGTGCGGACAGCCTAGCATTAACAGCCTATGGCAGGGATTAGCTTCACTTATTGCCCTTGCTCCAGCTAAATGCTGTAGCTGGGCCGCTAAGTAATAGAGTCTAGGATATGGGATCGCCAACCCCCTTTGTTCCAACGGGAGCTGCAAGGTCCGTAAGCTAATCCTCGAGGGGCCCTTTTTCCATATAAGAAGTCTAAATAAGGATTCTATTTTCTTAAACCATCCTTCCCCTATCCATATTGGTGAGTTATGGAGGAAGTACAAAATTTGAGGGAGCCATACCATCTTGACCAGATTGCAGCGGCCCGCCATCGAAAGGGGGAGGCGACTCCAGATATCAGCCTTTTGTTTTAATTTTACTAGGAGAGGAGATAAATTGTCTTCCAGGTAAGAGTTTACGTCCCTAGTAATCCACACCCCTAAGTATTTAAACTTCTCAACCTGTTTCAGATTCTGAATCTCTTGAGGGGCGCAAATTAACCCCGGTTCCAGCGGCAACAAAGCGGATTTATCCCAGTTAATAGTCAATCCTGATATGAGACCAAATTCTCTAATTATCTTCATTGCCGTTTTCACCGAGGCCTGAGCATCCCCCAGGAAAAGCAGGATGTCATCAGCAAATAATGCAATTTTTTCCTCTACCTGTCCTCTCCTAAATCCCTGTATATCAGGGCTAGCCCTAATAGCGATGGCTAATGGCTCCACTGCCAAGACAAACAATAAGGGGGAAAGGGGGCACCCCTGCCTTGTACCTCGTTCCAATAAGAAGGTCTCAGAAAGCTCATTATTAATTTTAATTTTCGCTCTTGGGTCTGTATAGAGCAGTTTTATCCATTTAAGAAAGTTTGGTCCGAACCCAAATCTAATAAGCACTTTAAATAAATATTCCCATTCAAGGCTGTCGAATGCTTTGGCTGCATCCAGAGTCAAAATTGCTCTGGGGCCTCCATTATCTACTGGAATCTGGGCATTCAAAAGCAGTCTACGGATATTGATACTAGTAGATCTATTCGGGATAAAACCCGATTGGTCAGGGTGGATAAGCTTGTGGACAATTCTTTTTAGACGTGTTGCAAGCACTTTTGCTAATATTTTAACATCCGATCCCAAAAGCGAGATCGGACGATATGAGGCCGGGTCCAATGGGTCTTTATCCTCTTTAGGAATCACCACTATCGTGGCTTCCATCATCGAGGAGGGCAAGTCTCCACACTGCAAGGACTGCTTCAATGTCTCCAATAGTTGTGGGAGCAGGACCTCCCCATATCTCTTATAGACCTCGATTGGTAAACCATCGGGTCCTGGTGCTTTTAGGTTAGGCATCTCTGTCACCGCTCTTTGGAGTTCCTCGATAGTAATTGGGGCCTCCAAAACTGCTAAGTCTTCTGCTATTACTGTTGGCATATTCAGATTCCCCAAAAAGCCTGCCATAGCTCCCCCTTCACTTCCTCCTTGGGATTTATATAGTGAGCTATAGTAATGATAAAATATGTTATTGATACTGGATGGTTCAGAAGTGATCTCTCCCTCTAGGGTTCTAATTGATATCGCTGAGGGTGACGTATTTACTTTAACCAAAAATGACAGCATTCGCCCCACTCTTTCTCCCTCCCCAAAATTTGCTTGCTTCTGCAGTATGCGTCTATTGTCCATCTTATACCTAATAATTGTCTTAAATTCTTGCTGTTTATCCAGCCAAGCCTTCTGTGTAGTAGGATTCGGATTCATAATGTACTGTCTTTCTGTCTCTAATACCGCCTTGGTAGCTTCCTCTTCCTGTTTTTTCATCTCGGCCCTACTTCTGGCGATTTGTTGAATAAAAAGACCTCTTAAAAAGGCCTTTAAAGAGTCCCAGATGACCCCCACTGATGCTGTGCCCATATTAACCTCAATGAACTCCTTTAACATGGTTGTCACCCGATCCGTATCCTTCATTAATTCCAACCATACGGGGTCCAGTTTCCATTGGCCAGAATATTGTTTCTTAGCTACACAAAGTGTCAATATTAGGGGGGAATGGTCCGAGACTCCTCTCGGGCCATATTCTACCTCATCCACTCGTGACATCGCACTGTTGTTAACCAAAGCCATGTCGAGTCTTGATAGTGTAGAGAAAGTTGCGGAGTAACAAGAATATTGTCGCTCCCCCGGGTGCCGAGTGCGCCATGCATCGCATAGGCCAGCTTCAAGTAGGAAACGAGCTAGCCTCGTTTCCTCTTTCGCCGTTGGTGTTTTTCCAGTTGGAAACCTGTCCAAGGATTTGTCCAGGACCTCATTAAAGTCCCCCACTGCTATCACCGGGGTATCAGGTTTATCTATTACAAAGGCTAATAGCTTGTATAAAATCTCCAGTTTAGCTGGAGGAGGGACATATATGTTGGCTATCACGTAGGGACTATTTTCAATTTGACAATATAAAAAAATATACCTACCCTCTACATCTATACAGCTATTATAGCAAGAGAAACGAATCGCCCTGTCAACAAGGATGCTAACCCCTCTTGCATAGGTTGAGAATATGGAATGGAACTGGGTCTGGAATTTCCGACCTTGTAGGCACCGAATCGTATCGCCCGTTAAGTGAGTCTCCTGAAGGCATAATAGTCCGGGTCCTTTACCCTCTAAAGCTGACAGGACCACTTTTCTTTTGGTCGGGTCTCCCAGGCCCCGCACATTCCATGATACTATCCTAATTCTTTTCCCCTGCATCCCTACTTAATAACCTAACAATTGGGCAGTTTTGAAAATAACAGAAAAAACGGTGAAGAAAGTGTATAAATATATTAATACCAGAAAAGAGAAAAAAAGAAAGGAAAGAACCTTCCCCTCCTCTTCCCTTCCCCTTCATCTTACATACGTATACTCTATATAGTGCATACCATTTTCTCCCTTCCCCTCCTAGATAGTGCATCTCCAAGCTTATGTATCTTTGTATTATTTTTATTATCATTCCCTCACCCAAATTTGTATATCCTTGTATTACTTTTATTGTCATTCCCTTACCCCGCCCTCCCTTCCCAACTCTCCCACCCAAATATTTGTGTACTTGTGTTATTTTTATTGTTGTTCCCTTTCCCCTCCTTCCCACCTCAACTCTCCCCCCTCCCCTTTCCCCAACCTCCCTCTCCCGCCCCCCTCGCCCCCCCCTCCCTTTTTACCGAACTCCCTCTCCCACCCCCCTCGCCCCATAGGGCTACCCCCCAGGGGTACAACTGTGATTTTCTTGCAACACTCCCACCACTCACACATACCAAACCTACTCGGTGCTCTCACCCCAATTTTCCACCCACTCATGGGAACCCTTTATCCCCCACTACAAATACCCACTTATACTCCACGCACCCTTACTGCGCAACCCCTACCCCCCACTCATATTGTGCATAATACCAATGTAACAATTTTCAACAAACTTACCCCTTATTCCTATCCCCCCCCCAAAAATATATACCCCCGAATCCCTTGAAAACCACCCAACTGCCCTGTAACATATATTTATAGGTCTTTTTTACTTGCATCTAACCATTGGGATGCTTCCTCTGGGGTATTGAAAAAGAGCGTCTTTCCTAATGCAGTCACACTTAAGCGGGCTGGATAAAGGAGTGCATATTCTAACTTATATTTAACCATTTCTCTTTTTACTGGTATAAATTCAGCTCTTCTTTTCTGGAGGTCAGGAGAGAAATCGGGGTACAAAGACACCCTAGCTCCCTTAAACCTAATGTCTCCTCTCATTCTGGCCTCTCGCAGCAGAGACACTTTATCCTGGTAATTAAGAATTTTAAGCATTATAGGCCTAGGACGCTCCCCCATATGGCGGGTTTTTCCCGGGGTACGATGTGCCCGTTCTATTGCGAATATTGGGGTAAATGTTTCCGCCCCGAAAAGTTCTCGAAACCACCCCTCCAGAAAACCTATTAGATTAGTCCCCTCGCAATGTTCAGGGAGACCTAGCACCCTAATATTATTTCTTTGATTCCTATTCTCCATCTCGTCGAGTTTATCCGCTTGTGTAGTGAAGGGGAGGTGTGGCCGGATGTGAATGGGAGTGAAGACGTGTGAGGAGTGAGAGCATGGAGCTGCTCTCCCGCTCCCCACCCTGCCTACCTTGAGTTCTTCGCTCCACCTGGATCCTGTGTGCCCCGGGCTGCCTGGCGTTGCTTGGAGGCTCCCCTGTGCACTGCCTTTTCTGTGGCTTCCATGCCCCATGCTTGGGCGGAGATCCCCTACCTGAGTCGAAGTGCTTGCTGCTGCCGGGGCTCGGAGTACGGGGCCGCTGTTGCTGATGGGTGGTTGGTGGAGAAGGGGCCGAGAATCTCGCTGAAATCTCGCGAGATTACGAACGGCTCCCGGGCTCCCGTAGTACTGCTGCGCTTTTCGTTCGGTTTGAATCAGGCGCGCGGACTCGTGCGGCGTGTCGTGCGCCCCAGGAGCTGTACGGCGGGCTGGGCAGGTGAGAGGGGGTGCCTGTAAAGAGCTACCTCTTCCCCTCTTACTCGCTGGTTTCTATCCTTCTCCTGTTTACCTGCCAAATACGGAAGGTGAGATGAGTGGCATTTAAATGTAACTGTACCGACTGCCTAACCTCATGGGGAAGTGAGGGGAAGATCTGGATGTCCTGTATACTCTTCTTACGGATCCATGGATTATGCACCAGCAACTGAGATAAGTGTTTCTCCTTCTTCGGGTCTTTAATTATTATTGATGTGAACTACTGACCTGGTTTGCCCTACTCTGAATATACATTGTGAACACACTGTGAATACATGCATATGTTTGCAAATATAAATAACTCATTATAGGGCGGTGAGTCTCTCGCTATTGAGTCATTTGCTGAGGCTGGAAGTTAGGAGTTAATCAGCATCGTCCCCCTATGATAAGCAGTATTATCTATACTTTTTTTTTTCTTCTCTTCTTCTGTGGGATATAACTATCTTTTTATTATTTGATTAGCTGATAAGCAGAAGCCGTCAATTTGTAAGGTGGGTCTTTACGTGGCTACTTAATCCAATTATGTCGAGAAAAAGATCCCCTGAGGAACAAATACCCTTAGAGGGTCAACAAATTACTCGTGCCGCCAAGGATAAAACTAATCAAATGGCGGCAGCATCAGCAGCGGCAAAATTGGAGCGCTACGCCCATTCTGGCCCAGTCTCACCCAGTAATTCAAGCACTCAGCGAGGAGATTTACATAATAAAGATACTAAGAACTTATCTGCTGATAGAAGGAGCCAAGGCCAGTCTCTGGCCAACCCCATTTTACCAGCTGCTAAATTGGGGGGCAATAAGGGAGGGGGGGAGGAAAATTATCAATAGCAACAATAAATTCGGAAACAACGCTAAGCAGCTCCCATGCAGTGATGCCGAGTAATGCGGATGAGGAACCCACATTAAGAGACATTTTGAACGCAATTAAGGAATGCAAAAACTCGATATCCAATTTTGATGAACAGCTAAAATATATAAAGGAGGAACTATTGTCCATGAGACAGGAGTTGAATAGGACTATACTAAGAACTACCGAGCTTGAGGAACGCATGGGTGCAATGGAGGATGAGTTGAGGCCTATGAGGCTGGAAATTGATTCATTTAAAAAAGCAGCCACTACACAAGCGGATAAACTCGAGAGCCTACATTACTAGATGTGTTAAAAGCAATACAACAGTCCCAGAGCCTCAGAGGTAATCTGACTGGACAAGTACAGGAGCTCAAAGAAGAATTTATTTTTCTTGGCCAAGACGTACAGAAAATAAGGGAGAGAAAGTCTGTTTTGGAAAACCTGCATCAAAGAAATAGAGGATTCAACGCAGCCATTGGGCAAAGATGTTACCGAAGCAATGAAAAAATTTGAAGCTAATGCTCATAAGTTGAAAGATCTCAAATCGTTTGACATAACATAAGGCTGGTGGGCCTCCCCGAGCATTCTGAGGGAGCAAACCCAACAGAACTCATAGAAACATGGATTTGGGAGACAATTGCAAAATATCTTATTATGTCTTTCTCAGTTGAAAGAGCACATCAAGTACCAAGTAGGCCACTACTTGCAGGAGCCCCCCACAGCCATTCCTACGACTTCTTAACCAACAATATATTAATGAGGGAATTAAAAGGAAAAAGAGGAGGGGAGGGAAAAGTGAGAGGGGGAGGATGGGAAAATGTAACAGGTAGAACAAGTATTGATAGGACTATAAATGAGACGATGACTAAAAATAAGTAACAATGTCAAAGTCCCTGATGGTAAAAGGGGAGAGAAGAGGGGAAAAAGGGATAGGATACCAACAAGACAAAGATCATATTCTTAGAAGACCTAGAAATTTCAAGTAAGTTATGTTTAATGGAACTAAAATTATGTTCTGTCTGAACTTTTCTCCTGACGTTCAAATACAGCGGGCTAAATTTCAAGCTGTAAAAAACAGGCTGCAGACCCTGCATCTGTCTTATTCAATGCAATATCCTGCTAAATTAAAGCGGGAGTCCACCGGGACTCCGCGTTTTTTTTTATTTTTATTTTTTAAAGCCAGCTGCTACAAATACTGCAGCTGCTGACTTTTAAAATAGTGACACTTACCTGTCCAGCGCGCCCGTGATGTCGGCACCCGAAGCCAATCTCTCGATCGTCTCTCAGGTGCTGCCGCCGCCATCTTGGGTATGGGAATCAGGAAGTGGAGCCTTTCGACTTAATTTCCCGGTTCCCTACTGCACATGCGCGAGTCGCGCTGCGCAATAAGGATGGACCCGCTGCCTCTGGAATCTGTGTGTTTCCCAGCAGGCAGCGGGGGACTTTCGGAAAGGGGCGTAATCTACGCCCCTTTCCGCAGAGAGCTATCCCGGAAGTGGGTGCAGATACCTGTACTGTACAGGTATCTGCACCCCCCTCCCCCCTGAAAGGTGCCAATTGTGGCTCCGGAGGGGGGGAGGGTTCCGATGAGCAGAAGGTCCACTTTAGGGTGGACCTCCGCTTTAAGAATATAGGCAAAAGATGCAGTATTTTTTTTTTTTACAAGCCACAGACAGCTGTTGAATGTCTGGATGGGCACTGTGGTTAGAGCAGTGGGGAGGGGGTTGGGGAGTGGGAGGATGGGAGGGAGTTGAATATATATATTTTTTTTTTCCCCTCCCTCCCTTCTAGAGGAGTATCTATGTTGCTAGTAAACAAATTGGATTTCTCCCATAGGCAGGTCCAAATGGATACAAAAGGGCACTATGTTTTTTCTGTACTGCACATTGTACAGAAAATCATACTCCCTAGCTATCATATACACACACATGTACCTCCATCTTATTCCTCAGTGGTATTTAAAGAGCTATTGAACTTCACGTCTGGCTAAATGGAAGCTTCCTGGTTAATAGGAGATTTCAATAATTATCTTAATCCTTCCTTAGATGGATTTAGTCTGGATACAACTCCAGGAAATTCAGTATGTATCCCCTTTTCTGGATACATTTGGGAGATAGGCCTTATGGATGTCTGAAGAATGCTTCATCATATAGAGAGAGTATTTTCCTGCTTCCCTAGCACCCATGGGACTTTATCTAGAATAGACATGACATTGGTTACATTAACAATGCTACCTGTCATATCTGAATTTACACATGCAGCTAGAGGATTATCGGATCAATCCCCATTGGTTCTTAAGTTGAATTTAAATGTAACACATACCAGTACTTTATGGAAAGCCAACCCTTATAAAAAGGTAATCTCGACACAAAACAACGTGGTCAATAGATGCCCCTTATTGGTTTGACTTTTTTCCTTCAAAACAGAAAATAAAACTTGATATTTTGACTTATAGCACTATTAATACGTCCACTGTATCGTCACAGATCTATTAAAATTAGAGTTGAGTGGACACCTGGATGTTCGGGTTCGACGAGTTCAGCCGAACTTCGGAAAAAAGTTTGGGTTCGGGACCGAACTTGACCCCGAACTCCATTGAAGTCAATGGGGACCCAAACTTTTTTAAATGGCTCTAAAAAAGTAATGGAAAGGGCTAGAGGGCTGCAAATGGCAACACAATGTTGTTAAGAGCATGGCAAGTGCTCTGCAAACAAATGTGGATAGGGAAATAACTTAAAATAACATAAAATAAATAAATAAAAAAAGAATACATGCTGGAGGCCCCCTTCTCAGAAGAAGAGGTACAGGAAGTGATTAAGAACCTCAGAAACTCAACAGCACGATGCCACACATATGGTGGGAATGCCCCAGAATACGCCCTTTCTGGAAAAAATTATTCAGTTTAATGGATAAGTTAGTGGGAAAATAAAATACTTTGAAATAAAAAAAATGTAAATTATAATCTTGACCTAGGAGGACGAGGTCCATATGAAGTAGGAGGTTGAGGTGGCGGTGTAGGTGGAAGCGGTGGAAGAGGACGACGAGGTAGCCAACACTGTGTGGCAACACGCAGGTAAAATCACCTGGTTGTATCCAGGATGGGAAATGTGTGCCCTATATTCAGGCTTTATGCAGACTTTTACAATTAGAGGGGAAGAGTTAATGAGCCCAGCTGAAGTAAGTGGGCTCATTAAGACCTCTACAAAAAACCCCAGCATGCTTAGGGAGATGCTCCATCCTGGAACCAGTTTTGTGTTGTATAGACTGGGGAGTGTGACACCTGTTCTGTGCGGTGAGTTAACGCCTGTGTGGCAAATCTCTACAACAGAGACAGGGACTGGTGCAGCACAAGGCTGCACTCAGTTGTTAGACAGGGAATCTAAGTGTGTAATTAGAGGTCAAGCTGACCAGGATTTATTTTCATGTTTTATTTTTTGTTTGGCTGTTATATGTTTCACTGCATGTAGCATAAATAAACTGCATCTTTTGTTTTTTGCACCTACAACGCTGTCTGCTGTGCCTGATTTTGTGTTGTGAACCCATCCAGGGGGTCACACACACCCGCTGCCGAGCTAACCCCTCACAACTGGTTCAAAAATACAACAATGGCTGGGTAAGCTGGTGATGTGTCGAATTCTGTCCCCCGTCGGATAGTGTCCGCACTGTACTGCGCTTGCTCAGTATGTAGGACAAGGGGAAAATCGAAAATCTCCGAAGATGAACGGTGCTGCTCGGTGAGTCCAGGTTTAAGCCACACCATCCAAGGTTCAATCTGAGTGAAGCGAGGGCCGTGCCCGAAGCATGGTGAGCGAAGCAAGCCCGTGAGGGCCCCTGTTACTATGTGCTACCATATGTCCACTTGGATGGTGGGGCTTAAACCTGCACTCACTGCAAAGGCGCCATTCATCTTCTGAGATTTTTGGAATCTCCTTGTCCTCGGGCTGGACACTATCCGATGTTCAGACAGTTTGTCAGAACACCGGTATACAGGTCTATTCTGCACATGGTATGGACAAGTCCTGTGGGATCCATGCCTGGTTCATTTTAATGAACGTGAGCCTGTCCACATTGGCTCTGGAAAGGCGGCTGCGCTTGTCTGTGATAACGCCCCCTGCCGTGCTAAATGCACGTTCAGATAATACACTGGCTACAGGGCAGGCCAGCACCTCCAAGCGTAAAGGGCAAGCTCAAGCCATGTGCCCAATTTGGAGACCCAGAAGTTGAAGAGGGCAGACCCGTCACTCAGTACGTTTAAGCGTGTGCACACATACGTTCTATCTCAGCTGGTGGTGCTGGTTCTTGTGGCGTGCTGACAAAGCTTTTCCACATTTCGGCCATGCTAACCCTGCCTTCTAAAGGTGCTGGCATTGCCCCGGTTGCGCTGGCGACCTCTTCCTCCTCCTCCTGCCTTCGCCTTGTGCTTCCACTGTACCCCCGCTGTCAGGTGGGAAGGCCACCAGCAGCATGTCTACCAGCGTGTGCTTTTACTCGCGCATCTTGCGATCACGCTCCAGTGAGGGAATTAAGGATGGTACGTTGTCCTTGTAACAGGGATCCAGCAGGGTGGCCACCCAGTAATCAGCACCAGTTAGAATGTGGGCAACTCGGCGGTCGTTGCGGAGACACTGCAGCATGTAATCGCTCATGTGTGCCAGGCTGCCCAGAAGCAACGAAAAGCTGTCCTCTGTGGGAGGTGTATCGTCTGTGTCCTCTGTATCCCCCCAGCCATGCACTAGTGATGGCCATGAGCTGGTCTGGGTGCCACCCTGCTGTGAACATGGTTCCTTCTCTTCCATCTCCTACTCCTCATCCTCCACCTCGTCATCCTCCAGAACTGTGCCCTTGCTGCCGGACAATTGTGTACCTGGCGTTTGTTGGTGGAACCCACCCTCATAGCCACTTGTGAATGACTGCCCTGAAAGCCTTGGAAATGATCCCTCTTCCTCCTCCTCCTCCTGTGCCACATCCTCTTCCATCATCGCCCGAAGCGTTTTTTCGTGGAGGCATAGAACTAGGATAGTAATGCTGAGAACGGCGTCATCGGCACTGGCCATGTTGGTGGAGTACTTGAAACAGCGCAGCAAGGGACACAGGTCTTGCATGGAGGCCCAGTTATTGGTGGTGAAGTAGTGCTGTTCCACAAAGCGACTCACACGTGCGTGCCGCAGCTGAAACACCTGCTGCTGCTCGCACAGTCTGGCCAGCATGTGCAAGGTGGAGTTCTACCTTGTGGGCACGTCACATATGAGGCGGTGAGCGGGAAGGCTGAAGTTACGCTGCAGCGCTGACAGGCGAGCAGCAGCAGAGTGAGAACGCAGAAAGTGCGCACAGACGGCCCGAACTTTCTGCAGCAGCTCTGGTATATGTGGGGAAATTTTTAAGGAACCTCTGGACCACCAAGTTCAGCACATGCGCCAGGCAAGGGATGTGCATCAAACCGGCTAGGCCCGGAGCTGCTATGAGATTTCACCCATTATCGCACACCATCAGCCCGGGCTTGAGGCTCACTGCCACCAACCACTCATCGGTCTGTTGTTCCATGTCCTTCCACAAATCCTGCATGGTGTGGGGTTTTTCCCCCCAAACAGGAAAGTTTTAAAACTGCCTGCTGTCGTTTACCCCTGACTGTGCTGAAGTTGGTGGTGAAAGTGTTACGCTGACCGGATAAGGAGGCGGTAGAGGATGAGGAAGCGGAGTAGGAGGAGTTAGAAACAGGAGACAAACTGAAGCGCCCTGCAATCCTCGGTGGTGGAAGGACATGCTCCAAACTGCTATCCGCCTCAGGCCTAGCCGCCACTGCATTTACCCAGTGTGCTGTTAGGGAGATATAACGTCCCTGACCGTGCTTATCCATAGTTAGATGGACCTTGCCACAGATGGCGTTGCGCAGTGCACACCTGATTTTGTCCCCCACTTGGTTGTGCAGGGAAGGGATGGCTCCCCTGGAAAAGTAGTGGCGGCTGGGCACAACATACTGTGGGACAGCCAATGCCATCAGGCTTTTAAAACTCTGCTTCTCCACCAGACGGAATGACAGCATTTCAAAGGTGAGGAATTTTGAAATGCTGGCATTCAGGGCCAGGGATCGCGGGTGGCTAGTGGGGTACTTCCTCTTCCGCTCCAGTGTTTGGGAGATAGAGAGCTGAACGTTTCCATGGGACATTGTGGGGATGGTTGGTGACCCAGGTGGTAGTGTTGCTGGCAGATCCTCTGTTTGCGGGTTGGCAGGTGCCACTGTCACTACGGAGGTGGATGAAGAGACTGCAGCAGAAGAGGAAGCAGGAGGAGCCAGAGACCTTTCTTGGTTTTTGAAATGTCTACTCCACTGCAGCTCGTGCTTTGCACTTAGATGTCTGGTCATGCAGGTTGTGCTCAGGTTGAGAACGTTTATGCCTCGCTTCAGGCCCTGATTGCACAGCGTGCAAACCACTTGTGTCTTGTCACCAGCACATTTTCTGAAGAACTGCCACGCTAGGGAACTCCTTGGACCTGGCTTTGGTGTGCTCGGTCCCTTGCTGTGTTGGGCAGTAGCAGGCGTACTGTCTAGGGGACGGATGCTCTGCTTTTGCATCCTGCTCCCTCTTCTGCTGTGCTGGTGGCTCTGTGCGACCACCGCCTCTTCCGCCAAACTACACTGGTCACCTGCATGACGTTGATTCCATGTGGGGTCCAGGACCTCATCGTCCTCCACATAGTCCTCCACATAGTCCTCCACATCGTCCTCCACATCGTCCTCCACATCGTCCTCCACATCATCTTCCACCCAGTCTTCACCCCTGCCCTCCTTGTCGGTCTGCACAATTGCAAAAGCAGCAGCAGTTGGCACCTGTGTTTCGTCATCATCCAAGACGTGCTCCGATGGTCCTCCCATGTACTCATCATGAAACAGAAATGGTTGGGCATTGGTGCACACAATCTCTTCCACTTCTGTGGATGGCCCACGGAAACCCTGCTAACAGAGTCATCAAAAAGCAGAAGAGACTCCTGCATGATTTGGGGCTCAGACTGCTTGGCTGATTTGCAAGGGGGTGATGTGAATGACTGATGGGCATCGGCTGCAGGTGCCAACTCTGATCTTTCATCAGGAGACTGGGTGGGAGACTATGTCAAGGAACCGTTCCGGCCTCAACATTCGTACAGCCACATTAGGCCCAACCAAATACCTCTGCAGCCTCTGTCGCCTACTCGCACCTGAGGAAGGTGTTGTGCGTGTAGCTGGCACAGATCGACTATGTCCTCTCCCTGCAACAGGAGCTCCACCAGCAGCACCACGACCGGAGCCACGTCCCTTCTTTGACGTTCTCCTCATTTTCCAAATTTAGGATCTTGGCCTAAATGGGTGTTTTTGCAATAGCAGAATACACCCAGAGTATGTAAACAGTGTATCTCAGAGCTACAGAAATGGCGAAAATGCTATTCCTAAAAAAAATTGTTGCCCTAAATTTTTTTTTTAATAGCACAATAAGAAGAAAAATATATAAATTGTGTAACGCACACCTCCACATATGCAGAAAACACTGCAAAGTTTTTTTGTTTTTTTTAATGCAATAGCAGAATACACCCAGAGTGCGTAAACTGTGTATTTCTGAGCTACAGAAATGCCGCAAATGCTATTCCTAAAAAATGTTTTTGCCCTAAACAACGTTTTCGAATAGCACAATAGAAGAAAACTATATAAATTATGTAACGCACTCCTCCACATACACTGCAAAATATATATTTTTTTTGCATTAAATGGGTGTTTTTGCAATAGCAGAGTATGTTTTTGCCCTAGATTTTTTTATATTTTAATAGCACAATAGAAGAAAACTATGTAAATTGTGTAACGCACACCTCCACATACACTGCAAAATATTTTTTTTGCCCTAAATGGGTGTTTTTGGAAGAGCAGAATACACCCACAGTATGTACAAGGTGTATCTCACAGCAACACATGCAGTGCTGGTGCACTGAGCTTACAGATAAGTTATATTTTCTCTGGCACTGGGCTCATGGCAGTGTAAAAATACTGTGCACTGCAACCCAACCAGGTAAATCTATGTAGATCGCTGAGTTATTAGAATAGATTTCTGAAAATGGACTCCTAGATAATTCTCTCTCCCTCAAAGCAGCAACAGGAACCTTGCCCTACACTGTATCTTTTCTCTCAGTGCAGTGTAAAAAGCTTGTGCATTGCACCCACACAACTAAATAAAATGTAGATCGCTGAATAATTAGAATAGATTTCAGAATCAGGACTCCTATTATGTAATTCTCTCTCTCACAGCAGCAGCCAGGAACCTTTCCCTACACTGCCTAAAGCAGAGTGACAAGCTGTGCTGTGTGCCTCTAGCTTAAATAGAGGCTGGGTCACATGCTGCACTGGCCAATCACAGCCATGCCATTAGTAGGCATGGCTGTGATGGCTTCTAAGGGCACACCAGTTAAACCAATGTTGATTGGCTGCTGCAGGGCTTTTTAAAATGCGCCATTACGTTGCCGAACACCGGACCCGAACCCGAAGGTATAGTCAATTGTTTGGGACCCAAAAAGCCAAAAGTTCGGTACGAACCCGAACTTTACAGTTTGGGTTCGCTCAACCCTAGTTGGGATTCATTAAAAGCTTATGAGAGAGGTCTGTTTATTTCACAAATATCTAGAATTAAAAAAAAGGCCTAGGGCTTGGGGAGATTTGGTGATGGAAGATGAACTTCAATATATAGAGAACCCTACTAAAGAAACACAGCAGCTATGGATACAAAAACAGCTATATACCTGTATATCTCATAAAAAAAGCAGAGCAGAAAAAAAAATTTCTTCAGCAACCCTATTTTGAGGATGGGGAAAATATGGGTCATCTTTTGTCTGCAATTGTAAAATCCCAAAAATCAAAGTCACAAATGGTGGAATTACAAATTTCTCCTACTGAAACTCTGCAAACAACCTTGAAGATTTCATCAGCATTTATTAATTTCTATAAAAACTTGTGTAGTAGTAAAGTATCCTATATATATTTATATTCTATATATGTGGTCCAAAACCACAGTTTTCTAAACAATACCAGAAAAAGTCCCATTCTATGTTATCAAACCCTTTCAATTCTTTAAACAAATAGATACTTTGTTTAGAGATCTTATCTGGAGATATAAACATCCTCAGATCAGTTTGGAAACTCTGCAGCTGCTTAAAGCGGAGGTCCACCCTAAAGTGGACCTCCGCTCATCGGAACCCTCCCCCCCTCCGGCGCCACAATTGGCACCTTTCAGGGGGGAGGGGGGTGCAGATACCTGTACAGTACAGGTATTCTGCACCCACTTCCGGGATAGCTCTCTGCAGAAAGGGGTGTAGACTACGCCCCTTTCCGCAAGTGCCCGCCCCTTTCTGCAAGTGCCCCGCTGCCTGCTGGGAAACGCACAGATCCCAGAGGCAGCGGGGACCGTCCTTATTGCGCAGCGCGATTCGCGCATGCGCAGTAGGGAACCGGGAAATGAAGCCGAAAGGCTCCATTTCCTGATTCCCATACCCAAGATGGCGGCAGCAGAACCTTACAGACGATCTAGAGATCGGCTTCGGGTGCCAACATCGCGGGCGCGCTGGACAGGTAAGTGTCACTATTTTAAAAGTCAGCAGCTGCAGTATTTGTAGCTGCTGGCTTTAAAAAAAAAAAAAAAACGCGGAGTCCCGGTGGACTCCCGCTTTAAGGATGAAGGAGGTGTGACTGTCCCTAATGCCAGGCTTTACTATCTGCCATCTCAACTTCCTCAATTAAACGGATGGAACATTATAGATGAGTATGCTATACAACATATTTTCCCAAATACAGATAAATCCATTAGTGCAGTTAATAGTTTCCTACCAATTTTTTTTAACACGCAGATATCCTATATTCTATTTGGTACTTGGACCAGTGTTCAACGAGAAACTCATTAAGAGGGTTACACACAATATATGCCCATATGGAATAATCTACAACTGCCTAAAGTGGCGAAACGTAAAAATTTTGAGTTATGGAAAAAGACAGATATTCGGTTTCTTTCCCAACTGTGACAATGATGTTTTGCAACAATTTGATAAATTGTCAGAGAAATATAATTTGTCTAATTAAATTTTTTTTTCAATACATACAGCTACGGCATGCCTTATAGTCCCAAGCAAAGAAATGTATATTAAATAATAATCCTTCATTAATCTTAAAGAGGAAGTAAACCCTGATGGGTTTACTTCCTCTATCATTCCCTGCAAAGGCAAAAGCATAATGGACTACTATGCATCGCATAGTAGCCTATTATGTGTCACTTACCTGACACAGGAGCCAGCGATGTCACCGCTGTCCCCTGAAGTCCGGCGCATCCATCTTTTCGGTGGGGTCTCGCAGCTCCGCCGCTGTCATTCGGCGGAGCCGCGATGACGTCACTTCCACGCATGCGCACGGGAGCCGACACGCGCGGCAGCTCCGTTGTTGGAAATGCTGCGCTCAGTGCGCCTGCGCGCCGCTGTCTACGGCGCATGCGCCATAGACAGCAGTGCCTGTCTTCGGGCAAATATCTCCTAAACCGCATAGGTTTAGGAGATATTTCTTGGACCTACAGGTAAGCCTTAATCTAGGCTTACCTGTAAGTCAAAGTGGTTTGTAAGGGTTTACAACCACTTTAACTATGGCTGTTAGTACTATTACTCCTTAGTGATGAGGAATGGGGACAAGCCTTGAAAAATGTATTTAAGGTATCCTTGTCCTCCACACAATGTATGACTCAACTATTCATTATCCACAGAGCTCACTATACTCCGTTAAAACTGTATTCCTGGGGTAAAGCAACTACATCTAATCGCCCAAGATGTATAAATGGTACGCTTATACGTATGTTGTGGCAATGTCCCAAATTGCACCGCTACTGGGAGTCTATATTTGATATTTTGAATTCCTTGTGCTCCACACGGGTATAGCCTAACCCAAAAGTAGCATCGTTAGGGGTTATGTCGGTACATACTCTCCCAGGTGAGGTGCAAGTGACATGGCTGAGAACTATGTACATAGCAACTTATATTACAAAAATGGATATCAAATTCCCCACCAAAGACAGACCAATGGATTAAAGCAATTAATCTTAATTTAAGATGAGAAGAACTGACCTATAAACATAGGAGATGTCCTAAGAAATTTGGAAAGATCTGGCATTGGTGGTTAGTGTCTGATCTGGTTGAGAAATCAGAGGTGCATATTAATATGGACCATTAGATAAGAAAGCTAACACTGGAGCAAAATTAATATACCGTATTTATCGGCGTAGAATTTTAAGGAAAAAACTCGCATTTAAATGCCCATCAATGCAGCCTTATCAGTGTCCATCTGCAGCCTTGTCCATCATTGCAGAATGATCAATGTCCATCTGCAGCCTTGCCCAGTGTCATTGCAGCCTTGCTGTTGCATACCTGACGGTAGAGCCTGGTATTAAGCGGATGGCCTCTTACACCTCTGACTCGATGCCCCTTGGTAGAGCAGACAGGAGGCACAGGAGTGCAGAGTTGCACGAGTGCCTGTGCCACGTACCTAGTGGTAAGCCCAGAATGCAGAAGGAGACCTCTCTTGCGTCCCCGACTCACGGCCCCTGATGGTGACAGGAGGCACGGGAGTCAAAGGTAGCATGAGTGCCTGGCAGGATCATCAGCCGGAGGATGGATCAGGCTGACTTCAGGAACTGTAGCTGGACAAGCAGGCCTCAGTGGCAGCGGACAGGAACCAGTAGACAGCAGGAGACCAACAGGAACAGGTAGATCGCTCAGGGGCAGGCACACAGAAGAGTCTGGCAAGCCGGGTCAAACCAGACAGTCAGTACAGCAACAGATGCAAGAGGCAGAGGCAGGAACGTGGAACAGGCCGGGTCGGTAACGGATGAGCACGGATGAACCAGAGGATGAGACAGGTGCAGAGTCATAGACAAGCCGGAGGTCACAGGCAGGCAGAAGGCAGGGAAGGTCACAGGTCAGGCCGGGGCAATACACAAACGGATCATATTCAGGCAATAGTCTCAGGAACGCTGTAGCTCAAGCAGCAAGATCTGAAGGGAGAACTGGGTTCAAATAGCCCGCCTGGCGCCGGTAACCGTGCGAACGCACGCACACCCGCACAAACACGGCCAGGCACCTGCAGGCGCGCACAGACAGGCGACGGACCAGCCTTTCCCGACAGCCTGATGGATCGCAGACCATGAAATCAGAAGCAGCTGCAGGATGAGCGGCAGTACAGCAGGATTCTTCAGGCAGGAGAGAAAAACGAGCCGGGTCATACACTGGCGGACATGTCAGGAGCAGGTGCGGAGGCAGAAGAGTAGTCAAGATACAAGCTGGGTCGATGATGGGCTGGCAGTGAGGTAGCAGAATGAGCAGGCAGATGTGGTGGTCAGACAAGCTGGTTCAGGTGCAGGCAGATAGCAGGAATCGTCAGAGGCAAGAAGGGTCGGGTAACAGGAACAGATCTCAGATACAGGTAACAGGAACACAAGGGAGCGCTGTAGAGCAGACAGCACTGAGTCTGTGCACTGGCCACATTTAAATAGCTTGTTGGGCTCCAAAAGCTGTCACATGGTGCGTGCACATGTGCGAGCTGTTGTGCGCACAGGCGCACTGGCGGCGATCTGGCTGAGGAAACAGGCTGTCTTGGATTCCCATCTTGAACACTGGCATGCCCTTCCTGATACTGCACACGTATGTGTGCATGCTCACACCTGCGCGCAAAGGCACACGCAGATGCACCTGAGGTGTTCTGGCTGAGGTCACAGTTTGCCTTCCTGATGTCTGGATCACAGCATGCCGGGCCAGCAGCTACCCTGTAACTGTTCAGTGAGTAGATCTGCCATGGAATGTCTCCCAGCTCCGCAGGACTGGTAAGTACAGCTCTCCCTGCCTCGGCGGGACTGAGCAGCTGGGCATTCCCTGAGAGGTCGATTCAGGGGTCCCCTCACCTCCCTCTCCTCTCTCCCCCTGTTTCTATCTTCCCTCTCTCCCCCCTCCAGGGTGAATGCTGCATGTGGCTGCTGAGCAGTGTGTGTGTGTGACTATACAGGGGCTCCATGGGCTCTCACCTGATATGGGGGGGCTAGCTGATAGCGGTGGTCCTGGGTCCTGTGTGGTTTCCCCTGGAAGGTGCCTGTGAGGGTCTGCTGTGAATGGTGCAGCGCTGTGGCTTTGCAGGGGTTTTTTATTTCTACCTCATGGCGATGTTTGGCAGCCATTTTAGGTGTGGGCAGAGCAGGCTGACTGTCTGTGCTTCAGCGGCCATTTTCTATGTGATTCCTATTAAGGCACTGGCGGACATTTTCTGGGAGCCTGGCCATGTTTTCAGTGTTCTCTGGCAGCAGCATGGCTCATGTGCTCTCACAGCCATTTTCCCAGTTTTTCCTGTCTGTGTACTGGACGCTGGGCGGCCATTTTATTGAAGCCTGAGCATTTTTTGCTGATCGTTTAGCAATCATTCCAGCGGTTATCACAAACTCGGTTTTGATTTCCCCTGCACCTGTGCGCACTCAGGGACTACAGGCACCACTTGTGGACAGTGCAGACCCCCCCAGGGTGGTGAGTCCGGCGGAAATGAGCCCCTCAGTCAGCGGCAGCAGGGAGGGTGGGACTGTCACTGTCCTAAGTCCCCTTCGGATGGTAGACAGGATAGGGTCAGCATGGCTTCAGAAACTAGTGTTTCTTCCCCCAAAATCCAGGCAATGGCAACCGGGTCCCTGCAGACTGCGCAGTACCCATGGACACCTTGATGGCGGTCCTCAATTCTTTTGTTGCTGGATGGAGGCAGTGCGTGAGAAGATGGGTGCAATAAGGTGGCCCCTGTTCCCCCCCCCCCCCCCCCGTCCTTTGGGGAGAGCTCTGGCACAGACTCGGGCTCTGCTGAGGCTGGTGACCTCTGCTCTGTCTTGTCAGATGATGCTGACCAGGACTGTTCGGACAGTGAGGATGAGCCCCGTCCGGGTCTGTGCGCGACAAAGCCCTTGTTGGAGCACTTACAGGGCTCAAGTCCTGCGGGAACGCATGGGAACGGAGTTCCTTTACTTTCCACAACAGGAACTCAGTTCCCATTAGCAGCCACGTCCTGCAAGACTTTGAAGTATGCAAGCTGTGTGGCGGGTGCTACACCAGCAGCCACTGTCACAGCTCACAATAGTACGTGCCACACACCAGGGGTGAACTGACCATTCAGGCATTGCCAGTAGGGGGCCCCATGACAGCTTCCTCTTTAATCTACCTGTCAATCACAGCTAGCTGATGGGTAGATTGGGTCCCTTCTGCTAAGAGATTGTATTTAGTCAGACCTCTCGTGATGCGTTCCTCCCCGCCGGCCCCTCCTGATTTTCTGTCTCCTCATCCCCCCCCCCCCAGTCTCCTGCATACTTGCTCTGTGTCACGCTGAATCCCCCCCCCCTCTATCTTCAGTGCCATATGATGAGAAAACCCACAGCTATTCTGCTCACAGGACATGCAGGGAGAGAGGTGAGCTGAGGGAGGAACATCAGTTTGGGGTGGTAGGCTGAGCACAATACCTGGCAAAGTTTAATGCCAGGAGGGAAGTTTATGTGGAAATATGTGAAGGGTTGGAATAGCAGCGAGTGTGTGTTGGAGCCCTGCAGAGTTTGCAGCCCCCCAAGCTAACATACATCTCCTAAGCAGGAACACATCACTATCTCCCTAAGCATTCTGTCCAGACAATGTGCAGTTAATTTATGACCTTTCAGTTTAACCCTGTGTTATCCAAACTCTGTCCAATGAAAAGTGTAAACTCACCACATAATAAACACTCTATATACAAAATAACATTCCCCAATAAATATCAGAACATGATGTTCACATTTGCATGGAAGCACAATTGAATGAATGCTGATTATTCAGAGAATTACCTTATTTATGTTTATTGAGGATTGTTTTTTTTTGTTTTTTTTTATTATGTACTAACAGTTAAGCTTCATACACACAATATGAAAATTGGATGAAAAATACCACTTTTGAAGTGTTCGTGCATATGAGCATATCATTTTTCTTTTTGGTGGGGGAGTGGATCTTGGGTGGGAGTTCGCACACTTTTTTCCCCAGGACTTGACCCCTGAGCACTTATCACAGCTGTGCGTGATACCCTGAAGATTCCGGAGCCAGCAGGTTCCCCTGCTGATGTACCGGCCCCTTTTGGGTCCCACAAGCCAGCATGTTCACCTATGGTGTTCCCGTATCTGACTTATTTGCAAGTTCACTTACCGGGAGTGGGGTCGCACACAACTGACCTTTTTGGTCCCCAGGCACAAGGCGGTGCATTACCCCTTTGAGGAAAACCTTCCCACAAGTGGTCGGCTCCTCCGGTCGTGGACGTCCAGTATCCAGGTTAAATAAGTCACCATGATTCCGGTAGTGGGAATTCCTGCATTTAAGGATCCCGTGGACAGGAAGTCCAAGGCAGTGGCTCGTTCCTTGGTTACGGTTGTGGGGTCTGCTGTGCGACCAGTACTGGCATCCGCACTTGTGTCACAGACACTGACTGAGTGGGCAAAACTTTTGCACCGCGAATTGGGAGAGCAACAGGCTTCTCCTGTCTGCGTGAAATTAGCAGACCAACTAGTGCAAGGCCTTAAGTACGTTGTGACGCGGCCCTGTATCTAGGGCTTCAGTGTCAGCTGTGGTGCTGAGGCGCCTGATTTTGCTAATATGCTGGTCTGTGACGGATCTTCCCCTCCTTGGCGACCGGCTCTTTGGAGCCTCTTTTGAATGGCATTAGTAAAAATGCCACCGGTGGTAGAGTACACTACTTCCACAGGCCAGGAAGCTACGCCGTAGGCAAGGGCCCCCTTTTCTGTTCACTAACGGGTTTTCAGTCCACCTGAAGCTTCGGTATAAGATTCCCAGCCCGACAGGATGATCGAACAAGCCTGCGAGTATAAGTGCTACCGCATGAAGGTTGTCCCCACCCATGTCTCGGGTGGGGGGGGGGGGGGTCGCCTTCGGGAGTTTGCAGCCCAGTGGTCCCCTCGGTTTTTGACCAATGGACCTGCTATCTGATTTCCTTAGGCTTCAAGATAGTTTCTCTCTTGGTAGCCAAGCAGATTCTTCCTTTCCAACATACCTGTATCCCCGGCTCACCGGGAGGCCCTCTTGGGGGCAGTAAGGGACCTGCTGAGTCGCAGGGTGGCTGTACCAGTTCTGGATCGGAACGTTTCCAGGGATTCTATTCAACTATGCTTGTAGTTTCCAAGAAGGAAGGGGTGCATGCAATCTTGGACCTAAAAGCCCTCTATCACTTTGTTAAAGTGCAGAGGTTCAGAATGGAATCAATTCGCTCAGTAGTTGCTGCACTCCATCAAGGGTACTCCTTGGCGTCCTGGACTCCAGGATACATACCTGCACATTCTCATATGTCTGACACAGCAGTAGTTTATGCGATTTGCAGTCAGGGAAGCCCACTACCAGTTTGTGGCTCTCCCTTTTGGTCTGGCATCAGCCCCCGAGTCTTTACCAAGGTTTTGGCTCCGAGTTTGGCATTGCTACGGCAACGTGGGGTCGCGATCGTGCAATATATAGACTCTCCTCCTGAGGGCATCTTCCACCTCAGAATTAGAGGAGGATGTGGCGATCATCATGCAGACTCTGCGAGAATTTGGGTGGCTGTTGAACCTACAGAACTCTGTGATTGTACCGACTCAGCGTTTGCAGTACCTAGGCTTGCTGCTAGACTCAATGAAAGCGACAGTTTTTCTCCCTTCAGACAAGCTGCAGACTCTTAGATTTGCGGTAGAACTGCGGATGAACCGCAGGTGGTCGTCGTTTTGCTTTTGCATGCGAGTCCTGGAGCTCATGGTGGCCCCCTTTGGGGCTGTACCGTTTGCCCAGTTCTACAGAAGGAGATCTTGTCGAAATGGGACAGATCTCAGTTGTCCCTGGATCGTCAGATTCAGGTGAGCCAGTCAGTCAGAGAATCGCTGATCTGGTGGCTGAGGTCCCTGGTTATTCAGGCCGGAAAGTCGTTCCTCCTCCTAAAAGTGGACAGTGATCACACAGGACACCAGCCTTTTCGGCTGGGGTGGAGTAATGGGGGTTCAGTCGGCTCAGGGCCTCTGGTCAACAAAAGAATCCGAGTTGCCGATCAACCTGCTCGAATTGAGAGAGATCAGGCTGTGCATCTCCACATGGTCAATGAAACTGCAAGGACGTCTGATCAGGATCCAGTCAGACAACGCCACTGCAGTGGCATAGGTCAGTTACCAAGGGGGGACAAGAAGCTCAGCCGCGGCACCGGAGGTTGTTCACTTCGGTGGGCAGAGCGACCTGTACTGGTTTTGTCGGCCATTTACATTCCCGGAGTGGAGAACTGGCAGGTGGACTATCTGAGTCGCCAGATGCTGGACCCAGGAGTATGGGCGTGGCATCCGGAGATATTCAGGTTACTGTGCCTGAGGTGGGGCACACCAGACGTGGATCTTCTGGCCCCTCCGTCTCAATCGGAGGGTGCCAAGATTCATGTCCAGGATAAGAGATCCGTGGGCAGACGCATCAGACGCGCTGGTGGCTCCGTAGGATCAGTACCAGCTGATCAATGCCTTTCCTCTACTGAAGTGGTTACCATATCTGATCGCAGAGTGGAAGCCGAGGGGATCCCAGTAATACTGGTGGTCCCAGATTGGACTTGGCGTCCCTGGTACGCAGACCTGGCGCGTCTGGTGGTAGATGCTCCTGGCGACTGCCATTACGAGAGGACCTTCTGTCTTAAGGTCCGATTCTCCATCCTGCTTTACGGCTTTAACGGCATGGCTATTGAGAGCCAGGTGTTGCGGAACCGGGGTCTGTCGGACTCATTGATCCCAAATATGTTGAGAGCACGTAAATTTTTCTTCTCTGAAGATTTATCATCGTTCCTGGAACGGCCTACATCTCCATGTGTGCGGAGAATGGTTGGCAACCACGCTCCTTTTTCCATATCTTTTTTTTCAGCGACCCCTTGCGTCTCACTCGTAGTGAGTACCTTTGTTCAGGGGGGTTCGTCATGTAGTCCCTCCGGTGAGTCCACCGTTACCCCCATGGGATTTGAACCTGGTGTTATCGGCGCTGCAAGATCCGCTGCTTGAAAATATCAGGGAGTTTCCCCGTTGACTCTTTCCCAAAAAGTGGTCTTTCTAGTGGCCATCACCTCGGCCAGGAGGTTTTCAGAACTGGCTGCCTTGTCTTGCAAGTCGCCTTATCTGGTTATCCATAGGATAAGGTGGTGTTGTGTTCGCAACCGTCCTTTCTACCGAAGGTGGTCTCGCTTTTCACATTAATGAGGACATTGTGTTACCATCTCTCTGTCCTAGGCCGAAACACCTTAAGGAGGTGGCCCTTCATGCTCTGGATGTGGTTCGGGCTCTGAAAGTGTATTTGTCTACTACTGCTCCCTTTTGGAAGTCAGACTCAATGTTTGTCTTGGTAGCTGGTCCCAAGAAAGGCATGGCGGTCTCATCAGCCACCATTTCCAGGTGGATCAGACAGATTGTAATTCAAGCCTACGCCTTAAAGGGGCAGGTGCCCCTCTTTCCGGTTACGGCCCATTCCACAAGGGCAATCGGAATGTCTTGGTCCTTCCGACACCAAGCGTCTGTCGTTCAGGTGTGTACGACGGCGACATGGTCGTCTGTCCACACGTTTACCAAGTTCTACAAGGTAGACGACGGTGCATCGGCTGATGCCTGGTTGGCCACAAAGTTTTTGCAGGTGGCTGTATAGTTATATTTTTTCGCTTTTCCTGGTTTCTCGATAAAAACACAGTACCTTTAAGAATGCACTGTTGCATGCGCTGTTGCATTACTTCCGCAGTTTTTTTGTGCGGTTGTGGGTAGTCACTCCTGTTGAGGGTACCCTGGTTTTGTGGTGGAGGTTTCCACACGCTTTTGTTTTGTGGGTATAGTTTTACTAGTTCCCTCTTGCCATGGTGGAAGAGGTTTTTATGCTGTTTTTCCCACCCCTCGTTTGCCACTGCTTGGGGACATCCCAATGGTCTAAGAGAGGAGCGGTCAGTGAATATAAGAGAAAATAGGATTTTTTTTGTACTCACCGTAAAATACTTTTCTCTGTAATTCACCGACTGACACAGCACCCGCCCCTCCTTTTATCTTTACGTTATACTGCTTGTTGATGTAGTGATTACTGAAAGGCAGGGTGGAGGGTTGATACCTAGGGGACCGCCCCCTGGGTGGAACTGAAAGTTCTGAGTGTTGTGTTGTGTTACAACTTTGCCTAGTGTCTCCTAAAGGGAAAGGTATACAACCCAATGGTCTAAGCTCTGTCGGTCGGTGAATTACAGAGAAAAGGATTTTACGGTGAGTACAAAAAATCCTATTTTTTGCGTAGCGGAGATACACAGAGCCTGATGTCCTGTGTCCTCGGCTCCTCTCGCAGTCCCGCCCCTTGGCCCGGGTTCTATGATGGACATAACACAGGTCCAATGGCGAGACTGGGCGAGACTGCAAGTGAGCGGAGCCGAGCCTAGCCGAGTACACACTCGGCTAGGTGTATATCGGTGCTTGGTCCTTCAAAAAGCAGGGATCTGCGTATAACATGCACCCATGATTTTCCCCTGATTTTAAGGGGAAAAAGTGCATGTTATACGCTGATAAATATGGTATATAAAACAGCTATCATATAGAAATAATGTGAAGGAGGTTAATGAAAAAGGGACTAACGAATGCAGTTATAGAGGGGAGATTATTTATTTATTTTTTTGCTGATTTGTTTTTTGTTAGGTTGCTGTTGTAAAAAAAAAAAAATTAATAAAAAATTATTTGATTGAAAATAAATATTGTAGTCAGCTGGGTCTCGAGTGGTCCGTATTCCTAAGTATTTGATTTGATTTACTCTCTGTAACGGTAACGTGGCCCGGTCTTTTGGTGGTGTGAAGCTGTCTAGAAAGAGTATTTGGGATTTATCCCTGTTGATTCTGAGACCTGAGAAAGAACCAAAACCTTCTATCAAGGTGGATAGGGACATAACGGAGTCATCTAGATAGAGCAGGGTATCATCTGCATAAGTGCTGATCTTCTCTGTGATGGGCCCAGTACTCAGTCCTACTATGTCTGGATGTGAGCGTATTATGTTCGCCAGTGGTTCTGCGGCAAGTGCATAGAGCAATGGAGATAGAGGGCATCCCTGTCATGTACTTCTAGTAAGAGGGATCTGCTCAGATAGCCACGTGGGCCTGATCTCATAGTTGAACCCATTTTATAAATCTAGGCCCAAGGCCAAATTTTCCTAGGTGCCACTTGACTGAGTTGAACGCCTTGGCCATGTCCAAGGTGACAATTACCCTAGAGCCAAGATTTTCAAGAGATGTCTGAAGATTTATGATTAATCGTCTGTGGTTGAATGAGGTGTTCCTTCTTGGCATAAAGCAGGGGTGCCCAACCAGTGGCCCGCGGAGCCCTCTGATGTGGCCCGCGACCTCCTGCTCTGGGATGGTGGGTTGGCAAGCCCAGATTGCATTTTGTCTATCCCCCATGCCAGAGCATCAATTTTGTGAATGAAGTCAGCGGTAGAGGAAGCAAGCAAATGCAGAGCAGTGCAGCATAAGCCAATGCTTCCTGTATAGCACTGGCTCCTGTCACAGGTGGAGTGATACCAAATGCACTCTGCCTGGGACAGCAAGTTTATTACTAAAATCAGTGTATATATGAACATATCTGTTCTGCAGTGGTTACTGGGCTGCTTTTATACTGATCCATAGGTGTAACTTTCAGAAAGTGCACCACACCTGTAGGATATGATAGAATTCTATGGCAAAGTACAGCTAACCTGCAGGAAAGCCACAGGTGCGGGCAGACCATCAGTGTAAAAGTAGCCTTAGGCCCCTTTAACATGATTTGTCTGACCCAAGCAGACCCTCCATTCACCTCTATGGAGCGGCAGATGACAACAGACTTGTCTCCGTTTACACCTGCCTCCTTCCAATCAGATCTGCTAAAAAAAAACTTAAAGTGGATCTGTCTGTCCCCTTCCATTTCATCAGATGAGAGGGCCCATAGAGTAGAGTGGGCTGTGTCTGCTTTGCAGACACAGAGTGGACACAGAACTGTCATTGGCACATTGTGGCCCGCGACTGGTTACTAAGTCGCTTAAGTGGCCCTGGCTCTTCAAAAGGTTGGGCACCCCTGACATAAAGCCTGACTGGTCTTCATATACCAAAGCTAAAATTACTTTATTGAGGTGGATGGCTAGGACTTTTCCCAAAATCTTGACAGCCACCTGGTGTAAAGAAATGCGGCAATATGATTCTGGGAGACTCGGGTGCTTGTTAGGTTTTGAGATTAATATTATTAGTGCTTCTCTCATGGAGGCAGGTAAATTTGAGTCTTCATATACAGAGTTATACAAGAGGCATTTTGGAACAAGCAGTTCTGATTAGGTTGAATAGAGTTCTATAGGTAGGCCATACTATCCCGATGACTTAGATCTGGGGAATTCAACTATGGCCCGGTGATCTTCTCTGCCATCAGTGGTGCCTCTAATTCTGCAGCTTGTTCCTCAGTAAGTTGAGGAAAGTGTATCTCAGAAAGGAATGATTCCATTGAGGAAGTGTCATCCGATACAGAGGTTGTGTAGAGCGTAGAAAAAAAATTCCTAAAAATTACCATCACCTGACTAGGCTCTGGCAAGACCATTCCCAGGAGAGTGGAGTGAAATCACCACTGGTGGCCTCTCCTCGCAATAAATTAGATGGGCCAAGAGTTTCCCAGCTCTCTCCCCATGCTCAAATATTTTTTACCTATGAAAAAACTGTTTATGCTTTTCGTAGTGCATTTGTTCAACTACCCTAGATTATATTTTAAGATTGTTTGCCCTGTCAGACATGGGGTCCTCTAGAAATGCTCTCTCCGCAGTCACGTCCTGGCTAGGGCAGTGTCTGAGGTCCTTTTCAGTCTCTTAATTCTTCTAAGTGTTGAACGGGCATGAGTCTTAAAGGGATCCCAAACTACTTGCGAGGATGCGGTATCGTCATTGGACATAAAATATTGCTCCCTGTCCATTGCTAAATCATCATCTTCAGGCAGCAATGTTATCTAGAAGGGGTTCAGCCACCAGGTAGCTGGAGGGCGGTTGTGTTGTAAGGACAATATGGCCCAATAGGGACAGTGGTCCAAGAGCGATCTAGGGGAGAAAACTGTAACCTGCAATCTGGGTAGGAGAGAATGGGAAATGAGGATAAAGTCTATCCTGGACATTGATGTGAGAAAGAGAAACAAAAATATGCCTGCAACATGGAGTGTTTAGTTCTCCGGGTATCCACAAGATTGAAGTTGGCTATCAGTCTAGCGAATCATGTAGACTGGGGTGGGGGCTCAGTTGTAGGGCTTCTGCACAGTTTGTGAAGGCTAGGGTTGAGAGTAATGTTAAAATCACCCAGCCAAACAATTGGTACCGAGGGATATTGTGAGATAAAGCTAAAACCATCAGACAAGATCATGGAATTAAATGGTGGGGGGTACCTAAAATGTCATTATCAGTAACAGGTCCCCATATATGGGTGCATATAAAAACACATACCTGCCTAGGGGGTCAACCTCAGAACCCCGGAGCTCAAAATGGGTGTTTTTTTTTATAAGGATAGAAACTCCTCGAGAATGAGTTGTATGGATGGAGTGGAAAGCCCATCCTATACATGAGTGTTTAATTGCCATCTGTATTCGGCCTTCAGCAGTTTCAGTTTCTACTAAGGCTATTACATCGGCATGTTGCTTTTTGAGTAGTGAAAATATAGTAGATCTTATATCGTTATCTCTCATGCCTCGCAAATTCCAAGTGAGGAATTTGAAGGTGGCCATAAGGCACATAAAGCATATTGTGGAGTTCCAGGTCTCCCCAACACTTCTCACAAATGTGTGGGTGATTCATGGAGAGAACAGTATAGCACTATGTCTCGTAACAACTTAGAACTTGATACCTCCTCCCCGCCCTGCACTTTACCCAACTGGTGTGGGTCTTCAACCCAAACTGCCAACAATGTCCAACCTGTGAAGAAAGCATTATAGATCAACAATAAACATAAGGCATTAGCTACGGTTTGTATGCTCAAACAGTAGATGAATGAGAATGATACATGTACCAGAGTATTGTCCTCCTCATTCCAGCATAGGTTGCATCATTTTTTTTGGTGGGGTGAAACTTCACTGTTAAATTAAACACATTATAGGACTGTGCCAACTTGGTAAGGTCGGCTCTCTGGTGGGTTATCTTCCACCTGGAAGAAATAGTAACTTTGTAAATATCTAAACGAGGATGATGAGAGTAGGCTTCAGCGCTATAAAGATTCAAAAGCCATCTTGAGGAAAAAAAGTAGGTGTGAGTATATTGTTATAAATATGAAGCAGCAGTAAACCAGCATTCCCCAGCATATAACGTCAAGGAAATGCTGTCTGAGTACATGTCTGCAGGCCTGCAGCTCAAATAGCAAACAATCCTATGTCTCAGGGGTGCTTGATACTGAGCAGAGTAATGATCATTCCATCAATCATATACAGTGCCATGCAAATGTATTAACCCCCCTTGGCATTTTTCGTGTTTTGTTGCCTCACAACCAATAATTAACATACATTGTTTGAGGATTTACATCATTTAATTTACAGAACATGCCCACAACTTTGAAGATTTTTTTTTTTTTTTATTGTGAAGCAAACAACAAATAGAACAAAATAACGGAAAAAGTCAATGTGCATAACTATTCACCCCCCTAAAGTCAATACTTTGTAGAGCCACCTTTTGCAGCTATCACAGCTCCAAGTCGCTTTGGATAAGTCTCTATGAGCTTGCCACATCTTACCACTGGGATTTTTGCCCATTCCTCCTTGCAAAACTGCTCCAGTTCCTTCAAGTTGGGTGGTTTGCGCTTGTGAACAGCAATCTTTAAGTCTGACCACAGATTTTCTATCGGATTGAGGTCTGGGCTTTGACTAGGCCATTCCAACACATTTACATGTTTCCCCTTAAACCACTCAAGTGTTACTTTAGCAATGTGTTTGGGGTCATTGTACTGCTAGAAGGTAAACCTCTGCCCTAGCCTCAAATCACACACAGAGTGGAACAGGTTTTGCTCAAGAATATCCCTGTATTTAGCACCATCCATCTTTCCCTCAACTCTGACCAGTTTCCCAGTCCCGACTGCTGAAAAACATCCCCACAGCATGATGCTGCCACCACCATGTTTCACTGTAGGGATGGCGTTTTTTGGGTGATGTGATGTGTTGGATTTGTGCCAGACATAGTGTTTTCTTTGATGGCCAGAAAGTTACAATTTAGTCTCATCCAACTAGGGCACCTTTCTCCATACATTTTGGGAGTCTTCCACGTGCCTTTTTTCAAATTCAAAACGTGCCATTTTGTTTTTTTCTGAAAGTAATGGCTTTCTTCTGGCCACTATGCCATAAAGCCCAACTCTTTGGAGCGTCCGGCTTATTGTCATCCTGTGTACAGATACTCCAGTCTCTGCTGTGGAACTCTGCAGCTCCTCCAAGGTTACCTTAGGTCTCTGTGCTGCTTTTCTGATTAATGCCCTCCTTGCCCGGTCCATGAGTTTTGGTGTGCGGCCGTCTCTTGGCAGGTTTACTGTTGTACCATGTTCTTTCCATTTGGTTATGATAGATTTGATGGTGCTCCTAGGGATCATCAAAGATTTGGATATTTTTTTATAACCCAACCCTGACTTGTACCTAAACAACAGTGTCCCTTACTTATTTGGAGAGTTCCTTGGTCTTCATGACAGTGTTTGGTTAGTGGTGCCTCTTGCTTAGGTGTTGCAGCCTCTGGAGCCTTTCAAAAATGTGTGTATATACAGATCATGTGACACTTAGATTGCACACAGGTGGACATCATTTCACTAATTATGTCTTCTGAAGGCAATTGGTTGCACCAGAGCTTTTTATGGGCTTCATAACAAAGGAGGTGAATACATGCACACATACCAATTATCAGTTTTTTATTTCTGAAAAATTGTTTTATGTATATATTTTTCTAATTTTATTTCACCAACTTAGACTATTGTGTTCTGATCCATCACATATAATTCAGATTTAAAAAAAACATTAGACTAAAGGCTGTAATGTAACAAATGTGTAAAAGAAAAAAAAAAGGGGGGGGGAATAATTTTGCAAAGCACTGTATGTGGATAGGCTAGAGTGTAGTTCCAGGAGGATAAGAGAAAAAATATAGGGGGAGAAAGGGTTTGAATAGGTACACAGAGTTTATCCTCGGGTACCCATGTAACTATGAGAAGACTCGGCTGAGTAATAAGGCTTGAAAAAAAAGGTAAATCATAGTTACTTATCTGGATGCTTCTCTCTGCTCAAGCCAGACAATAGCTGCTTCTGGGTCTTCAAAGAAATATGCTCTATCCTCTCCTTCCACACCGAGGCGAGCAGGGAACAGCATATTTTATATGCTTGATGTGGAGGCGTCTTTTGGCTTCTGTAAAATTTTTGTGTCGGCGCTGCACCTCTGCTGAGAAATCTGGAAAAACAGCAATGATCTTATTTCCAAAAGGGATATTCCCCTTCTTTGCTTAATCGCAGAATAGTATCTCTGCCCCTATAATTGAGGAATTTGGGGTGCGCATCGGGGAAGTTCTGTGTTGGCTGTGTCCCTTGGACACAGCTAATCACAGATCGTGCTAAATGGCCAATCACAGCAGCCATTTAGCACTCGATCAAAGTGTCTAATGGGAGATGGTCTCATATGTATACAGGAGATCATCTCTCATCACCGGCTCTTCCTCCTAGAGAGACCGCTTGTGAGGAGGGAGAGTGAATTGCTGCAGCTTCAAGGTAAAAAAAAAAAAAAGAGGGGGGGAATAAAGTGCTCACAGTGCCATCTGTCAGTTCCACCTGTCCCCAGTGCCATCTGTCATCAGTGTCATCTGTCAGTGCCACATATTAGTGTCATCAGTGCCACGTATTAGTGTCATCTGTCATTAGTGTCACGTATTGGTTCCCTATGTCATCAGTGCCACATATTAGTGCCATGTGTCATCAGTGCCACATGTTCATGCCATCTGTCATCATTGTCACGTTTCATCAGTGTCACATGTCGTCAGTGCTATCTGTCATCAGTGCCACGTCAGTGTCATTGTCCTGGTGCTCCAGGGCCTTCAAAAGTGTAATAGGTAGTCAACAGGTTAGATGTGTAATTTATGCTCCAAGAACGCCTGATGGCACTCCCTGCATGTTTGGCCTCTCTAAGTGGTTAGGCTGTGAAAGTCCCACACGTGTTACTGTAATACTCAGGAGGAGTAGCAGAATGTATTTTGTGGTGTCATTTGTGGTATACACATGCCATGTGAGAGAAATAAGCTATTACAATGACAATTTTGTGAAAAAAATCTTAATTTTCCGATTGATTTAACATTTTTAATAGACTTCAGCAATTAACAAATTATGTAATTTTGTTTGGTTGTTTGTTCAGAATCTCTTTTATTTTGAATTGTGTAGCTCAATAGCTACTGTATGTATCATTTTGGTCTATTTAAAGTAATGTATAGAAGGTAGGGCCCGAAAGTGACTCAAGCCCAGGGGCCCCCACCACCCTAAGTCCTGCCCTGTTCGCGTTCCATCAAAGAAATACAGTCGTGGTGATCCTACTAGGTCACAAACTTGGTTTTGAATTAGAGAGGTTAGTATTGTTTGAAAATTTTCATTCTCTCCCCCCTTTTCTTTCTCCAGACAAACAGGATGAAGAGACGCATGGTTTAGAATCGTGCAAAAAAAACAAAACAATGAAACAGCCTATTAGACGTGTGTATTTATGCATGTGTGCAGCTATCTACATACACCTGTTTTATATGTACATCCATTTTCAGGGACTCACTGAATCTGAAAAAGATAACATAAACAAAAGTTATTATTCTATCAAACAATACAACATTCTTACGTGTACATTGGGAAATGGTCACTGACCCTTCCTACTTTGCAAACAATAGTGGAAAGGGAACCTCCTGGCAGACAAATAGGAATAGTAAGCACTGGCAGTGTTTTGCCAAAAACTGTTAGACCCAATACATTCAACTTACAAACTTCCAATTTCACTGACCAGCCCTCCACAGTTGAATATCTTAGAATGTTTCATCCCTTCACTGAAAGACCCAAACTTTTATCTACTTGCAAGCTAAATTTCCACTTTGACTACAATAGGAATATTACAACTTGTACATTCTTCAAAAACAAAAAACAAAACAACTCTCTAAAGCCTCCTACACACGATCGGATTTTCGTCAGGGAATTGTGTGATTACAGACTGTTTGCCTAAAATCCGACCGTTGGTATGCTCCATCAGACAATTGTTGGCCAACTTTCCACCAACAGATGTTAGATGGCAGGGTAGTAAATTTTTGGCGAACAACAGTCTGTTGTCAGGTTTTCCTATCGTGTACACAAGCCGGTCGCACAAAAGTCCAAAGTACAAACACGCATGCTTGGAATCGATGATCACCAATAGGGATGAGTCGAACACCTCCCTGTTCGGTTCACATCCAGAAAATGCGAACAGGCAAAAAATTTGTTCGAACACCATTAAAGTCTATGGGACACGAACATGAATAATCAAAAGTGACAATTTTAAAGGCTTATATGCATGGTATTGTCATTAAGTGTTTGGGGACCTGGGTCCATGTACAGTGGTGTGAAAAAGTGTTTGCCCCCTTCCTCATTTCCTGTTCCTTTGCATGTTTGTTACACTTAAGTGTTTCGGAACATCAAACCAATTTAAACAATAGTCAAGGACAACACAAGTAAACACAAAATGCAATTTGTAAATGAAGGTGTTTATTATTAAAGGTGAAAAAAAATCCAAACCATCATGGCCCTGTGTGAAAAAGTGTTTGCCCCCCTTGTTAAAACATACTATAACTGTGGTTGTCCACACCTGAGTTCAATTTCTCTAGCCACACCCAGGCCTGATTATTGCCACACCTGTTCACAATCAAGGCATCACTTAAATAGGAGCTGCTTGACACAGTAAGGTCCACCAGAAGATCCTTAAAAGCTACACATCATGCCGAGACCCAAAGAAATTCAGGAACAATTGAGAAAGAAAGTAATTGAGATCTATCAGTCTGGAAAGGGTTATAAAGCCATTTCCAAAGCTTTGGGAATCCAGCGAACCACAGTGAGAGCCATTATCCACAAATGGCGAAGACATGGAACAGTGGTGAACCTTCCCAGGAGTGGCCGGCCGCCCAAAATTACCCCAAGAGCGCAGCGACGACTCATCCAAGAGGTCACAAAAGACCCCACAACAACGTCCAAGGAACTGCAGGCCTCACTTGCCTCAGTTAAGGTCAGCGTTCAAGCCTCCACCATCAGGAAAAGACTGGGCAAAAATGGCCTGCATGGCAGAGTTCCAAGGAGAAAACCACTGCTGAGCAAAAAGAACATCAAAGCTAGTCTCAATTTCTCCACAACACATCTTGATGATCCCCAAGACTTTTGGGACAACATTCTGTGGACCGATGAGACAAAAGTGGAACTCTTTGGAAGGTGTGTGTCCAAGTATATCTGGCGTAGAAGGAACACTGCATTTCATAAAAAGAACATTATACCAACAGTAAAATATGGTGGTGGTAGTGTGATGGTCTGGGGCTGTTTTGCTGCTTCAGGACCTGGAAGACTTGCCATGATAAAAGGAACTATGAATTCTGCTGTCTACCAAGAGATCCTGAAGGAGAATGTCCGACCATCTGTTCGTGTACTCAAGCTGAAACGAACTTGGGTTCTGCAGCAGGACAATGATCCTAAACACACCAGCAAGTCCACCACCGAATGGCTGAAGAAAAACAAAATGAAGACTTTGGAGTGGCCTAGCCAAAGTCCTGACCTGAATCCTATTGAGATGTTGTGGTATGACCTTAAAAAGGCCGTTCATGCTCGAAAACCCTCTAATGTAACTGAATTAGGACAATTCTGCAAAGATGAGTGGGCCAAAATTCCTCCAGGACGCTGTAAAAGCCTCATTGCACGTTATCGCAAACGCTTGGTTGCAGTTGTTGCTGCTAAGGGTGGCCCAACCAGTTATTAGGTTTAGGGGGCAATCACTTTTTCACACAGGGCCATGATGGTTTGGATTTTATTTCACCTTTAATAATAAACACCTTCATTTACAAATTGCATTTTATGTTTACTTGTGTTGTCCTTGACTATTGTTTAAATTGGTTTGATGTTCCGAAACACTTAAGTGTGACAAACATTCAAAGGAACAGGAAATGAGGAAGGGGGCAAACACTTTTTCACACCACTGTATCAATGCAAAAAAGTGTTTTTTTTTTTTTTTTAACCACTTTCAGACCGGACCATTTTGCTGGTAAATGACCAGAGGTCTTTTTACACTTTGGCACTGCGCTGCTTTAACTGGTAATTGCGCGGTCATGCAATGTTGTACCCAAACAAAATTTGCGTCCTTTTCTTCCCACAAATAGAGCTTTCTTTTGATGGTATTTGATTGCCTCTGCGATTTTTATTTTTTGCGATATAAACGTAAAAAGACCGCAAATTTTGAAAAAAAATGATATTTTCTACTTTTTGTTATTAGAAAAATCCAATAAACTCAATTTTAGTCATACATTTAGGCCAAAATGTATTCAGCCACATGTCTTTGGTAAAAAAAAAGTCAATAATTGTATATTTATTGGTTTGCGCAAAAGTTGTCACATCTACAAACTAAGGTACGTTTTCTGGAATTTACGCAGCTTTTAGTTTACGACTGCCTATCTCATTTCTTGAGGTGCTAAAATGACAGGGCAGTACAAAACCCCCCCAAATGACCCCATTTTGGAAAGTAGACCCCCTAAGGAAATTGATAAGAGGCATGTTGAGCCCATTGAATATTTTATTTTTTTGCCTCAAGCGATTGAATAATGACAAAAAAAAAATTTTTTTTTTTTTTTTACACAAAGTTGTCACTAAATGATATATTGCTCACACATGCTATGGGCGTATGTGAAATGACACCCCAAAATAAATTCTGCTGCTTCTCCTGAGTACGGGGATACCACATATGTGGGACTTTTTGGGAGCCTAGCCGCGTACAGGGCCCCGAAAACCAAGCACCGCCTTCAGGCTTTCTAAGGGCGTCAATTTTTGATTTCACGCCTCACTACCTATTACAGTTTTGAAGGCCATAAAATGCCAAGATGGCACAAAACCCCCACAAATGACCCCATTTTAGAAAGTAGACACCCCAAGCTATTTGCTGAGAGGCATGTTGAGTCCATGGAATATTTTATATTTTGCCACAAGTTGCGGGAAAATTACAAACTTTTTTTTTTTTTTTTTTTTTTTCACAAAGTTGTCACTAAATGATATATTGCTCATGCATGCCATGGGCATATGTGAAATGACACCCCAAAATAAATTCTGCTGCTTCTCCTGAGTACGGGGATACCACATATGTGGGACTTTTTGGGAGCCTAGCCGCGTACGGGGCCCCGAAAACCAAGCACCGCCTTCAGGCTTTCTAAGGGCGTAATTTTTTGAGTTCACTTCTCACTACCTATTACAGTTTTGAAGGCCATAAAATGCCAAGATGGCACAAAACCCCCACAAATGACCCCATTTTAGAAAGTAGACACCCCAAGCTATTTGCTGAGAGGCATGTTGAGTCCATGGAATATTTTATATTTTGCCACAAGTTGCGGGAAAATTACAAACTTTTTTTTTTTTTCACAAAGTTGTCACTAAATGATATATTGCTCACGCATGCCATGGGCATATGTGAAATGACACCCCAAAATAAATTCTGCTGCTTCTCCTGAGTACGGGGATACCACATATGTGGGACTTTTTGGGAGCCTAGCCGCGTACGGGGCCCCAAAAACCAAGCACCGCCTTCAGGCTTTCTAAGGGCGTTACAGTTTTGAAGGCCATAAAATGCCAAGATGGCACAAACCCCCCCCCCCCAAATGACCCCATTTTAGAAAGTAGACACCCCTAAATTTAGGGGTACACTAGTGAGACTAGGTAATAAATGGCGGGTGCCCTGAAACTATAAAAAAATAACTAACCAACCAGCGTCACCTGTAACAGTTATATGGTGATCACTGGTGAAAGGGTTAACTAGGGGGCAATCAGGGGGCTTTATGCGGTAGTATATGGGGGTCCCTGGCGCTATAAAAAGCTGCGGCGAACCTAAATACCTACCTGCCTAACTAGCGTCACCTGTGACACTAATACAGCGATCAGAAAAACGATCGCTTATTAGGCTGGGTTCACACTGGAGCGATGCGGGAACGCCACGAATGCGCGGCGGGTTCCCGCATCGCATGCCTCCCGGCGGCAGTTCACACTGCCCTATGCGAACTGCTGGGAGTGTCAGTGAAATGTTAATGACACCCCCAGATCAGTTCGCATATCGCAGTGCGATCTGCAAACTTGGATCGCATGGTGTGAACACCCATGCGATCCGATTCTGCTGCGGACCAAAAAAAGGGTCCCGTGCGAGTTTGCGGCGGGTGCGACACGAATTCAGCCATACTATCTGTATAGCTGAACTCGAATCGCACAGAGATCGGATGTGATTTGCACTGCAGTGCGGTGCGAATCACATCCGTTCTCATAAACCGCTGCAATGTGAACCCAGCCTTAGTGACACTGGCGACGGGGGGTGATCACGGGGTTAAACCTTTATTGGGGGGGTTAGGGGGGTACCTTAGAACTAAAGGGGGCTAACCCTAACTGCCCTAACAGTTATTAGTCACAAATGACACCTGCCGGGTGATCAGGGGGTTAAACCTTTATTAGGTAATAAATGGCGGGTGCCCTGAAACTATAAAAAAATAACTAACCAACCAGCGTCACCTGTAACAGTTATATGGTGATCACTGGTGAAAGGGTTAACTAGGGGGCAATCAGGGGGCTTTATGCGGTAGTATATGGGGGTCCCTAGCGCTATAAAAAGCTGCGGCGAACCTAAATACCTACCTGCCTAACTAGCGTCACCTGTGACACTAATACGGCGATCAGAAAAATGATCGCTTATTAGGCTGGGTTCACACTGGAGCGATGCGGAAACGCCGCGAATCCGCGGCGGGTTCCCGCATCGCATGCCTCCCGGCGGCAGTTCACACTGCCCTATGCGAACTGCTGGGAGTGTCAGTGAAATGTTACTGACACCCCCAGATCAGTTCGCATATCGCAGTGCGATCTGCAAACTCGGATCGCATGGTGTGAACACCCATGCGATCCGATTCTGCTGCGGGCCAAAAAAAGGGTCCCGTGCGAATTTGCGGCGGGTGCGGCGGGTGTGGCGGGTGCGGCGGGTGCGGCGAATGGCTGAACTCGAATCGCACAGAGATCGGATGTGATTTGCACTGCAGTGCGGTGCGAATCACATTCGTTCTCATAAACCGCTGCAATGTGAACCCAGCCTTAGTGACACTGGCGACGGGTGGTGATCACGGGGTTAAACCTTTATTGGGGGGGTTAGGGGGGTACATTAGAACTAAAGGGGGCTAACCCTAACTGCCCTAACAGTTATTACAGTCACAAATGACACCAATGCAAAAAAAAAAAAAAAAAATGACATTGGTGTCACTGTGACTGGGGGGCAGGGGTAATTGGGGGGGTGATCGGGGGGTAAAGGGGGGGTGTGAGTGTGCCTGGCATGTTCTACTGTGTGTGGGATGTGTTGGTGCAACTCACTGATCCGCTCTCCTCCGTGTCGGAACGAAAAATACCGACACGGAGGAGAGAATACATCACTTCCTCTCCTGTGTTTACATTACAGGAGAGGAAGTGATGTCACCGGGGATTTCCATTCGTCGGGAGCGATCGCGAGGGGGTGGCCATGAATGAATGGCCGTCCCCTCGTCCGGGATCGCTCCCGAACGAAAACCGACCGCCGCAGGCACCGGGCGGGGGCCCGATCGGGCCCCCGACCCGCGGGAGGCAAAGGACGTACATGTATGTGCTTATGCCTGCCCGTGCCATTCTGATGACGTACATCGGCGTGCGGCGGTCGGCAAGTGGTTAAACGTCCGTTTTTTCGGGAGCAGTGATTTTAATAATGCTTAAATTGAAACCATAAAAGTGTACTATTCAAATCAATAATATACTCACTAATGCCCTTTCACCTGTGTATTTACCACTGTGCTTCCAGCAAAATAACTCTTCCCCACTAAGCAGCCACTTAAAATAATGTGTAATTTCTGTGTATTTGTAGCTTTTATAAATAATTGAAACACGTGGCGCTAAACCAAGTGACTATTACACCACTAAATATTATACTACAAAGTGCATCAGATATAGCTCTAAAAATTGTATACATAAACAAAAAATTAAAAAAATTATTAATAGTAAATAAACATTAAAAATAAATAACCCAGTGAATAAGTGATAGTTCACACTATACATTTAAACACTCCTCAGGGAGTAATGCAGAGCATATGCAGTGTTCATACAATGTTGCAAGAGTCCGTGAGTCTCCAAAACATATTTCACTTTAACAAGCAATTTTGATCAGTGTTTTTTTTTTCTCTCTCAAACCGCCTTTCCTTCACCACACCACTGTGAAATGTGATTCCTCTCCCCCTTATGTGAATTAACTCACCGACTAAATCAGCCTCACACTCAATGGGTTTGGCAGAAAAGCGCTTTCCAAACCCTTTTTGCAGGGATGTGGATGAAAGGCATACAATCCTTCACTTCAGCAGAAGAAAAGCTGACCCAATTGGCACTTTCATAGACAGTGCTCTCATGAAATAGAAAAAAGGAAATGCTCCCATAGCGTGATACCGTAAAAAAATCTTTTAATCGCACATAAGAAGATCCTCTTAAGTTACACTGGGTTATTTATTTTTATTTAATGTTTATTTACTCTTAATAATAATAATTTTTTTTTTTTTTTTTTTTTATGTATACAATTTTTTTTGAGCTATATCTGATGCACTTTGTTGTATAATATTCAGTGGTTAAATAGTCGCTTGGTTTAGCGCCACGTGTTTCAATTATTTATAATAGGAACAAATACACAAAAAGTGTACTATTCCTTAAAATTTCGTAACGGGGGGTGTCTATAGTATGCTTGAAAAGGGGCGCATGTTTCCCGTGTTTAGAACAGTCTCACAGCAAAATTACATTTCTAAAGGAAAAAAGGTAATTTAAAACTACTCGTGGCTATAATGAATTGTGAATCCGACAATGCACATAAAAGTAAACTGATAAAAATGGCACGGAATTTCCCCACAGGGAACCCCGAGCCAAAGGTTTAAAAAAATGCATGGGGGTCCCCTTAAATTCCATACCAGACCTGATCTGGTATGGATTTTGAGGGGAACCCCACGGCAAAAAAAAAAAAAATGGTGTGGGGTCTCCTCAAAAATCCATACCAGACCCTTATCCAAGCGCACAACCTGGCAGGCTGCCGGAAAAGAGGGGGGTGAGAGAGCAGCCCCCCTCTCTCCTGAACCATACCAGGCCACATGCCCTCAACATTGGGAGGGCACTTTGGGGTAGCACCCCCCAAAGCACCTTGTTCCCAATGTTCATGTTGATGGGGAGAAGGGCCTCATCCCCACAACCCTTGCCCGGTGGTTATGGGGGTCTGCGTGTACCAATTCACACGGGGGGCCGGGATCTGGGGGTCCCCTTGTTAAAGGGTACTTCCAGATTCGGTTAAGCCCCACAACCACCGGGCAAAGGTTGTGGAGATGAGGCCCTTCTCCCCACCAACATGGGGACAAGGTGATTTGGGTGGGGCGCTATCCCAAAGCACCCTCCTAGTGTTAAGGGCATGTGGCCTGGTACGGTTCAGGAGGGAGGGAGGCCGCTGTCATCCCACCCTCTTTTACTGCGGCCTGCCAGCTTGCGATGAGGGTCTGGTATGGATTTTTTAGGGGATCCCACTCCATTTTTTTTTAAACTTTGGCGCAGGTTCCCTCTAATATCCATACCAGACCTAAAGGGCCTGGTATGGAATTTAGGGGGACCCCCACGCGTTTTTTTTTTTACATTTTGGTTTGGGGTTCACCTGTGGGTAAATTCCATGCCGTTTTAATAAATTAACTTTTATGTGTATTGTCAGACCGACAATTCATTATAGCTGTGAGTAGTTTTAAATTACTTTTTTCCCTTTAGAAATGTCATCATGCTGTCAGACTGTTCTAAACATGGGAAACGTGCCCTTTTACAGGCATACTATAAACATCCGCCAGGTACAAAATTTAAAGGAATATTACACTTTTATTGTTTAATTTTAAGCAGTATTAAAATCACTACTCCCAGAAAAACGGCAGTTTTTAAAACTTTTTTTTTTGATACATGTTCACTGACAATGCCATGCATACAAGCCTTTAAAATTAGCACTTTTTGATTTCTCCCATAGACTTTTAAAGGATGTTCCGCGACTTTCGAATTTGACGCAAACAACCAAAATTGTTCGCTGTTCGGCGAACAGCCAATGTTCGAGTCGAAACATAAAGCCTATACATGCTCACCTAACGCGATATTAGCAGAAGGTTCCCAAAGGGTGGCGCTCAAGCTGAAATTCTTCGTAGTACGTCACTACGTTCATGTTTGTTGGCAGACAATTGTGTGCCTTTGTATGCAAGATAAAATCCAGGCACAAGCCCATCCGACAAAAGTCTGATGCTTTGTCTGCGGAAAATCCAATTGTGTGTATGAGGCTTTACTCTTATGCCCCGTACACATGATTGGATTTTCCGACAACAAAACCATTTTTTTCCCGAAGGATGTTGGCACAAACTTGTCTTGCATACACACGTCACACAAATTTTGGGCAAAAATTCCATACGTGAGAACGCGGTGACGTACAACATGTTCAACAAGCTGAGAAAAAGGAAGTTCAATAGCCAGTGCGGCTCTTTCAGCTTGATTCAGGGCATGCGCAAACTTTTGTGCGACAGACATGTGTACACACGATCGGACTGCTCTCAAACGTTTGTGTGCAGAAATTCTGACAGCAAATGTTTCGATGGAGCATACACACAGTCTGACTTTCCGTCAACCACCTCACATTTCCCGTCTCGAAATCTGGGGCATTCGTTTCACGTTCCTACAAAAGTACAATGGCCACTATAAGCAGGAGGGCCACCGCGGTTGGTTCTAACATATTACTACAGACTATGAGAAGAATAAGACAAACATTTAGATACAAAAGCAAGGGAGACATTTCATAGTTACCATGCTACTAATAAAAAATAAAACCCCAAGACAAAAACCAGACAAAGCAAAGACAAAAATAGTTTGTTGCTAGTTTAGGCTTTACCCAGCAATGTTCTCTCCGGTGGGCTAAAATGATACACACTACAAAATAATTTGGAAATGATTTTCCACTTGAGTAGCTGAATCTTAATTAATGTGGAAGAATTTTAACCAGATAAACATGTACTAGGCATTCTTATTCCAAACTTCCAAGGTCTTCTCGTTCTGGAGTCTCGTTTTGAACTCAGTGATGAGTTTTTCCAGCCTCCAGACATAAAAAAGTACCATCCAAAGGAATACACCTTGCTGTACCCTCTGACCATATATGCCAACTTATAAGGGGTCTAATGGCCAGATTTCATGTACTATGCAGCTGTCCGGCTGGGGGTCCTGCCCCCGCTTTGCGGGCCATTGCCCATAGGATTTGAAATGCTTTTTAGCAGGCTCTGCGTTCGGAGACCCCTTGAGCTTTACCTTCAGAGCAGTTATTGTTTGCGCCTTTATCACTATAACCGGGCCCCCAGAATTCCAATTATTCTACACTGCCTAACTGCTAGAAACTACTCCTCTCATTATATACAAATACAATCGCTCGCCGGATTTCTGACTATTCCAAACGGCCTGACCGGTCTTGTGTCATACAGTCCTATAAACGTGTTCGCCAGACAACCACAAAGCACGATGAAATCCTCCGCTACACAAAAAAATATTATGGCTTCTTTCTATCTGTACCAAGATGTTAAAACAACAATGGATGGGGATGCCTCCTACTGTTTACTCTCTACCCAAAAATGAATTATAGTATGAAACTCTGCAAAACAACTGGAATTAAATGTAAAAACTAAAGTGATTCTACTCAAAATGGAATTCAGCACAAAAACTTACTTTCTAAATCTTTTTCCTTGCTTGCTGTTTCTTCCAAACACTTGGATGTCACTGCTAGCTGCTCCTTCAGTAAATCTTTCTAACAGTGGCAACCCGTCCATAGGGGGTGCATGGGCGCCGCCCGCCCCCCAATACCAGTCACACAAAAATGGTCCCTTTAAGATAAAAAAGTAAGTGCACTGTACGTGCACTGTGTTTGGGCGGGTGCCGGTCACAGTGTACTATGGAAGCATCATGCCAATGCAATCCTGTGATTGCAGGCTTCATTTGCGGTGGTTTTGGATGCCCTGTGGCGCTATGCAGTGTGCCTCTACATGCTCATTGGGTCATTCTCCTGCATCTCCTTATGTCTGGGCGCACCATGGATGGGCGGCGTGTTACTTTCGGTTTTGGCTCTGTGTGGATGAGAAGCCCAGGTAATGTTACTAACAGCCTGTAATTATCTGTCCACCCCGCACATATACAGCAGCACCTTGTGCTGTATGTATTTTCAGTCTGTGATTAGAGGGTGGAGGGAGCCGTGTTGTGCTTTTACCTCTGCCCTGGAATCAACCTCTGCTCCATCCCTTCACCCAACAATCTGCTGGAGCCTTCATTACACATCTCCTGTATGTGTATGCCACAAGGGCTTCCAGCACTGTGTCCTACAGTCATCCTGTACAGGTCTGTGTTCTCTCTCTCTGTCTCTCTCTATCTATCTGTATATCTATATATCTATCTGTATATCTATATATCTATCTGTATATCTATCTGTATATCTATATATCTATCTGTATATCTATATATCTATATGTGTATCTGATAGATATACAGACAGATAGATAGATACACAGACAGATAATCTGTCTGTCTGTCTGTACATCTATCAGATATACAGATAGATAGATATACAGATATATTATCTATCTATCTGTCTGTCTGTACATCTATCTGTCTGTCTGTATATCTATCTGTCTGTTTATCTATCTGTCTGTATATCTGATAGATGGATATACAATCTATCTATCTGTATATCTATCTATCTATCTATCTGTATATCTGATAGATATACAGACAGACAGATAGATTATCTATCAGATATACAGATAGATATACAGATAGATAGATTGATTATCTATCTGTCTGTATATCTGATAGATATACAGACAGACAGATAGATAGATTATCTGTCTGTATATCTATCTGTATGTCAGACAGATGGATAGATATACAGACAATCTGTCTGTATATCTGATAGATAGATAATCTATCTATCTATCTATCTGTCTGTATATCTGATAGACAGACAGACAGGTAGCTATACAGACAGGTAGCTATACAGACAGGTAGCTATACAGACAGGTAGCTATACAGACAGGTAGCTATACAGACAGGTAGCTATACAGACAGGTAGCTATACAGACAGGTAGCTATACAGACAGGTAGCTATACAGACAGGTAGCTATACAGACAGGTAGCTATACAGACAGGTAGCTATACAGACAGACAGACAGACAGGTAGCTATACAGACAGACAGACAGGTAGCTATACAGACAGACAGACAGGTAGCTATACAGACAGACAGACAGACAGGTAGCTATACAGACAGACAGACAGACAGGTAGCTAGACAGACAGACAGACAGACAGGTAGCTATACAGACAGACAGACAGACAGGTAGCTAGACAGACAGACAGACAGGTAGCTATACAGACAGACAGACAGACAGGTAGCTATACAGACAGACAGACAGACAGGTAGCTATACAGACAGACAGACAGACAGGTAGCTATACAGACAGACAGACAGGTAGCTATACAGACAGACAGACAGGTAGCTATACAGACAGACAGGTAGCTATACAGACAGACAGGTAGCTATACAGACAGACAGGTAGCTAGACAGACAGACAGGTAGCTAGACAGACAGACAGGTAGCTAGACAGACAGACAGGTAGCTAGACAGACAGACAGGTAGCTAGACAGACAGACAGGTAGCTAGACAGACAGACAGGTAGCTAGACAGACAGACAGGTAGCTAGACAGACAGACAGGTAGCTAGACAGACAGACAGGTAGCTAGACAGACAGACAGGTAGCTAGACAGACAGACAGACAGACAGACAGGTAGCTAGACAGACAGACAGACAGACAGACAGGTAGCTAGACAGACAGACAGACAGACAGACAGGTAGCTAGACAGACAGACAGACAGACAGACAGGTAGCTAGACAGACAGACAGACAGACAGGTAGCTAGACAGACAGACAGACAGACAGACAGGTAGCTAGACAGACAGACAGACAGACAGACAGGTAGCTAGACAGACAGACAGACAGGTAGCTATACAGACAGACAGACAGGTAGCTATACAGACAGACAGACAGGTAGCTATACAGACAGGTAGCTATACAGACAGGTAGCTATACAGACAGGTAGCTATACAGACAGGTAGCTATACAGACAGGTAGCTATACAGCCAGGCAGACATACATACATACATACATACATACATACATACATACATACATACATACATACATACATACATACAGCCAGGCAGACAGAGATAGAGATACAGACAGATAGAGATAGAGACACAGACAGGCAGGTAGACAGATAGAGATAGACAGACAGGTAGATATATTATCCATCTGTCTGTCTGTATATCTGTCTGTCTGTATATCTGTCTGTATATCTGTCTGTCTGTATATCTATCTGTCTGTATATCTATCTGTCTGTCGCCTTGGTCCCATCACAAGAAACCATCTCCTGCGGTTCTGTTTTAAGACTGGCTTGCTGACATCCCTTCTGGCTCCTTATCCTGCTTGCTTTTGCTCTACTTGGATCCCTGACTTCTGGCCTGGCTGATTACCCGATCTGGTTATTGAACTCTGGCCTGGCTGACCACTCGATCCAGTTACTGGACTCTGGCTATGCTTTCTCTATTTACCTTTTGATTTTTATTCAATAAACAAGTGTGATTTAATTTTACTTCTGTCTCGGTCTGATTCATGGTTTCTGACATATGATTAGTCAATACATACCGCCTCTTGACTTTATAGCATAATATAGGAAACGTCAACATCTCTTAAATCCTTTTGTCCATGAAAGGGAAAAATAAACCCCCCGTATTGTAAATGGGAGGAAAAAATTACCTTTCAACTTCCGCATCTTCTAGGCAGTCAGACTATTTTCACTCAAGACATGAAATGAAATATTGAACACCAATGCAACTAAAGCCAAAAATATTAATTCCTGCAAAAGGATTACTTAATTTCACAAAAATGCTAAAATTCAAGCAGAATTATTTCACCCGGAACCAAAGTTCAGCAGAAACAAAAATGGCAGTACTACCAACTGAAATTCAGTCGCTAATCCTGCTAAAACCAGCACAAACCCGAAATTTCTCCCCACAAAAACTGACTACACCAAATGAACACTTAACCACTTGCCAACCAGACGCCGTCATTATATGACTGCAGATCGGCTTGTTCCTGCGAATCGCCGTACCTGTATGCCAGCTCCTTTAAGAACCATAGCAGGCACGAGCCAGAACGAGGATCTGTGTATGTAAACACCCAAATATCCATTCTGACAGGAGACACAGATCTACTGTTCCTAGTAATTAGGAACAGCGATCTGTCTCCGTCTCCAGTCAGTTCCATCCCCTCACAATTAGAAACACACATGAGGGAATGCCATTAACCTCTTAATCGCCCCCTAGTTTTAACCCATTTTCTACCATTTACACAGTAATCGGTGCATTTTTATAGCACTGTTCGCTGCTTTTAATGTCAGTGGTCCCCTAAAAAGTGTCAAAAGTGTTTGCTCTGTCGCAATGTTGCAGTCCTCCTAAAAAATCACAGCTCGTTGCCATTACTAGTAAAAAATAAATAATAAAAATGCCTTAAATCTATCCCCTATGTTTTAGATGCTATAACTTTTTGCGCAAACCAATCAATATACGATTTTTTTTTTTTTTTTTTTACCAAAAATATGTAGAATACATAAACTGTGTGTGTATAAATATATATATATATATATATATATATATATATATATAATTTTTTTTTCTAAATAGTTTTTTTTTTTTTTTGTTTATAGCGCAATTTTGTTTGGGTGCAGCGTTGCACGGCCACGCAATTGTCGGTTAAAGCGTCACAGTGCCATATCGCAAAAAAATGACCTGTTCATTTAGGGGGCAACAGTTGTTAAATGTATACAGACTAAACACTTTAGGCTATATTGCCAATGTATCCAAAAATTCCAAAGTTATATAAAATACAAAATAATGTGACTTAAACCTTCACTCCTGTTCCCAATATCCCAAAATCAAATAATACTTAGCTCTGAAAGTTGAAGGTCAACAGATCCACAGGACAGTTGGCTATCCTGGCTGCATGCTTGATCTTTTTATAGCTCAGAACAATAGAGCTCCCCCCATGCTATCGATAGTCCTATATCCCAGAGACCACCCACAGGGTGTAGTCACAGAGTGTAGCCCTTTTAAACCACTCACAGGTCCTTTTTGTGAGTGATGTCAGCAATACATGGTTGCACTTCCCCCCACAGCCACATGGTTAATTGAATATGCGGCAGCCATTTTAAAACAGAGTCAGCCTGCCCATTCATACACACAGCTTAGTTATGCCTCGTACACACGATCAAACAATCCGGTGGACTCAAGTCCGCTAGACAATCCCCCCATGTGTGGGCTCCTGCAGACTAAAAGTATTTTTGCACTCCAATCTGTCCGCCGGACTCGCATTTCGGCGGACAATCCAGCCAGTGCCAGTCCGCCGTACTTTTGAAATGAACTGACTTTTCCCGCCTGGAGAAAAGTCTGCTCATTTTGAGCGTGTCTCCAGGTAGCCGGGGCCAGCGAAGGAGGCGTCGCTGGCCCCGTCACCTGGTATGGACTTAAAGGGCTGTGTGTGGGCAAGTAGCTTGTTCGGAAAGTCCGCTACGTGTATACGCAGTATTACTTATACCAAAAACAGAGGACTTCGATATAGGTTGCCTTCCCAATCAACATACCTACCTACAATAACAGAACTATAATATACAATTAAAATCTAGCTATTATACAGAAAGAGACAAAAAAAAGGTTCTTTTGCGAAGCAGACCTTATCTGATACAGCGGACAGAGAATCAATATCCCGAACACAGAACAGAAATTTTTTTCTAAAAAACTTGAAGTATGGTTGTATTACCATGGGCCGGTATTTTGTTGGTGTGGTTCTGGATCCCTTTTACCCTTCGAGGTCCACTGGATTAGGAAGTCCTGTTGGCTCAAACGCTGGCTCGCCATCTGTCTTGGAAATTATGAACTTTGCCTATAAGCAAATAATTCTGTTACGCTAATAAGCACAGTTAAAGAGCGCTTTTGTATAATGCCAGTAATGCGCACTTGCAGATCTCCAAGTAACACAGAGGCTGGTATCACATTCAACATAGTAGTCCTGCTTGAATAGGGCAGGTCTGGTTTATAGGGCTGAACAGGGATAACAAAGGAAGGCGGTGGCTTCGCAATCAGCCAGAAACGTCTATCAGACACACGTATAATTTAAAATAGATATCCAGTAGTGACGCATGCAATTGGCAGTGTGCAGAGCAATGTGTGCAGTTTTCCACGGACATACAGCACAGGCCTCCAAAACAACGTGCCTCACATTGTGCTGGGTGCAAACACTGCAAACATTGCTCTAATCAGGACCGTGTACATATTCCCACCGTTACCATTGGCGAGAACCGTACTCCACGAGGCTCAGCCAGCTATGTCTGTGTACGGTTATATTATTCCCATGTACGCGGGTCTGTTTGCCAGGAGCATAGATGCAGTCACCATGAGGTGGCCAGCCTCTTGGTGAGGCATAAGCAAACATCCCTTAACCACTTCCCGACCAGCGTACGACGATGTACGTCGACAGAATGGCACGGGCAGGCATATTAGAGTACAGGTACGTCCAATATTCAATGCCGCCCTGCCATCGGGAGCGCGCCGGCGGCGGCGTGCTCCCGCGCTGGTCGGGACCCCCGTGAGTCCAGTCGCGGGACTCGCGGACTCGATCGCCGCGGGCATCCCCGCGATCGTCTCACGGAGCGGCCGCATGGAGGAAATGCTGTGTAAACAACATTTCTCCATTCTGCCTAGCAACTAGTGATGCTGATCTCTGCTCCATGTGATTGGAGCAGAGATCAGTGTTCATTAAATGAAAGCCCAACCCCCCCACAGTTAGTAACACACCCCTAGGAACACTTAACCCCTACACTGCCACCAACTGGTTAACCCTTTCACTGCCAGTGTCATTTACACAGGAATCACTGCATTTATATAGCAGTGATTACTGTATAAATGACAATGGTCCCAAAAATGTGTCAAAAATGTCCGATGGGTCCCCCACAATAAAAATCGCTGATCGCCGCCATTACTAGTAAAAAAAAATAAAAAATTATTAATAGAAATGCTATAAAACTATCCCTATTTTGTAAACGCTATAACTTTTGCGCAAACCAATCAATAATCGCTTATTGCGATTTTTTTTTTACCAAAAATATGTAGAAGAATACGTATCGGCCTAAACTGAGGGGAAAATTTTTTTTAATATATTTTTGGGGGATATTTATTATAACAAAAAGTTAAAAATAATGCGTTTTTTTCAAAATTGTCGCTCTATTTTTGGTTATAGTGCAAAAAATAAAAACCGCAGGGAAGATCAAATACCACCAAAAGAAAGCTCTATTTGTGGGAAAAAAAGGACGTAAATTTTGTTTGGGAGCCACGTCGCACTACCGCGCAATTGTCAGTTAAAGCGACGCAGTGCCGAATCGCAAAAAGTGGTCTGGTCTTTGACCAGCAAAATGGTCCGGTCTGCAAGTGGTTAAAGGGCGAAGAGATCTCCCACAGGAAGGTTTCTGCAACCAGTGGTTCTCCACCAGTGTCTGTATGTGTTGACATGCTTGCATGACCGTATTGCAGCAAAACTGACACTGGGGGACACACTGGGCAACATCTGACAATATACATCAATAAAAAATTTCCACAACAGTGTGCATATGTATGTATGTGTGTATATGATATGGTAGGGTAGCACAGTTTTTCTAGCAATCTTTCAGGTGAAGGCAGCATTAGAGCGCAGGGCGAGCAGGAAGCGCCCTCCGCCATCACCTGCATCTTCTGAAGTTTCTAAGCCAGGATCTGTATTTTCTGTGGGCTTTAAAGGTGCCTCCCCTGATTCTTTCAAGGGTCAGGTCCTCTGCCTCTCTAATCGCACAGGAGAAGGCACTGGTGACTGCATTGATTACTTCCACCAGAGAAATGTTTAAAATTGAGGACTCTGCTGGGGTGGCCAGTGACGCGCATTTCCCCATTGGTATGTACAATCCAGCTAGGTTTTTCCTTACCCCACATACTTTAATACGTTTATTCGATTGGGAACGTCTGAAGCGTTCTCTTGTGGTTCCATATCACTTTGCGGTACGTTACCCCTTTTGGGGAGGCCCTTCTGAAGTAGACCTCCTCTCCCTTGGTGGATCCCCCTATTTTGAGGTTGAATACAGCATCCAGGATACCATTGGAGAAGTCTCCCTCCTTTTAATGCTCCTGTGGAACGCTGGGCAGAATCGGTCACCATCTATCTTTACCATTGCTGGGTCGGCGTTGCAGCCTGTGTTGGCCACAGCCCTGGTGTTTCAGATGCTTACTGAATGGGCCAAGGGCCTGCAGAGAAGTTTGTCGTCCTGGTAAGTGGATTAGGTTTATGTGAAATACGTTCCCTGCAGGACTCTGGGTGGGTCCTGAACCTCAAAAAGTCTGCCTTCACCCCGACCAGGAGGTGAGAGTGTCTGGGGCTCCGGGCCCGAGTCTCGAACACAGTGTTTTTCCTAGCGGACAAGCTCCAAAAGCTTCAGACTGTGATTAATATTTTCCCACAAGCAGTCCTCCTCCGTCATCTAGCATTCAGGCTTTGGATCTTATGGTGTCCGCCATAAAGGCCATTCCATATGCATAGCTCCATAAGAGATCTGCAGAGGGAAATCCCGTTGTCATTCGTTCATTCACAATGGACAAGTCTCCCGCTCCCCTGGACAGCAAGATTCATCTGGGCTGGTTGACAAGGTCCTCCCTCCACTGGTGGCTCCGGTTTCCTCCACCACGACCTGGAAGTCCTTTCCCTCCTTTACTGGATGGTAGTCACTATAAATGCCAGCCTGTCTGGCTGGGAAGGTGTCCTGGGTTTGAAATCCACACTAAAGCACTGGACTCTGAAGGAGGCTCGGCTACTCATCAACATCCTGTGACTGCAAGTGACCAGGCTTCACTGGACCTCTGAATTAATTTTCTCTGGGGGCTCTTGGTCAGGAGGAGATAGTGCCTCAGCAGTGGCTTACAGTATATCAAAGATGAAAAAAAACACACAAGGCTTGTGTGAAAATCAGTGCTAAAACCTGGTAGTTGCAACAGTAGTGTACAAACACTCATATTATTGTTAGACCCCTTTCACACTGGGGCGTTTTTCAGGCGTTTTTCAGGCGCTTTAGCGTTAAAAAAAAGCGCCTGTAAAGCGCTTGAAAGAAGCCTCATCTGCAGTCCCAATGTGAAAGCCCAAGTGCTTTAAGAACCCTTTCACAATGTCAGCGCCCGGAAAACGCTCGTAAAGCGCCGCTTAAACTAGCAGCGCTTTACCAGCGTTTTTCGAGCGTTATTGGGGCGCTTTTAACCCCTGCTAGTGGCCAAATAAAGGGTTAAAAGCGCCCACAAAACGCTGCTGCCAATAGCGTTTTTCAGGCGTTTTTCTGGCGTTTTACAGGCGCTTCCCATTGATTTCAATGGGAAGGGGCGCTTTATTCACCGCTCCAAAAGCGCTGCAAAGAAGCTGCTTGCAGGACTTTTTTTGACGCCCTGCCAGCGCAGCGCCTTGGTGTGAAAGCACTCGGGCGTTTACATTGGGATTGCAGTTGCAGCTTCTTTCAGGCGTATTTTTTAACGCTGAAGCGCCTGAAAAACGCCCCAGTATGAAAGGGATCTCGGTGTGAAAGCACTCGGGCTTTTACATTGGGATTGCAGTTGCGGCTTCTTTCAGGCGTATTTTTTAACGCTAAAGCGCATGAAAAACGCCTGAAAAACGCCCCAGTGTGAAAGGGGTCTTAATGTAAAAGGGAGACATCAATAGATGCAAATAAGTTATAAAAAAACAAAAAGGATCTCAAAAGAATTTTCTGGTGAGTGAACCCCTTTAAGTTAGTCTTTGGTGTAAATGCAGCAGTGGGTAGTGAGGCTGCTTCAGGCACAGGCTGCAGACCCAGAAACTGTGAGAGATCAAGGCAGGAAATGGAAGAGAAAGCGCCAGGCAATTCTTAGTGAAGCATTATTTTATTAATATTATATTATTATTATTTTTATTAAGCAATTACTGACAATATGGATTACATTAACACAGTGCTCAGTGGGTGAGAGCTTGTGTCCAGCATGGGAACGTAAACTGCCAGTATGTCCCTTTGATGGCAAACCACGAGCGCTGTGCATCAGCGGGAAGCTGAAGCCTCGAGGGACCTTGGGTGGGCCCCGACTGGGTTACGCGTGTGAAGGTGATCTAGCATATCGGAAGCACAGCCACGCCTTCTTCATCAGCTCATGATGGAGGCATGGCCATACTTACCTTGCTTACAGTATGTCAACCACCAAGGCAGAACAAGCAGTGGCACTGGAGGCATCACATATTTTTTCGGTTGTGGAACAGCACGTTCTGCTTCTCTCCACTGTGCACATCCCTAGGCATCAAGAATTGTCAGGTTGATTACCTCAGTCACCAGATTATGGATCAGGGGAGTGGTCCCTACACCTGGATGTGTCCCATCAGTTCTGCCTATGCTGGGAGACCCTTAGATGTGGATCTTCTGGTGTTCTGCCTCCCAAGGTACCAAGGTTGGTAGCGAGAGCAACAGATGTGCTGGTGGGACAAGTATCATCTAATTTACGCCTTTCCTCCTCTCAAGCTGCTCCCTCATGTGCTGTGAAAGCTAGAGGCTGAAGGGTGTCTGATTCTTCTAGTTAGTCTCTTCATCTCTAGTAGTAGTCACGGATGTTCCCTGTTTGTTTTTCTTTGGGAGGTCCTCAACAGTCCCAGGATACAGTCTACCACCCTGCTTTGCCGTTTCTGGCTTGGACAGCATGGCTATTGAAGCCAGGTTTTGAGCAGTGGGGTTGTCAGGTTCAAGATCCCTGCAATGATAAAGACACACAAGTCTACCTCTCTAAAGAGAAAATGTTGCACATGGAAGGCTTATATTGCCTGGTGTCAGTCCACGTTCTTTTCAGTGGCTCGAGTTTTTGCCTTTCTCCAATGAGTATTGCACAGCAGCTTGTCTCAAGTACCATTAAAGGCAGATTTCTGCCCTTATTGTCTTTTTCCAGCATTCCTTGGCCACGCCTTCCTTGATTCTCACTTTCATCCAAGGGATGTGTTCTCCATTGCTACTGTGGGACCTAAACTTGGTTCTTTCGGTCCTCCAGAAGCCTCCTTTGGGAGAATTCACGATGATCCTCTGCTTACTTTTTCTCAAAGGTTGCCTTCTCTGTCCCCATTACTTCTGTCCGGTGGATGTCAGAACTGGCAGCCTTATCCTGTGAGTCTTGCACAAGGATTAGGCAATTCAGTGTCTGTACCCTTCCTTTCCTCCAAAGTTGGTGTCGAATTTTCACCTAAATGAGGACATTGTCCTGCCTCTCTTCTGTCAACAGTCATTGCATCCTAAGGAGGTTGTGTTGTACTCCTTGGATGTGGTTCAGGGTGGTTTTTGTGTGCCTGTCTGCTACAGCCTCCTTTCCGGAGGTCGGATTCTCTTTGTGCTCACAATTTATCCAAGAAAAGGCCTGACGGCCTCCTCTGTTACTGTATCCGGTTGGCTTAGGCAGTCGATTGTTCAGGCGTACGTCATGATGGGTCGGGCTCTTCCCACCCAGGATGCTCCACCAGGTTGATTAATGCCTCCTGGGTGTTTAGTCCTCAGGCGTCAGTGTCTCAGGTTTGCAAGGTGGCTTCCTGGTTATCTGTGCACACTTTAAAAAATATAAATAAATATGTTTTACAAGCTGATGTGTTTACATTTTTCAGATGCTTGTATGGGCTGCAAGGTTTGGTACATCGCTGTTTAGAATTCCTTGTTTTTGGTTTTCCCACACCTTCTTGAGACAATGCTTTGTCCCTGTGGTCCAGAATCAGAAGAGCTGTGTCCTAAGAAAATCAGAGAAATTTAGATTTTTGTTACCATTAAATCCCTTTTGAGTTAATTGACGGACACGGCGCCCATCCCTATTTATTGTAATTTATACTTCGGACATTGCTTTGCGACTAACTGGCTGGCCTATATCAGAGTGGGGGTTCAGGCAGGAAAAATTGCTCATTCTGTAGGTGTTGCTGTGTTTTTTCTACCTAGTCCTGTATATAAAGACTATGGTAAATAAAACAGAAGAGTTATTGCTGTCATTGAGCACAGAGAAAGGGATTTTATGGTGAGTAACAAAAATCCTGTTGTTCATACAGGTAGCACAGGCTACCTGCTAAGTAATTTAGGCTTTCATCCAGGTATTTCTGCTTTGCACCAGTCACAAGCACTCCTTTATGTCTGTAATCCGATGTTCCGGGAACACACCTGCTGATAATGCTGGAACACCATTTATGTTTAATAAGGAGTTTCTTAAAGCCACCAACATCAAATCTGCTTTTGAAGTTTGAATGTAATTGGTAACACAAGAAGCAGAGAGGAAGTTCACTTTGGCTTAATAAAGTACACTAACTCTGTATGTGGGAGTGGGTGCTTATTGTTCAGGAAATACACAGAACTCAGATTAAGGAAAAACTAAATTAAGCTTTTACCTTTTTAGCTGCTTTAGTAACTTACTTCAGACAACTGCTTGTGACCTGAAATTACCTTTTTTTTTTTTAAGTCCCACTCTGGATTTCTGTTAATTTTACCAATGGACTGCATGGATCACATGATTGTTTCTCTAGGCGCAAAAGGTATGTATACCTGCCATGTTCCTTTCAGTGCTCTGGAAAGTGAGCAGGCACTTGTCCTCCTGTACAATAAAGGACTGCTGGTTGTGCATGATGAAATCCAAGTGCTGCAGTTGGCCAGGCAGCAAAGCAAAGGAACTTTGAGGGATCAGTCATGCGGAGGGAAGGAAGTCTGTGGCAAAAAAAAAAAAAAAGAGCAGCTGGGAGTTTATACTTTATATAAGTATTTTAGCCTTTATTTTATAATGCATTATTGTATTGATTCAGGATTTAAAGAATAGGTGGGCACTTGCCTGAAGTGTTTGCTTGTAAATTAAACTTTTTCTGTTTTCTCTTTTTAATAACAGGAGTGCATGGACAATGCTGATCAGTGCTTACTGGCATGGAATCCACCCCGGCTATTACCTGAGCTTTTTGACTATCCCCTTGTGCTTGGCATCTGAGGGGATGATGGATATGGGATTGAGACGTCATCTTTCTGATTCTGGCAAGTTGGTGTTTGACTGGGTGCACTGGTTCCTGAAGATGAGAGCATACGACTACATGTGCATGGGCTTCGTTCTCCTCACCTTCTCTGACACTGTGCGTTACTGGAAGTCTATTTATTTTGCTATTCACATCCTGGCCACCTTCTTCATAATTTTAGGCCGAATGCTGGCTCCAAGAGCACCCAGTGTAATTAGAAACAACAAAAAAGAAGAAAAAAACAAGACTAGTCCTGATAGTTAAGCTGGTGTTGTATCCAGTGTGACACTGGCCTGACACTATCATCAGGCCACAGTATTCTTGTTCTTGGTAAACTGGATGGCAGAACTTGGACATGTCATGTGCTACACTTGCTGTAGAAGACATTATTTTACCTGTATACCACAGGGAAGATTTGTTTTCACAGTATATTATTTGACCTTTTAGTCTCTGTAAATTTGTGCTTCTTGGAGGGAAACATAATTCCTGGTATTATTGACCATCTATGTTATTGTTTTCAGTAGAATTTTGCCCAGAGGCATGTGACTTATTTCTATTTTTCACATCAGTTGTTTTGCCATTTATGTACCTACATTTGCCATATCTTTATTATAATTTCTTTGGTTCGCTTTTAGTGCACAGAATTGGGATTTTAATTGTAATCAAAAAGCAGCTCAAACATCGATCACATTTTCTGTTGGTGATACATTTGCCAGTCTCTATTTTTCTAAGTTCCATGTAATAAATATACACAATCATATACGTAAATTGTTGTCAAAATGAATGGTTTGCCCTCAGGGTGTTTGATGTTTGTCATGGGCTTAGCACTACTTGTGCTAAACCTCTGTGTATGTATATGTGTGTGTGTGTATATATACGCTGAAGAACAGCTGCTAACACCATCTATGTTACTTGAACAGCAAACTGTACAAACTTTACAGCTATACAGCACACACTAACTCCAAAAATTGAGGCCAGTATGGCTGGCAAATCTTAAGGCGTATGTCCTTGCATTACCGAAATTTACTACAGACCTCCCTCTCCCCCTCTAGAGCATGTTCCAGCATGAATTTTTACATTGCTCCTGCTGCGAAAAACTGCCAAACTGCCTAATCATAATAATACAGTATAAGACACAGGCAGAGTATTCATAGACCTTCAGTTATAGGCCATTGGACATTGGCAGAGCTTTCTTTTTCTCTAGAGCTTGCTCCCTGTATGCCTCCTCTACGGTAGCTACCCCCACCAGGTGAGTCCTCAGTTTATTTTCTAGTGTTCTAAGGTAATCAACCTCTTCCCCTTCATGTTGAAATCACTCTTAGCATAGTTAGTTTTTTTATTTTCAAGTTCTTCAGTTAACTCCTCACTGCCATCTAATATCACAAATTAAAGCAGTATATCTGCAGGCTCATTAAAGCTTGGGAGCCGTGCCCAGACCTCATGCTGCAGGGACAGCCATACTGTCGCTTTGGGCACTGGATCCTGCATGGGCTCCCACCTTGTGCAATGCGTGTTGTCAGCCACAGGTTTCTATACAGAGCCATGGTCCCTTCCTATGAAACCCAGTCCATAAAGACCACTTTGGGGGGTATGTCCTCCATGACAAGCAAAGCATGGACTTTATATAACCATCCAGCTTTGTAAACGGGTAAGACATGTTTTACCCTATATGCGTCTGATGCTTAGTGTTAAAGACCAGAGTGATATTTGAATGGTATTTACTAATGTGTACGTTTTTCAGTTTTGGATCTAAAAATGTAACCACAGAGTTTAGTCTCAGGTGCATAACCAGACATCTCACCACTTTACTGCCACTTCTATTTAGAGCCATTATATGGTACTCTGTTATATGAAGTATGTTAAAGCATATCTTCATTAGTTTGCCTTTTTCACGCTATTTCCTTTTTTTAACCTCTTAAGGACCAAGCCTCTTCCTGAGATTTGTTGTTTACAAGTTAAAAACAGTTTTTTTTCTCTTTCGTTCATTGACGGACACAGCTCCATTAATCTTGACCGTAGTGTTATTACGCCACCTTCAGGAGAGGACTAGGCAGGACATGTAATACATATGAACGGAACTGTACAGTTCCACCCAGGGGGCAGTCCCTCTGGTAAAAAAAAAAACCCTCAGCCTGCTTCCTGCAGCTCAGTTTTTTCTGCCTAGTGAAGAAGGACCTAAGCTCCCTTCCGGGACCATAGGTCCTGGGGATTTTTTTTCTGCATTTTTGCCTTTTGCGCTAGATTTTAAGCTCCTGTAATCTTCTATCAGCAGCCGGCTGGGTGACGGGCTGGATAATATAGATCCTTGTAGTCTCCCCAGCCTGGCCATTGAGCGTGTGCATGCCCTAGCTACATGCTGGGTTGGCCACGACATGCCCCTCAGGCTCCAGCGGCAGCCGGTGAGCGCAATGCTCCGGGGCACATATGACCGGACTATGGATGTCTTTGTTACAGTGTGCCGTGGTCCGCAGCCACCCCATACTGCTCGGGTGTGGGTCTGTGATGGGGTGCCTCCAGCTCGTCCGATGGCAAGTACAGCTCTCCCTGCTTCGGCAGGACAGAGCAGCTGGGCAATCCCTGGGAGGTCAATTAGGGGGGTCCCTCTTCTCCCTTTCTTCTTTCCCTGTCCCTGTTTTCCCTCCCCCTGTGGGGGATGCTGCATGACTGGGCTGTAGTGTGGTGTGTGTACCTGAACCAGGGGTCCTCTGATCCTTGATTGGGGGCTGAACTAGCTGTCTGTGTCCTTGTGCCGTCATATGTCTCTCTGCTGGTGTCTCTGGGCTCTGCATGTGCTGCCACCATAATCGCTGACCGCCGCCATTATCTGTGTATGTTTGTCAGCCATTTTATGTTAGTCTCTGTGAGAAGCATGGTAAGCGGCCATTTTCTCAGAGTTCGGGAGCCATTTCCCCAGAGATTTTTTTTCTATACAGGGCACCCGGCGGCCATTTTCTTTTTCTCCCCAGCACTGGTTCCTGTACCTCAGAACAGCGTTTTTTTTTTGTCTTGGTCACCTGGGAACTGACACTGGACACATTCATCAGTAACAGCACGGCACAGCACGGCACAGCACTCGGTCAGGGTGGTGAGCCTGCAGTGGGGGCCCCTCAGTCTGTAGCAGCTAGGAGGGTGGGATTGAGCACCTTGCCCTAAGTCCCCAAGGGTGGCAGACAGGGTGGGTCAGCATGGCGTCAGAAGCTGGCGTTTCTTCCCCAGACTTCCCTGCAATTGCAACCGGTTCATCTGCAAACAGTGCAGTGCCTTTGGACGGTTTGTCGGCAGCCCTTGAAATGTTTGTTGCCAGGGTGGAGGCGGTGTGCGGGTGCAAGGAGGTAAAAAAATGGCCCTTGCCCCACCCGTCCTCTGGGGAGAGTTCTGACTCAGACTAGGGCCCAGCAGTGACTGGCGGCCCCTGCTCTGATGTGTCAGAGGACACTGACCAGGACTGATCGGACAGTGAGGATGATTCTGTGTCTGGGTCCGCGCAGGAAAAAGCGCTAGTTGGAGCACTTATCGCCACTGTGGGTGATACCCTGAAAATACAGGATGCTGTAGGATCCGCTGCCGAGGTGGCAGGCCCTTTTGGGTCCCGTAAGCCAGCCCATACACCTAAGGTGTTCCCACATCTGACTTACTTTGATAAGTTCATATACAAGGAATGGGGAAGCCCGCGACTGAACTTTTCAGTCCCAAAAAGAACGGCAGTGTGTTAGCCCTTTGAGGAGAGCCTTCTCAAAAAAAAGGTCAGCTCCTCCGGTCGAGGACCCCCCCAGTATCCAGGTTAAATGAAGTAACCACGATCCCTGTAGAAGGGACCGCTGCATTTAAGGACCCTACCGACAGGAGGGCCGAGGCAGTGGCCCGGTCCATGTTTACGGTAGTGGCCACAGCATTCGTGTCACAGACCCTTACTGAGTGGGTAAAACTATTGCACCTTGAATTGGAGAAGCAGCAGTCTCCTCCAGTCTGCATGGAACTAGCAGACCAGTTAGTGCATGACCTTAAAATATGTCTGACGCGGCCCTGGATACACTTCCTTTGCTCTCCAGAGCATCAGTATCAGCAGTTTTGCTGTGGAGCCTGATCTGGGTGAAATGCTGGTCTGCAGACCAGGCATCTAAAAAAGCCTTGACGGATTTGTCTGTCCTTACTGAGCGGCTATTTGGAGCCTTGCTGGATGACATTATTAAGAATATCACAGGTGGGAAGAGCATGTTGCTCCCACAGTCCAGGAGGGGGGAAGGAGCCACGGCGCAGGCAAGGGCCCTCCTTTTCCGCTCAAAAGAGGCTTTTTCATCCACCCGGGACCTCAGGTAAATTCTTCCAGTCCGACAGGGCGACTACTGAGGGACAGAAGCGTCCCTGGCCTTGCAAGCCTACGAGTAAATGTGCTACCGCATGAAGGTTTGCCCCTGCCCGACACACGGGTGGGGGAGTCACCTTCGGGAGTTTGTAGCCCGGTGGGCCTCTCGGCTGTCCGACCAATGGGTCTGATTTCATCTGGCTACAAGATAGAGTTCCTCTCTTGGCCACCAAACAGATTCTTTCCCTCCAGCATACACTTACGCCCAGCTCGCCGGGAGGCCCTGTTTGGGGCAGTAGGGACCTGCTCAGCCGCAGGGTGATAGTGCCTGTTCCAGAGACTAAAAGGATTTCAGGGATTCTATTCCAGTCTGTAGTCCCCAAAAAGGAATCCTGAACCTGAAAGCCCTCAATTGCTTTGTAAAAGTACAGAGGTTCAGAATGGAATCAGTTCGCTCCGTAGTCGCTGCACTTCATCAGGGGGACTTCCTGGCATCTCTGGATATGCAGGACCCATATCTGTACATACCCATATGCCTCAGGCATCAGAGGTTTCTGCAATTTGCAGTAGGGGAAGACCACTACCAGTTTGTGGCTCTCCCCTTTGGCCTGGCTTCAGCACCCCGAGTCTATACCAAGATATTGGCTAGAACGTGGGATCGCAATTGTGGGTTACCTAGACAATCTCCTTCTGAGAGCAGCTTCTGCCTCAGAATTAAGGGAGGATGTGGCAATCACCATGCAAACTCTACAGGAATTTGGGTGGGTGTTGAACCTCAAAAAGTCGGTACTAGACTTTTTACTAGACGGCGAGAGTGTTTCTCCCTTCAGACAAGCTGCAGACTCTCAGAGCCGCGGTGAAGCTATTGAGGTGGCCGTCGCTGCGGTTCTACATACACGTTCATGGTTGCCTCCTTTGAGGTGGTACAATACACCCAATATCATACCAGAGTCTTGCAGAAGGAGATATTGTCCAAATGGGATAAATCTCCGTTATCCCTGGATCGGCAAATTTGGGTGAGCCAGTTAGTCAGGGACTCTCTTTTCTGGTGGCTGAGATCTCTGGCCCTTCGGTCTGGGAAATCGTTCCTGCCTCTTCATTGAACGGTGATCACAGCGGATGCCAGCCTGACCGGCAGGGGTGGAGTACTGGAAGTACAATCAACCCAGGGCCTCTGGTCGAGGGAGGAATCCCAGCTGCCGATCAATGTGCTTGAGCTATGAGCGATCAGGCTATGCCTCTCCACATGGTCGATGAGACTACGAGGTCATCCGATAAGAATCCAGTCAGACAACGCCAGGGCGGTGGCATATGTCAACCATCAAGGCGGAACGAGAAGCTCGGCTGCAGCACAGGAGGTCACTCCCATCCTTCGGTGGGCAGAGCAACACGTACTGCCCCTCTATCAGCCATATACATCCCGGGAGTAGAAAACTGGCAGACGGACTAAGTCGCCAAATGCTGCACCCAGAAGAATCGTCACAGAAGGTGTTAAGGCTTCTTTGCCTGTGGTGAGGTACACCAGATGTGGATCTTCTGGCCTCTTGGCTCAATCGGAAGGTGCGGAGGTTCGTGTCCAGGACAAAAGATCCTTGGGCGGACATGTCAAACGTGTTGGTGGCTCCATGGGAACAGTAACAGCTGATTTATGCCTTCCCTCCGCTCAAACTCTTACCTCATCTGCTCCGCAGAATGGAGGCTGAGGGGTTTCCAGTAATACCGATTGCCCCAGATTGGCCTCGGCTTCCTTGTTACGCCTGGTGGTGGATGCTCCTTGGAGGTTGCCGATGCGAGAAGACCTTCTGTCACAAGGTCCGATACTTTTTTTTTTAACTGTAAATTTTTATTATGAGATGAAAAGAAAAATCAGCAAAAAGATACATAGCCAAATGGGCATACCCTGGCAGTAAACTTGTCAAACAGGTAGGGTACATACAGATACAGGTATGCAGACATGGTGTATAACACAGTAACATATCAAAATTCTAGCAGGATACTCGGTTTTGAAGGAAGGGGAGGTTTGCAAAAGGGATGAGTGAGGACATATAAGAGTACAAATATATAAAAAAAATGAAAACAGGTATAACCATAGTTTGATTTGCGGACATAGTATAGGCAAAAACTGAATGAGGGAGAAAAATCAGACAAGAGAAAAATATACGGGTAGGTCTAGTATAGGTACTTTGGGTATATTCTTGATTGTGGGTAACATCAAGCTTATGAAGCAGATATAAATTGGATATGATACCCAGGATGTTCAGTGCAATGGGCTACTCCTGGGGTCTGCTATCCAAAGTTTCCAGGCATACAGGAACTTATCGGTTGTGAGGTTAGCTTTAGCAAAGGCGTATTCGAATACAAAATGGGTATTCAGCAATATGAGAACTTGTTTCAGGGTCGGGGAATGAACCGATTTCCAACTTTTTGCAATAGCTAGTCGGGCGGCGATAAGGATGTGGGTCAGTAGGGCGTGCAGGTGGTGCGGCCACGAGAGGACGGATAGATCTAGTAGTAAGTCAGTGGGAGAGAGCGGGAAAGTTATTTTGCAAATCTGGTGTATTAGGTTTTTAATTTTTTTCCAGAATGGTTGTATATAGGGGCAGCTCCACCAGATATGAAGTAATGTACCTCTGTCACCGCAGTTCCTCCAACAATTAGGTGAGGAAGAGGGAAAAATTTTAGCCAGTCTGGTCGGTGTGTAATACCAACCATGATAAAGTTTCATCAGAGATTCCCAATGTGAGATGCAGTGAGAAAAGCGTGCCGGAGCATTCAGAGCTTTCTGCCAAGTTTCTGGGGGAACTACGTGCTGCAGTTTAGATGACCAGTATGCAGTGCGTGCGGGATCAACTTCTGGGTCTGGTGAGGTGAGTAATCTGTAGATGAGTGAAATGCCTCCCTTTTTTTGAGATTTATTCCCAAAAAACTGTAGTAGGGGATCCTTGAGTGAGTTCTTGGCGGAAAGAGGAAGATTTGCTAGGATGGACCTGATCCGGAGATATAAAAAGAATGTTGTGGAGGGGACATGATAGATGCATTGTAGTTGGGAGAAGGATAGGGGAGTTGCTGAAGAAAATAATGTTTTCAGATTAGTAATCCCAGCTGCGGCCCAGACCCCTATGGGGAGATCGGGAGAGAATACTTGGAGGGCTTCTAGGGGGACCAGTGGGAGAAGCGTCAGGGAGACATGAGCAGTGTTTTGAAAGTATGTTTGCCATACTCTAAGGGATGCGTTAATTGAGTCAGGTGGGTAACGAGAAGGTTTAAAACGCAACCAGATAGCTGTCAAAATATTAATTGGGTCTGTCATTAAGGTAGCAAGTTCTATTTGCTTCCAAGTGGGTTGTAGGTCTGAGGACCACCATGTTTTGAGTTGATCTAGTAGGACAGCTCGATAATATGCTTTGAGATTAGGGGCTCCCATGCCACCAAAGCGAGTGGGTGTCAGGAGGATAGTATTTTTAATTCTGGGGTGTTTGTGCTGCCAAATGAAAGCATTAAGTATCCCTTGGAGCTTTTTAAGATGGGCTTGTAGGGGCGGGAGGGGGATGGAGCGAAAAAAGTAGAGAATGTGGGGGAGTAGATACATTTTGGTTTGTGCAATTCTACCTGCCCAGGAAGCCGGTGTAGTCAGTAGGTCTTTGGTTAGGCGGTGAAGTTTGCCCAGTAGAGTTTCAAGATTGGTTCTCACTAGAATGGAGCTGGGGTATGTCAGCTGTATACCCAAGTACGGGAGGAAAGAATTAGTAGCCCACATGAAAGAGGTCATTGTTGAAATCTGGGACACGGTGTGTGGGTCTAGGCCAAGATTCAGCATTAAAGATTTGGAATGGTTAACTTTGTACATTGATACAGCGCTGAAGGAGTCCAACGTGCGTTGAACCTCAGAGAGTGAGGTAAGTGGGTCGGTGAGGGCAATGATAACATCATCGGCGTAGAGGCCAATTTTATGTTCTGGGTCTGCCACCGTGATGCCTTTAATTTGGGGGTTTTGTCTGATAGTCTGCGCTAAGGGTTCCATTACCAGGGCAAATATCAATGGGGACAAAGGGCATCCTTGGCGGGTGCCATTGGTGATTTGAAAAGGGTTCGATATTATGCCCGAGGTCCACACCCGTGCACTAGGGTGCGTATAGAGTCCCAGAATGGCTGACAGGAAGGAGCCTGAAAGCCCTACCTTGCGGAGGACTGCCTCCATATAGGGCCAGGAGACTCGATCGAACGCCTTCTCTGCGTCCAGAGAGAGGAAGAGAGAAGGCGTTCGCTTACATTCGACCCATTGAATCAGGTCGACAAATCGTCTGGTTCCATCTGCTGTCTGCCTTCCCGGGACGAAGCCCACTTGGTCACGATGTATTAGGTCTGGGAGAATTACGGCTAGTCGCTGGGCTAGAAGTTTGGCATAAATTTTGGTGTCTGTGTTGAGGAGTGATATGGGACGGTAGTTCGCTGGGCTATCAGGAGGTTTTCCTGGCTTAGGGATAGTGACTACAAGTGCTTCTAGGGATTCCTTGGGGATCTGTCCAGTGCTCGCAAATTGGTTATAGGTTTTGCAGAGATAGGGTACGATGATGTCAGCATATTTCTTATAGTACTCGTTGGTAATGCCATCTGGGCCCGGGTCTTTATGTAGGGGGAGCTTCTTAATGAGAGAATGGATTTCTTCTGGGAGGAAGGGGGCCGATAAGGAGTCCAGTTGTTCAGGGGTGATCGTAGGGAGCGATACAGACGCTAGGAAATTAGCTATATCGGCTTGGGAAGGTGGGGGGGAGGGGTCAGTGGTGTTGAGGTTGTAAAGAGCATGATAGAAGCTGCTAAATTCGTTAGCAATATCGAGGGGATTAGTAATACGTGTTTTATTGGAGGTTGTCAGAAAGGAAATTTTTTTGTGAGTGAGTTGTCGCTTCAGCTGTTTGGCCATAAATGCGGTCGGTTTGTTCGCTGAGGAGTAGGATTGTAGCTTAAGGCGTTTTATATAGTATTCAAACTTCATGTGGAGGTGTTCGCTAAGTTTAGCCCTAAGGTTTTTTAAGTCAGCGGAGATCATGTCCGAAGGGGAGGATTTGTTTATGGCTTCCAAGGTTCGAATCTGTTGGAGCAAGGTAGCCGTGGTGGCCGCACGGGCCTTTTTTTGCTGTGCACCCAACTTAATGAAAAGGCCGCGTAGGCAGGCTTTATGGGCATTCCAGATGACAGCGTGGTCATCAACGGAATTGTCATTGGATTGGAAATAGGAGAGGAGTTCTGCATGTATTTGGGAGGCAAGTTTAGGATCATTAAGGAGGGATGAATTCAATCTCCAGAGAGTGTGCCTGGGTGATTGTGATAGCGGGGCTAGTTTAATAGTGACAGGGGCGTGGTCGGACCATGAGATAAGTCCTATACTTGATTCAGAAATTGACTGTAATACATGTTTATCTGTGATAATCAGGTCTATTCTGGAGTAGGATTGATGCGGGGGGGAAAAAAAAGGTGTAATCTCTCTCTGAGCCGTGCATGCATCTCCATGAGTCATAAAGGTCTTCGCGGGCAAGCATAGCTGCTAGGGCAGAGGGTCTATGCTTGGCGTGTGAAGTTGAGTCCAGTGCGGGGTCAGAGAGACCGTTAAAGTCTCCGCATATGATTAATGGTGACGATCTGTACGGAGCTAGTTTGGCCATAAGGGTAGTAAAAAATTTCTTTTGTGCAACATGAGGAACATATACATTTACAATGGTTAGAGGACGGGTATTGACTGTGGCCGATAGAATTATGTATCTCCCCTCTGCATCCTTCTCGAATTGGTGTAGCTCAAAGTCTACCGAGGCGCTGACAGCTATCATCACCCCCCTCTGTTTCCGTGAAGCATTCGCAAAGAAGGTGTGAGGGTAGCGTCTGTTAGAACATTTGGGGGGATCAGTTTGTGTGAAATGAGTCTCTTGAACACAGAGGATGTCAGAGCGGAGATTAGACGCCTCTCTCCAGAGGAGGCTACGCTTAAATGGGGAATTTAGGCCTTTAGCATTGATAGTGGAGATCGTGAGGGCCATGCCTATAGGGAGACAACGGAGAGGGAAGACTCAGAAAGAGATTACTGTAGCGAACACAAGTGAAGAGAAGGCAATACAATAAGTATCAAGTGTGTGCTGTGAAAACAGGGTTTGCAAACCTCTAATAAAAAACAGAAAACAAAAAACCGGATGAAAACAAAACAAGAGAGCAAGGGTGTTAAGGGGGTGAACCGTATGAATACGGGTATCTGTTCGTGTGCCTAGCACACTCTAATTTGGGGGGTGTAAAGAGGAAGAGTGCACCAACAAACAAACAGTAACGTTGTTCAAGTTCAAAGAAACTAAAGCAAACAGTAGTAAGTTAATATACTTGCAAGAGTCAGTCCGTCCATAACGGGGAGATCCATGTTCGGACCGGAGTGTACCGCGGAGTCAGGTTTCACGCTCTCTTCGTGAAGTAGTATCTTTTCCAGGAGGGAGTGAAGAAAAATGCTCATTAGTGCGGCGGGAGTCTCTCGGGGGTAGCGGGAGGAAACCCCAATTGGTTAATTTCTTATAGCCATCTTTGGGGTTGAGGATGGGGATCACTTGCTGCTGATAGCTCACCAATAGTTTCGTGGGGAAGCCCCACCTGTAGGCGATCTTTTTTTGTTGCAGGATGGATGTGACTGGAGAGAAAGTTCTGCGAAGTTCCATCGTGGCCGGGGAGAGGTCTGTGAACAGTTTGACATCGTTGTAGGGAGGTGGTAGAGACTTTGATAATCTGGTAGTGGCAAGGATCTGTTCCTTAATATGAAAAAAATGGATGCGCGCTAGAATGTCTCTGGGGACGTCATCAGGCAGATGAGAGGGTTTAGAAATTCTGTGAGCCCGGTCAATTAAAATGTCAGTGTTGCTCAGATGAGGCACCAGTGTGGTAAATAGTTGCTGTAGGTATGGAATAATGTCCGGTGGCTTAACGGATTCCGGAACCCCTCTGAATTTGATATTATTGCGCCTAGCGCGATCTTCCAAGTCCGCCATTTTTAACTTTAAACGGTGGATTTCTGCGGAGTGATGGTCATGTGCATCCAAAAGTTCATTGTGAGCTTTGGAGTAGTCTTGCAACGTCTCCTCGATGGTATCTGTTCTCTCCTCCAGGCAATCCACTCTGTCGTGAATCTGGGACAACGAGAATTGCAGTTCTCTGTGGAGATCAGTTTGGAGTGTGAGCAGCATGGTTTTTAACGTGGCTTCTGAAACTGGGTTATCTGATACTGGGACTGCCGCAAGAGAGGGGGTTCGGTCTGCATTCTGTCCACCTGCCACAATTGCAGACCAGAGCTGCTTCTTCGCGTGAGGTTCCTTGCCTGGGGATTGTGCAGGGGAAGAGGCCAATCTCTTACCTCTATCAGCGTGAGGTGTGCCCAGCGGCATAGGTGGTGGTGGGAGGGTGTCCATCTCAGTCCCTTGGAGAGTGCTGGTGTCCTCTTCTGCATGACGAGGATGGGGTTTCCCATTGGAGCGTTGAGGGCTGGGAGAGGACCTGCGAGAGCTCCCGGAGCCGGCGCCATCTTGGGCCTCCTGCATGGTGGCAGATGTGTAATAATGAGTGAGGCGGCGCGGCGCAGGGGGTTTCTGTCGCTTCTTCGACATGCCCCGGAGTCCGGATGTGTGTCTCAGTCCAGGCGGTATGCCTATTCGGGGTGTGCAATAGCTGTGAGTAGCTCGTCTCCCCGCTATGGAATGGAGGTAATGACTCAGGCAGGCATCTCAATTAGGGGCTAGCCATGCCCCTGAGTTAGTATGGATTGAGTTTGAAATAAGGCCCACACCCTGTGGAGTTATGAGCTATGAAGAACAAGGTGTAGCAGGGTGTAGCAAGATGGCCTCTATGCTCCAGTATAGGCCGAAGCCAGGGCCTTGCTGGGAGAGAGCTGCTAGTGATGAGGCGTGCCTGGTGGGGTGGGATACCGGTGGCAATGGGTCAGTTCTTAGGGATCTGTGGGGATATCCCAGCAGGGTCAGCAGGGTCTGGAGGATGTGGGATAAGGAGGAGAGGCTTGGAGGGGAGCAGGCAGCTGAGTGTTTGGATCAGAGCAGTTATCCCCACAGGGGGACTCACCAGGCCGGGTGGAAGCAGAGTTGAGGATCCCAGGAGGTTCCCACATGCAGCGGATGTAGCGGTGCGGCGGCGGGATGCGTTCGATCCGGCGGCGGATCCGGACGTCCCGCAGGAAAGTCCGGGGATTCTTGAGGCCTAGTAGGCCGCAAAATGGCGTTCGGCGAGGCGGCCCCCAGCGGCCGAAATGGGAGGAATCCTGCAGCGCACGGGAGGATGAGGACTTCCAAAAGCAGCCCAACTGGTGGGGAGCCCTGTGAGGAACAAGGTGAGGTAGTTTTTTGGTATGTAGGGCACTTAGAAGCTGAGGATGGCAGTAGATAAAGATAGGCCCGGCGGAGCTGTGCTAAAACACGTCCGTCCTCGGTTCCGGCCGGCCACGCCCCCCAGGTCCGATACTTTTAACGGCATGGCTGTTGAAAGCCAGGTATTAAGGAACCGATGTCTGTCGGACTCGGTAATTTCCACTATGCTGAGGGCACGGAAATCTTCTTCTCTGAAGATATACCATGGTACGTGGAAAGCTTCTATCTCCATGTGTGAGGAGATGGGGTGTCCACACACCTATTCAGTGTCCAGGATCCTGCTGTTCTTGCAGCGTGGAGTGGACCAGAAGTTGGCCTCGAGCACCATCAAGGGACATATATCAGCCTTGGCTGTCTTTTTCCAATGACCCCTGGCGTCTCACTCATTGGTAAGCACCTTTGTGCAAGGGGTATGGCATGTAGTCCCTCTGGTGCGTCTACCCTTACATCCGTGGGATCTGAATCTGGTGCTATCGGCGCTTTAGAAACCGCCATTTGAGAATATCAAGGAAATTCCCTTGTTGACTCTCTCAGAAAGTGGTCTTTCTAGTAGCTATTACATCTGCCAGGAGGGTTTCTGAACTGGCGGCCTTGTCTTGCAAGTCACCCTATCTGGTTATCCACAGGGATAAGGTGGTGTTGTGTCCACAACCCTTTTTTTTGCCGAAGGTGGTTTTGTCGCCAAGACATTGTGTTACCACCCCTGTGTTCTAAGCCGACAAATCTTAAGGAGGTGGCCCTCCATTCCCTGGATGTAGTCTGGGCTCTAAGGGAATTTCTGCCATGGCTCCCTTCCGAAAGTCATATTCTCTGTTCATTTCGGTGGCTGGTCTGAAAAAATGGCTGGCGGTCTCGTCAAACACCATTCCCGGATGGATCATACAGATCGTGGTCCAGGCTTACGCCTTGAAGGGGCAGGTGCCCCCCTTTCCTATCACAGCTCATTCCACCAGGGCAGTTGGGACCTCTTAGGCCTTCCGACATCAAGCGTCAGTCTCTCAGGTGTGTAAGGCGGCGACTTGGTCTTCCGTTCACACTTTCACAAAGTTGATGTAAGCGCATCTTCTGATGCCTACTTTAACCGCAAAGTTTTGCAAGTGGCCGTGTAATGTTGCAATTTACACTCTTTCTGCATTCTGATGCATATGTTGACAGCAGAGGGGAAGGACTTGAGTCTCATGACTTGACTTAAGTCAGACTTGAGTCACCTGTTTGAAGACTTGCGACTTGCTTGACTGAATTCAATAAATGACTCGACTTGACTTTGACTTGTCACTACTGACTTGTGTCTTGACTTTGACTTGGGCTATATGACTTGCAATGACTTGGCAAGTTGGCACCATAACACTACCACCATTAACTAGCACTAAACGTAACCACCACTAATACACTAACTGCAAACCACCGTCTGTCTACCCAATCAGCGTCTCATGCAGACAGACAGCGGACATTGCAGTGTTCAAAAGCCGCGCCTCCTCGTCTGTGATAGGCGGAACACTCAATTTCACAGCAGGCAGTGTTCAGCCTATCACGGACATCCTCTCATCCTCGTCTGTGTTATGAGGATGAACGGATGTCAGTGATAGGCGGAACACTGAATGCTGGGGAAATTGAGTGTTCCGCCTATCACAGACGAGGAGGAGGTGTGGCTTTTGAATACTGGAATGGCCGCCGCCCACCGGGACGCCGCCGCTCAGGTACACTGCTGCCTGACTATAAAGTTTATACTATATAATTTAATATAAATATATATATATATATATATATATATATATATATAAAATTATATTGGCAGAGAGCCAGGAAAAGTCCTGTTTGGGGTTTATACATCTCCCAGGCTCCTCTTGTACACATTCAGAAATCTCTGATCCATGATCCAGTTCAGGTCTTGGTCCTCATCCCCAGGCTAATTTAAGCTCACCTGAGCCGAGTCTTTACCTTTGGTCAGGTCTGTCAGAGGGGTAGCTATAGTTGCAAAATTTGGAATAAATCTTCTCTAATACCCCGCAATGCCAAGAAAGGCCCTGACCTGCTTCTTGTTTGTGGGACGTGGCCAATCCTGGATGGCCTCCATTTTACTCACTTGAGGTTTTATGACACCACAGTCAATAATGTAGCCCAAATACTTGGCTTACTCTAGACCAATGGCACATTTTTTTGGATTTGCCATAAAAACCTTCTTTGAAGAGGAAATCAAGGACAGCCTGGACACGAGGCAAGTGAGACTCCCAGTCAGTGCTATATATCACTATGTCATCTAAATAGGCTGATGCATTTCGTTGGTGGGGTCTTAGGGTCCTATCCATGGCCCTCTGAAATGTTGCGGGGCATTTTGCAACCCAAAAGGTATTTTTTTATATTGAAATGAACCCTCCGGGGTCGCAAATGCAGTCTTCTCTTTGGTGCTACCAGTCAGGGGTATTTGCCAATACCCTTTTGTCAAGTCCAAAGTGGTAATCTAGTGAGCTTTGCCAAGTCGGTCTATAACTTTGTCTACTCTGGGCATTGGGTAGGTGTCAAACCTTGTCACTGCATTAAGCTTCCTGAAGTTGTTACAGAACCTCCAAGTGCCATCCGGTTTTGGGACTAACACAATGGGGCTAGACCAGTCACTATTGGATTCCTCAATAACATCTAGCTCCAACATTCTTTTAACTTCATTGCTGATGTCTTTTCTCCTCGCTTCAGGAATTCTGTACGGTTTGAGCTTGACAGGTACCCCAGGTTCAGTAACAATATCATGCTGAACTGCTGAAGTCATGCCAAGTAACTGAAAATTTCTCTCTTATCAGGAACTCTAGCTTCCTGTTTTTGGGAACATGACAATGTGTCTGGAATCGTGACCTCAGGGATCAGAGGGGACTCAGTACCCTTAAGCGTTACCGGGAGGGACCTTGAAGTTAACGTCAGTCTATCCTTCCAGGGATTTAACAGGTTTATATGGTAAACCTGCTTGGGCTTCCTTTTTCCTGGTTGATACACCTTGTAGTTGACATCCCCAACTCTTTGAATTACTTCAAAGGGACCCTGCCACTTAGCCAGGAACTTGCTCCCAACAGTAGGAACTAACACCAGGACCCTGTCAACAGGTGAGAAAACCCGGAGTTGGGCCCTCCTGTTGTATATTCTCTGTTGGGCTGCCCGGGCCTGCAGTATGTGTTCTTTTACCATTGGCATGATTGCTGCAATCCTCTCCTGCATTTGAGCGATGTACTCAATGACACTTTTATGGGGTGTCTGCTCCCCCTCCCAAGTGTCTTTGGCTATGTCTAAGAGTCCCCGAGGGTGTCTCCCATAAAGCCACTCAAATGGAGAGTACCCTGTAGAGGACTGGGGAACCTCCCTGATGGAAAACATCAAGTATGGTATCAGGAAGTCCCAGTTTTTCCCATCCTTGTCAACAACCTTTTTTAACATTCTCTTTAATGTATTGAAAAGAGTGCTCTGACCGGGATCTGTTCAAATAATATACAATACTGGTACCAGCATCCCAAAAGGAGATATAGACACAAAAAGTTTGGAGGTAAGGGACTTTTGCGGCACCAAATATTGAAAGAAAAATAAGAAAAGGTGTTCTAAAAAATAAATAAAATTTGTATATTACATATACGTTACACAAAATATAAAAAAAAATGTCAAACATTTTATACAATTCCCTATGGTCTATAAATGACAAATATTGCCTAAACGCAGGTGACATTTTCTTTAAAGACCAAAAGAGGTTCCATCCCAGTATGTTCAACATGTTTCGCCATGATCGGCTTCTTCAGGAACAAGGGAGTAGAGATATGAATATCACAGAACAGCAAATATGTTACTCTTTAAACTATACATAAAAATAAAAAATGCATCAAAGTTACAAATTATTAATAAATAACAGAACAACAATGATATAGTATCAAAGATTGCAAGTGCATAGAGAGAGAGAGAGAGAGAGAGAGAGAGAGAGAGAGAGAGAGAGAGAGAGAGTCAAAACCCCCTCCCTCCCAAGTCCCAGATATTAAAAATTTGCCCTTACCATAAAAAAAAAAAAAGGGGAAAAAAAAAAAGAAACATCTATACCAAATGGGATTTATCTTCCTCACACAATGTTTTCCATTGATCCACATTGCAGACAATGCTGGTCTGCCCTCATATATGGCCAAGGAGACCCGCAGAGAGGGTAATAATTATTACAACTGTCTCTGAATAATATACATAAAATAGTGCCTGAGTGAACTGTGAAATAAAGCTACTTTCCAGATCATTAAGACATAAGGATGCAAGCAGGTGAGGGTCCCACCCAGGTCATCATTAAAGGGAACACACCTACCCACCTTATGGATCAGTTGCATAGAGTGGCTGTATATCAGGGAGCTCTGAAAAAGGGCAAAAGATCCTCAAAGTGTTAATATCCACGGGATATAATAGAAAACAAATAGCAAACAAATGTATAATCCCCTCAGGATTATTGTGCTACTATGGCCCCATAGACCATGAAATAAACTGCATTTTGGAAAAAACGCATAAAGACGCATCATGAACTTCAAAATATAGAAGTGTCTCACCTCTTCACGGTTTTGGGCTATAAATGTTCAGATTGAACCACTGGCTCACAGTTTGAGACAGCAAACGAAGGGAAAGGAGGAAGGGGAGCAGAGGAATAACACCCCCTCTCCCAGACACAGCAGACCCACAGCATCCAAACTGGACCAGATCCTATCCACCTTGCAATTTAAAAAATAGACAGAATTATATAAAGTGTGTATATAGTGAGTATACAAACAGGTGTGCTCTGAAAATACTTATACAAAGTAGCCACAGAACTGCCTTTTTACCTGACAACACCACGCAGGATGGAACTCCCGAGCTTCCAAACACTCCCAGCCTATCACATGGCAGACCAGGTTTAAATAGCCCTCTCCATGGCACCAAAACGTGACATGTGACATCACATTGTCATGGCGCCAAGTGGACACAATGGGAGGGCTTCCTGGGTCATCAAACTACCGCAGGAACCATAAATGAACATCACTTTCGTTGCAGCTAGGTGTCAGCAGGAAGGGAGAAAGACTACCCCTGCTGACACTTCCTGTACACAGTTAGAAATGGCCCAGAAAGCTACGCAGAAAGATGACCCTTAAAGGGAAATCCACAGCGGGTCCTGAAAGGGCTCGTGCGCCCCCACAAAAAAGAAGAGAAGGGGAGCACATTCCCCCATAAATCAGGACCCTTGGGTGTCCATACGGGCCCCCAGTGGCGAAAAAGAAGGCACCACGAACCAAGATCTGTGATAGAAGATCAATGGAAAAAAAAAATTATAAAGTAAATTCCCTTTCTCTCCTCTTTTACCTCCTCCTTTTAAACTTCTGTTAGAGGTAATTTTATCCAAACACATATCCGCAAAATATCAAAGAAAATCCCAATAGTTATGCAAGTATATATGTGACCCGACATTCGACAACCAACGAGTGGCCCTGACAACAAGGCCAAACCCTAAAAGCAAATAACGGATGACATAAATACACCTACAATAATCATACATTAAGCTAAAGGCACCAAACATTCAAGTTTTACCCTCTAAGTGGACCCACCCCCACATAGCGATGATCTCTAAACAAGATGGAAGAAGAAAATGAATAGAATATACCTGAATAAAACCAAAGCCACCTCTTTACAAGAATGGCTTGTAACCGATACCCTCATTGAGGCCAGTGAAGCGAGTCGCCTGCAAGGAATAAATCCATCTTGTTTCAAGTTGTAATTTTTTATCACGATCGCCCGCCCCCCCCCCCCCCCCCCGACCCTGTAAAGGGAGGTGCTCCAGGCTAAAGAAGCCAATAGACTTGAGATTGAAATTATGATACAGCCCCACATGGCGGCTTATGGGGGCTTCCATTTTCTGTTTCGATATTAGAGAGACATGGTCCCTTATGCGGCAAAACAGAGGGCGCTTCGTTTTACCCACATAGAAAGCTCCACATAGGCATTTCATGAGGTAAACTGATCCAACTGACTGACAATTAGTCCTTTGTTTAGGGTGTCCAAACGTTGCCATTTGGGAGCACTACATTATTTTTCTTTCAATATTTGGTGCCGCAAAAGTCCCTTACCTCCAAACTTTTTGTGTCTATGCTCTTTAATGTCTTATTGAAGTGTTCCACCAAGCCATCTGTTTGAGGATGGTACACTGAGGTTCGCAACTGTCACCTTAACCACTTTCAGACCGGACCATTTTGCTGGTAAATGACCAGAGGTCTTTTTACAATTTGGCACTGCGCTGCTTTAACTGGTAATTGCGCGGTCATGCAATGTTGTACCCAAACAAAATTTGCGTCCTTTTCTTCCCACAAATAGAGCTTTCTTTTGATGGTATTTGATTGCCTCTGCGATTTTTTTTTTTTGCGATATAAATGGAAAAAGACCGCAAATTTTGAAAAAAAATGATATTTTCTACTTTTTGTTATTAGAAAAATCCAATAAATTCAATTTTAGTCATACATTTAGGCCAAAATGTATTCAGCCACATGTCTTTGGTAAAAAAAAAGTCAATAACTGTATATTTATTGGTTTGCGCAAAAGTTGTCACATCTACAAACTAAGGTACGTTTTCTGGAATTTACGCAGCTTTTAGTTTACGACTGCCTATCTCAGTTCTTGAGGTGCTAAAATGGCAGGGCAGTACAAAACCCCCCCAAATGACCCCATTTTGGAAAGTAGACCCCCTAAGGAAATTGATAAGTGGCATGTTGAGCCCATCGAATATTTTATTTTTTTGCCTCAAGCGATTGAATAATGACAAAAAAATTTTTTTTTTTTTTTTTATATACAAAGTTGTCACTAAATGATATATTGCTCACACATGCTATGGGCATATGTGAAATGACACCCCAAAATAAATTCTGCTGCTTCTCCTGAGTACGGGGATACCACACGTGTGGGATTTTTTGGGAGCCTAGCCGCGTACGGGGCCCCCGAAAGCCAAGAACCGCCTTCAGGTTTTCTAAGGGCGTAAATATTTGACTTCACTCCTCACTACCTATTACAGTTTTGAAGGCCATAAAATGCCAAGATGGCACAAAACCCCCACAAATGACCCCATTTTAGAAAGTAGACACCCCAAGCTATTTGCTGAGAGGCATTTTGAGTCCATGGAATATTTTATATTTTGCCACAAGTTGCGGGAAAATTACAAACTTTAATTTTTTTTATTTTTTTTTTCACAAAGTTGTCACTAAGTGATATATTGCTCACACATGCTATGGGCATATGTGAAATGACACCACAAAATAAATTCTGCTGCTTCTCCTGAGTACGGGGATACCACATATGTGGGACTTTTTGGGAGCCTAGCCATGTACGGGGCCCCGAAATCCAAGAACCGCCTTCAGGTTTTCTAAGGGCGTAAATATTTGACTTCACTCCTCACTACCTATTACAGTTTTGAAGGCCATAAAATGCCAAGATGGCACAAAACCCCCACAAATGACCCCATTTTAGAAAGTAGACACCCCAAGCTATTTGCTGAGAGGCATGTTGAGTCCATGGAATATTTTATATTTTGCCACAAGTTGCGGGAAAATTACAAACTTTTTTTTTTTTTTTTTTTTCACAAAGTTGTCACTAAATGATATATTGATCACGCATGCCATGGGCATATGTGAAATGACACCCCAAAATAAATTCTGCTGCTTCTCCTGAGTACGGGGATACCACATATGTGGGACTTTTTGGGAGCCTAGCCGCGTACGGGGCCCCGAAAACCAAGCACCGCCTTCAGGCTTTCTAAGGGCGTTACAGTTTTGAAGGCCATAAAATGCCAAGATGGCACAAACCCCCCCCAAATGACCCCATTTTGGAAAGTAGACACCCCTAAATTTAGGGGTACACTAGTGAGACTAGGTAATAAATGGCGGGTGCCCTGAAACTATAAAAAAAATAACTAACCAACGTCACCTGTAACAGTTATATGGTGATCACTGATGAAAGGGTTAACTAGGGGGCAATCAGGGGGCTTTATGCGGTAGTATATGGGGGTCCCTGGCGCTATAAAAAGCTGCGGTGAACCTAAATACCTACCTGCCTAACTAGCGTCACCTGTGACATTAATACAGTGATCAGAAAAACGATCGCTTATTAGGCTGGGTTCACACTGGAGCGATGTGGGAACGCCACGAATGCGCGGCGGGTTCCCGCATCACATGCCTCCCGGCGGCAGTTCACACTGCCCTATGCGAACTGCTGGGAGTGTCAGTGAAATGTTAATGACACCCCCAGATCAGTTCGCATATCGCAGTGCGATCTGCAAACTCGGATCGCATGGTGTGAACACCCATGCGATCCGATTCTGCTGCGGACCAAAAAAAGGGTCCCGTGCGAGTTTGCGGCGGGTGCGACACGAATTCAGCCATACTATCTGTATGGCTGAACTCGAATCGCACAGAGATCGGATGTGATTTGCACTGCAGTGCGGTGCGAATCACATCCGTTCTCATAAACCGCTGCAATGTGAACCCAGCCTTAGTGACACTGGCGACGGGGGGTGATCACGGGGTTAAACCTTTATTGGGGGGGTTAGGGGGGTACCTTAGAACTAAAGGGGGCTAACCCTAACTGCCCTAACAGTTATTACAGTCACAAATGACACCCGCCGGGTGATCAGGGGGTTAAACCTTTATTAGGTAATAAATGGCGGGTGCCCTGAAACTATAAAAAAATAACTAACCAACCAGCGTCACCTGTAACAGTTATATGGTGATCACTGGTGAAAGGGTTAACTAGGGGGCAATCAGGGGGCTTTATGCGGTAGTATATGGGGGTCCCTGGCGCTATAAAAAGTTGCGGCGAACCTAAATACCTACCTGCCTAACTAGCGTCACCTGTGACACTAATACAGCGATCAGAAAAATGATCGCTTATTAGGCTGGGTTCACACTGGAACGATGCGGGAACGCCACGAATCCGCGGCGGGTTCCCGCATCGCATGCCTCCCGGCGGCAGTTCACACTGCCCTATGCGAACTGCTGGGAGTGTCAGTGAAATGTTAATGACACCCCCAGATCAGTTCGCATATCGCAGTGCGATCTGCAAACTCGGATCGCATGGTGTGAACACCCATGCGATCCGATTCTGCTGCGGACCAAAAAAAGGGTCCCGTGCGAGTTTGCGGCGGGTGCGACACGAATTCAGCCATACTATCTGTATGGCTGAACTCGAATCGCACAGAGATCGGATGTGATTTGCACTGCAGTGCGGTGCAAATCACATCCGTTCTCAAACCGCTGCAATGTGAACCCAGCCTTAGTGACACTGGCGACGGGGGGTGATCACGGGGTTAAACCTTTATTGGGGGGGTTAGGGGGGTACCTTAGAACTAAAGGGGGCTAACCCTAACTGCCCTAACAGTTATTACAGTCACAAATGACACCAATGCAAAAAAAAAAAAAAAAGCAATTGGTGTCACTGTGACTGGGGGGGCAGGGGTAATTGGGGGGGTGATCGGGGGGTAAAGGGGGGTGTGAGTGTGCCTGGCATGTTCTACTGTATGTGTAGTGTGTTGGTGCAACTCACCGAACCTCTCTCCTCGGTGCCGGAACGAAAAATACCGACACGGAGGAGAGAATACATCACTTCCTCTCCTGTGTTTACATTACAGGAGAGGAAGTGATGTCACGGAGGATTTCCATTCGTCGAGAGCGATCGCGAGGGGGTGGCCATGAATGAATGGCCGCCCCCTCATCCCGGATCGCTCTCGAAGGAATGCCGACCGCCGCAGGCACCGGGGGGCCCGATCGGGCCCCCCACCCGCGGGCAGGCAGGGACTTGTATATACGCCCATATGCCTGCCCGTGCCATTCTGCCGACGTATATCGTCGTGCGGCGGTCGGCAAGTGGTTAAACAACTTGCACAGCTCCCTAGTTATTCGCGACATAAATGGGTAGGGATGCCCACCCGACTGAACACCATAAACAGCTCTTTGGCAATGTTTTTAGCAGACGTGGTGCGTAAGAGAACTGCTTCAGGGTAATGGGTAGCATAATCCATGGTTACGAGGATTTGCTGATGACCCCGGGCAGACTTGGGGAGTGGACCCACAAGGTCCATGGCAATCCTCTCAAAGGGCACTTCGATAATAGGCAAGGGCACTAAAGGACTTTGGAAGTGGGGTAGTGGGGCTGACATCTGACACACAGGACAGGATTGAAAATAATTCTCAATATCTTTCTGTACCCCGGGCCAGTAAAACCTGCGCAACACCCTTTCAGTCGTTTTTTCAACCCCTAAATGGCCTCCTAGCAAGTGCCCATGGGCAAGTTCCAACACCACCCGTCTGTATGGCTTGGGGACCACCAACTGTTCAACCACTTCATCATTCATTTTACAGACACAATATAATAAATCCTGATTGCTGCTGAAATAAGGAAAACAGGGCCTGTCCCCTGGTTCGACAGGTACCTCATTAACCACTATTACATTTTCCCAGGCCCTGGCAAGGGTCTGGTCTTTTCTCTGCTCAGTACCAAAATTTTCTTTGTGCACATTAAGGTCAGAAAACTCCAACGTAGGCTCAGATTCAGCAGATGGCTGTGCAGCTCTACTAGTGGTGGGGACTTCCTCAGTCTCCTCCAGTTCTCCTGCCATAACAGACAGAGGAAAACCCGGGGAGCCCTGAGAGGAATCCCCTGTACCCACATTGTCAGTAGTGGCCAGGAGTTCTGGCTCTGCCACTGAGTCAGGTACTGCGACCGGGTCGGGATGATCCCACAGTTCCCAAAACTTAGGGAAGTCTCTACCAATGATGGCCTCGTGCACCAAGTGGGGGACAAGTCCAACCTGATGGGTCACTGTACCTAAGCCAGTTTAAAACTGAACGGTGGTTATAGGATACTCCCAGGTATCCCCATGTATACAGATCACAGCAATTTTTTTAGCATGACAATTCACAGATTCAGAGTCAATCATTTCAGCTGTAACCAAAGTCACTAGACTTCCAGAGTCCAGCAAGGCTGTAATAGGCTCATCATTAACAGTCATTTGGCACATTGGTTTTCCCATATTTGGCGCTGCAGCACATGAAACAGCTGCAAACATAGACTGCCTTCTAATAGATAAATCGCACTGCATTGGTTCATCTGTCAATGGACAATTTGCTGCAACAAGTCCCAGTTCTTGGCAACGAAAACAGCTGACGTTTCCCCAGTTTGGTTTGCTGACAGGCAGTGGTTTCCCTTTTTTTGGGATGCCAAACTTCAGTCCTGCCACCAAAAATCCCCCCCCCCCCTATTTCCTTGCCATATTTACCACTTTTCCACTACCCCTGGAACAGTGTTACCAGTTGCCTGGGGAGACCGTGGCTTTGGGTGGAAAGTCCGTGCAGTTGTAGGGGTGGGGACCAGGTTTTCTGCAGCAAAGTACCTTTCAACGAGTTCCACCAGGTTGTCCACTGATTTGGGGTCTCCTTGACTCACCCACTTCTGCAGGGGAATTGGTAGTGACCTCAGGAAGCGGTCCAAGACCACACGCTCCACTATTTGTGGCCCAGACAGGGACTCCGGCTGTAGCCATTTCCTCACCAGGTGAATTAGGTCGAGCTTGCTGTTGTGCAGCGTTTGTTTTCTGCTGTGCAGCGTTGGATATCATCAATTATTTTAGGATTCCCTCCATGTTTAGTCACTCTAGATACTGGCCTTTTAAGTAGTAACTTACTACAGCTGGTTGCAGCCTCCACCATATGTAACCTGGGGGACAAGTAGCAGGTACAAAGCTCCCTGGGATGAGCAGTTGCTAAGGCACAGATACTAAATCCAGTGATGTAGTGACAAACAGTGCTGTGTTTATTTGTGTTATATACAAGTCCATATATAGGTGCTGTACAGTGTTCCAGAAAACAAATAACAGACAAAAAATAGAAAAACACAAATCCTAGCCGTGTCTCGGCTCTAACTATACAATATGCAAGGCCCTCACTACCAGGCAGAACAAGCCTACCGCTTGTCAGTCTCTACATAAACAGCTTTTTTTTTTTTTTACCAACCTTTTCCTTTTCACAGACCTACTTTGTCTGTATGTCCCAAGCAGAGAGCAAAGGCTGTCTGCTCAGGTGAGCTTAAATTAGCATGGGGAAGAGGACCAAGACCTGAACTGGATCATGGATCAGAGATTTCTGAATGTGTATGAGAGGAGCCTGGGAGACATATAAACCCCGAACATGACTTTTCCTGGCTCTCTCTGGGACGCTCTGCTACAATATATATATATATATATATATATATATATATAAAATTAGTGAGAAGTAATTTAATATATAAATAAGTAATATATATACTAGTGAGAAGTAATTTCCTTGTTCCTCATCCCTGCCATTTTTATATGGACAACCACCTCTACATATCCTCTTCTTTAATAGAGAAGATATCTTGTCAGTACAAGGTTTAGTATATTGTATATGCATAGTATATTTTTATACAGTATTTTTTTTAATTCTGCTGTAGTACAATGCACAATCAAAAAATAAAGCCCACATCTTTGGTTCAAAAAGAATCTCGCTCAGAATTGTCCATTAGGTCACTTGTTTTACATATGTTAACAATTGTGTTTTTATATGAAACTTGTACATAGGTGCTAGCTGATTAAATCATAGTGATTATCACACTGACGTGCACTGTAATTAAATGTTATTTTATCAGGGCATAATGCAGAGGATACAACTGCCACTGACTATAAATGTATAGGGTGCTTTTTACAAAGTATATTAAAACCCTAAAACTGATCCATTGCACACCCCCATATCTGGCATTTTAAGTGGCTATTCTCATCACCATTCAAGTGTCCAGATGTTGGAATTGTGTCCACTAATTTTGATGTTATAAGTTATTGCTATTAGTTTGAAGTTCAAACTTTGAACTTAGTTATTTTCCCCCTCAGCAAGGACTAAATTATTTCAGACGTGTTGGCCATTTCATTGCTGAGTGTTCTGCTCCTTGTCTGATGTTTGGACATTCAAAGTGTTTATTTAATATGCCAAGAAAAAAAGCACAAAGCAGTTTTTTAAATGTTGAAAATAAAACAAAACCTTTCCTGAACACTGACTTTTTACTAATTTAAAGGTGTAAATGGGGTAGATCAGTATTTTGACTTGATTTGTGACTTGACCAAAATAAATTACTTGACTTGACTTGCTTTACTTCTAGCAGATACTCAACTTGACTTGCTTTCTTTTTGCCACAGTAACTTGGGACTTGCTTGAGACTTGAAGGTTAAGACTTGAGACTTGCTTGTGACTTGCACATGTGTGACTTACTCCCATGTCTGGTTGACCGCAAGTTCTGATGCGGCTGGTTCAGATGGTCACTCCTCTGTTGGGGAGCACCTCTGGTTGGGAGTGAAGTTATGTTTGCTGTTCCCACCCCTCATTATGACACTGCTTGGGGACATCCCTACGGTCAAGATTAAGGCTGCTTTCACACTGGGGCGGTATTCAGGCGTTACAGCGCTAAAAATAGCGCCTGTGTAGCGCCTGAAAAAAACCGGCCCCTTTCACTCCAGTGTGAAAGCCGGAAGGCTTTCACACTGGAGCGGTGCGCTGGCAGGACAGTGAAAAAAGTCCTGCTAGCCGCATCTTTGGAGCGGTGAAGGAGCGGTGTATTCACCGCTCCTACCCATTGAAGTCAATGGGACAGCGCGGCAATACCGCCGGCATAGCGCCGCTGCAGCGGCGCTATGCGGGCGGTTTTAACCCTTTTTCGGCCGCTAGCGGGGGTTAAAACCACCCCGCTAGCGCCCGCAGACCGCCGCTAAAACGACGGTAAAGCGCCGCTAAAAATAGCGGCACTTTACCGCCGACGGCCGCACCGCCCCAGTGTGAAAGGGGCCTAATGGATCTGTGTCTGTCAATGAATGAAAGAGAAAATAGGATTTTCCCAAGTTCGTCTTTCAGGACAGCCACCTTAGAGAGACCCTGGCTCCTCCCCTCTCAGGAAACACCGCCTTCAATTTCAAGATTTAAGCCTCGTCCTCCCTCTGTTCCTCAGTTATGGTGTTTCCTCCGGCGGGGAGACACCGCTAAGGAACCTTAGCTAAATCAGTTGGCGAAACTGAGGCTACGTATCTGAAATGGAGCTCTGACTCCGTTCGGCAGTCCGATTCTGTCGTACTGACCGTCTTACATGTACTCTATCTTCGCTTGGTGAAAGCAGGAAGTTTTAGAGGTTCATCCGTTCGTTCACCCAGGCGGGTGTTACGACGGGTTCGGCAGTCTGGGCGGCCAGAGAGCTGGTTTTTGACTGACCGTCTTTTACATGTACCCTAATCTTCGCTTGGGGAAAGCAGGACGTTTTAGAGGTTCTCCTGTTCGTTCACCCAGGAGGGTGCTGCAACAGGGTAGGCAGTCCGGTCGGCTGGGGAGCTGGACCCTCGTACTGACCTTTTTTTTTTTTTACACGCACTCTAAACTTCGCTTGGGGAAAGCAGGAAGTTTGGGGCGGTCCATCCCTTCGTTCGCCCAGGGGGGCACTGCAACGAGACGTCCAAGGTCCCCCTGTGTTAGCAGTCGGCTTGGAGCTGGAGGCCGGACCGGATGACGGGCGACGTCAGTTCCGGTGGGGGCGGACTTCTTCGTCTTCCGGTTCCGGACGCGGCACGTGAAAGGGGACCAAGCGTTCGGCTGGTGCAGCCTCTCTTTCTAAAGTTGTACAGGCAGCTGTAGGAGGCACGTTCGCACCACTCTTCCTCAACAGGAGAATGTCTGAAGCAGAGGCTCCAAGAGCTCCTGGAGATAACAGCACCAGCCACTCAAAGGTAAGGGGAACCCTGGGGAGGTGTTCCCTTACATTATAACCAGTAGCTCCACTGGTGTTTTTTCCCCCTTGGTGGTCGGGGGAAAGGGTAGTGCGTCTGGGATCCTGGTGGTGGTTGATCCTGGGGGGGGCACTCCCGGTGGTCCTCTATGTAGCGCTGGTGTTTCTTTTTCTTTTTTAATTTTATGCTGCTCTCTCTTTTATTTCTGTCTTTCAGAAAGCCACAAGCAAGTCCCCCCATGGTTCTAGGAAGAAGTGTCCTTCATGTAGAGCCTCTATGGGGGATTCCTGGTCCAAGGCACTTTGCAGAGAGTGTATTGAGGGATTGGTTAGAGAGCAGACAGCAGAACAGGGGGCAGATCTGGCGGCTTCTGTGAAGGAACTCTCTAATACTTTCCAGTCCTTCAAGACACTTTTTTCTAGTTTACAGTGGCCTCAGCCCCAGAGCACTCCTACACCAGCGCAGCAGAGTGTACCATCTAGCCCTGTGGATGTTCCTCCTGCAGGTGGAGAGAATCCAGGGGGTCCCAGAGAGGAAGCTGAGGAAGAGGTTGACAGTGTCGGCTCAGACTCCCAAGGGGAATCTGACGATGAGGGGTTGGATGGGGAATCCAGTAGAACCTCACGGTATAAGCTTTCCCTGGAGGAAGTGGATGAGCTCTTAGGAGGTATTCATACCACTTTAGGCATACAAGAGGAAAAGAAGGCATTGTCACTCCATGATCAGATGTACAAGGGCATGGGGGAACAGAAAAAACGGGTGTTCCCGGTGCATGACATCTTGATCGATGCCATCAAGAAGGAATGGCAGGATCCTGAGAGGAAACCTTTCTTTTCTGGGGCATTAAAACGAAGGTTTCCTTTTTCGGAAGAGGAGGCTCTCGTCTGGAATAAATCTCCCAGATTAGATGCTGCTTTTTCCCAGGTGTCCAGACACACTGATCTGGCCTTCGAGGACATGGGGGTACTTTCAAACCCTATGGATCGAAGGATGGATTCACTCCTAGAGAAAGCCTGAGACTCATCACAGGGGAATCTTAAACCGGCCATGGCAGCCACAGTGGTGGCTCGTAATATGGAGTATTGGCTTACCCAAATTAACGCGCACATTGAAGGAGGGACGGCAAAGGAGACCATTCTATCCTCCTTTCCCATGCTGCTTAAGGGGATAGCATACATTGCGGATGCTTCAGCTGAATCCGTGCGAATGTCTGCAAGGTCCTCGGCTCTGACCAACTCAGCTAGGAGGGCTTTATGGCTGAAGACCTGGCAGGGGGACAATGTGTCAAAAGCAAAGCTTTGTGGGATCCCCTTTACAGGAGACTTGCTGTTTGGGCCAGGTCTTGAAGCAGTGCTTGATCGCACGGCGGATAAGAAAAAGGCCTTTCCCGTTAAGAGGAAAATTGGGGAGCAGTCAAAGAAAAAGACTCTTCCTCAGAAGAAGTTTGAAGCCCCTAGAACTAGTCGGCAGAGGAAAAGTTGGGGGCTCAAGGGCAAAGGGCGCGGGGGAGCAATTTTTCGCCCTCCTGAACAGCCCAAAAAGTCTCAGTGACAGGGTCACAGTGGGAGGAAGGTTGGGGGCCTTCCTCCCACAGTGGGAGATGATCACCTCCAATCAGTTCGTGTTGGGGGTCATCAGAAGAGGTTACCGTTTGGAGTTTTCAGAACTCCCCCCTCTGAGACTCCTTGTCACCGAGCTGCCAAAATGTGCAGAAAAATCGTCTGCCCTTCTTTCCTCTCTGCAGGAGTTAGAGGAACAAGAAGTGGTAGTACGGGTCCCAGCAGGAGAGACAGGCAGGGGCTTCTATTCCCACGTGTTTGTGGTTCGCAAGCCTTCGGGAAAGTTCAGGCTTATCCTGAACCTGAAGCCTCTGAATGTCTGTCACCTACAAAAGGTTTCGGATGGATTCAGTTTACTCGGTGAAAGCACTTCTTCCACCAAACTGTTTCATGGCATCGATAGATTTAAAAGATGCATACCTGCATATTCCCATCGCAGAGACCCACCAGCGTTTCCTCAGACTGGCAGTAAGAACCTCGGTAGGGGTGCTACATCTACAGTTGAAGGCACTTCCCTTCGGGCTATCCTCTTCCCCCCGGATCTTCACCAAAGTAATGGCAGAAGTTCTGGCTTATCTGCGTCTCAGGGGAATCTCGGTGATCGCGTATCTCGACGATCTTCTCCTGTTTGCCCCTTCTCCGACACAGTTGACTCGAGATTTACAGACAACAAGAGACCTGTTAGTAAACTTGGGTTGGCTTCTGAACCTGGAGAAGTCCAACTTAGATCCTTCCCAGAGGGTCACCTTCCTGGGATATGTGTTGGACTCAACAGTACAGAAAGTCTTCCTCCCTTCAGAAAAAATTCAAAAGGTAGACAAGGCACTGTTGTTTCTCCAGGGCAGCCACCAGATCTCAGTAAGGAGGGTCATGTCGGCATTGGGTTTGCTGACGTCCACGCTCCCGGCGGTCCAGTGGGCGGGATTACATTACCGTCCCCTGCAATTATTTATACTGAAGGTTTGGGATCACAGCCAGGGGTCCCTGGATTCTTTGGTGTCGGTTCCGGACCAGGTAAAGAGGTCCCTCTGGTGGTGGAGAAAGGGAGCAAATTTGTCCCAGGGCCTAGAGTGGGTTTTACCAATATCCAGGGTGGTCACAACCGATGCAAGCAGCTCAGGTTGGGGTGCACACCTAGACTCCCGCCTGATACAGGGTACCTGGGAGAGGAGGGAGTCGAAGAGATCCTCGAATTGGAGGGAGCTGAGGGCAGTAGATCTGGCTCTCAGGACCTTTCAGAGAGAACTCAGGGGGCATCACGTAAGAGTCAGGTCGGACAATTCCTCAGTGGTAGCCTACATCAACAGACAGGGGGGCACCAGGAGCGAATCCTTATGGGCCCTAACAAAAGCCATCCTCGGGTGGGCCGAAGCAAATGTCCTGTCCCTGTCAGCAGTCCACTTGAAGGGGGAGCAAAATCAGGTGGCAGATTTCCTCAGCAGGAGAACATTGAGAGAAGGCAACTGGGTTCTCAAACAGGAGGTTTTCGAAATGATCACCCAGAGGTGGGGGATTCCTTCGATAGACCTCTTTGCCTCGAGAGAAAACGCGAAGGTAGCCAGCTTCTTTTCTATAAACAAGGGGGACGGGGCGTTGGCGGTGGACGCACTAGCACAGAATTGGGGTTTCTCCAGGTGCTATGCTTTCCCCCATCCCGTACTGATTCCGGCAGTGTTAAGGAAGTTTCAGGTGGAGAACACTACCCTTATTCTAATCGCACCTCACTGGCCCAGGAGGCGGTGGTTCTCCATTCTGAAGAGCCTGTCTGTAGAACCCCCCTGGATTCTCCCAGTCCAGGAGGATCTCCTTTCTCAGGGTCCAATCTGCTGTCCTCAGGTAGAGCGGTGGAACCTTGCAGCTTGGCTTCTGAGGAAGAACTGTTGAAGGGCAAGGGCTTCTCAGATAGCTTAGTAGCCACGCTCCTAAACTGCAGGAAAAAGGAAACCAGGACCATTTACTTAAAGGTATGGAGGCGGTTCAATAGCTGGTGCTCAGAGAGCTCCTTCAATGTGCACAGCTCTGTAGCCGTTCTAGAGTTCCTACAGGCTGGGGCAGATAAAGGTTTAGTCCTTGGAACTCTGAAGGGTCAGGTATCCGCTTTAAGCGTGTTTTTAGAAAGGCAGCTAGCTTCAGACCCTTGGATAATGAGATTCTTCAAAGCCCTAAGTAGGCAGAGACCTGTTTCAAATTCCCCCTTCCCAGTTTGGGATCTTTCTTTAGTTTTACAATTTCTCACAGGAGAACCTTTTGAGCCATTGGAATGTTGCTCATTAAAACTGATCACTCTCAAAACGGTGTTTTTGGTGGCGATCACTACAGTAAGGAGAGTGAGTGAACTCGAAGCCCTTTCTGTTAGGGCACCTTTTTTTCAGGCTTTTCCGGACCGTTTGGTTTTTAAGACGGATCCGGCCTTTTTGCCTAAGGTAGCCTCTAGTTTTCATAGAGCCCAGGAGATTGTGCTACCTACTTTCTGTTCAAATCCAGTAAGAGAACAGGAACACATCTTTCATAGATTGGATGTTAGAAGATGTGTCCTTCATTATTTAGATTGCACAAGTCAGTTCAGGAAGTCTGATTCACTTTTTGTGTTATTTTCAGGGGCTAGGAAGGGTTCCAGAGCCTCTAGACGTACGATAGCCAGATGGTTAAGGTTAGCCATTGGGCAGGCTTATGTGGCAGGGGGGTTAGAACCCCCAGTTGGGATTAGAGCACACTCAACCAGGGCAGTGGCAACTTCTCAGGCAGAGTGGGCTGGTGCATCTCCTGAACAGATCTGTAGAGCTGCAACGTGGTCTAGTTTTGCTACGTTCGTGAAACACTATAGACTGGATCTTCTGTCAGCCAAAGACCAGGCCTTTGATCGTAAAGTGCTGCAAGCAGTGGTCCCACCCTAAGGTAATGTGCTCGCTTATCCTCTCTAAGGTGGCTGTCCTGAAAGACGAACTTGGGAAAAACGGAGTTACGTACCGGTAACATCCTTTTCCGGGAGTCTTTCAGGACAGCCCCGGTTCCCACCCAGGTTTTTGGAGATCGTCGGGAACTCGTCACACGAGACCGTCAGGTAAGATTGAAAGTTTGTTTGTTTGACGTGTTCTTGTGTCTCCCCAGTTGGCCGGAGGTACTCTGGAAGAACTGAGGAACAGAGGGAGGACGAGGCTTAAATCTTGAAATTGAAGGCGGTGTTTCCTGAGAGGGGAGGAGCCAGGGTCTCTCTAAGGTGGCTGTCCTGAAAGACTCCCGGAAAAGGATGTTACCGGTACGTAACTCCGTTTTTTGTACTCACTGTAAAATCCTTTTCTCTGAAGTTCATTGATGGACACAGCACCCTCCCCTCCTATTCGTTTACCTTATACTGCTTGTTGACGTACAAGAGGGACCGCCCCATAGGCGATGTTTAAAAAAATTCTACAGGCTGCATGTTTTGCGTTAAAGAGGTGGCTTAGGGCTAGAATTGTTTCTCTTGCTCTTACAATCATGGCCGTACTTCATGTGTACTTTGAACAGCGTTTACATATGTCGGTGCTACTCATGTATGTGTTTGTTTCTGCATGGGAGCTTGTCGGGACGGGGCATGTTTAAAAAAAAAATCTTATTTATTTTACCTTTTTTATTTTTACACTGTTTTTAAAAAAATATTTATAAATTTTGTCACTTTTATTCCTATTACAAGGAATGTGAACATTCCTTGTAATATAAAAAAAGCATGACATGACCTCTTAAATATGAAATCTGGGGTCAAAAAGACCTCAGATCTCATATTTACACTAAAATGAAAAAAAAAAAAAAAAAATTGTCATTTAAAAAAATGATTGAAAAAAAAATGGCCCTTTAAGAGCTATGGGCGAAAGTGACGTTTTCCACCCTGCAATGTCATGGAGATGAGTGGGGGCCATCTTACCTTCACTCGTCTCCATGCACAGCTAGTGAAAGGATCGGATCGCCTGCGCTGCTACCAAAGACTCCGATAAGCAGTGGAGGGCACTGGAGCGCAGCGGGGGGGGCCCTCTCACGCCACCAATAAACGTGATCTTGAGACAAATCCACTGCAGAGACTACTTTTATCTTGTAGCCGACCACCCACCGGATACGAGAATACCAGGGTTATGGCAGCTAGCTGCTGCCATAACAACAATATCTGTCCTCAAATTTAGGACGTATATCGGCATATGCTGTTCGGCAAATGATTAAGTTGATTCTGCCAGCAATACCTCAATGCGTTTCCTGCAGTGTCAGACGCTCCATTAGGGGCACCACACCCCTAATCCATGTGCCCGGCCCCTAATCTACATGCAGTGTGCCAGATGCATGGATTTCAGTGGGTGTGTCTTTTTTTTTAAAGCACATAATTAGAGCCTTAGGCTTAAAAAAAAGCATGGGCTTGTGGTGCAGAGCACTGTGCCCTTAGACCACCAAATTGTGTGACAATAGCGAATTAATATTTGCTATCGTCTTCCTGTTTCTCCTCCTGGCCAATCAGGAAGCAGGCCTTAAGACCCTATTAGCCGAGAGGAGAAGCGACCTTATTGGCTGCCGAGGCAGAGGAGGAGGAGATGCAGGGTGAAGCTGCCTGCGACCTAGATGGGGTGAAGTGCAGGGCTGGTGGGTGGAACGACGGGGCAGTTGCGGGTGATTTCCTGTCCTAGGGTGAAAATCAACATTAGCTAGATGTGCTCAACCCAAGCAAAATAGCCTTTCCCAACCAGCAAGGCAGCCTGTGATGCAAGTTTTTGCCACCGTCCAAACCCCACAGACTTTTTAATTATCTCAATGAAACCAACAAATGTGATCAACGCAAGACATATGACCAACAGGCACCCAAGGAAATTGTTTCAGAAAATGTCAAAATAGTATTTGGGAACAAAGAGATATAGGACATAATTCTTTTTTTAAAAGGTGTTTATTTTAATTTTCAACATTACAACTTAAATGTTAAGCAGTATAACGGTGTTACTTATTACATACAGAATATGATGTATACCCTTTATGTTTATATACGGAACACTTTATAAGCCGGCACGAGTAATCCAGTTATCCTTTAACCACTTAACAACCGGCCCATAGCCGAATGATGGCTACAGGGCGGTTGCTTAACTCTGGGAGGCCGTCATTTGAGGTCCTCCCAGAATTCTGCTCTCGCGCACCCCCTGGGGTGCGCATTCAAGAGCATCCGTGACCGGATCACAGCTCATCGCGGCCGTTTACCACGTGATTGCTCCATCAAATGACGGAGCGATCACTTGTAAACAAACCAGTGTCATGTTATGATGCCAGTTCCTCCCTCCCCTCTCTGTACCGATCGGTATAGCGGAGGGGGAAAGATCGGTGTCAGCAGCAATGTGGGCTGGATCTGTAGTGCCCACAGTGCTGCTCAATGACTATTAACCCCTCAATTCCCTGCCAATACTCTGCAATGCCCTGCCAATACTCTGCAATGCCCTGCCAATACTCTGCAATGCCCTGCCAATACTCTGCAATACCTGGCAATAATCTGCAATACCCTGCCAATACTCTGCCATAAATTGCCATACCCAGCCATACTCTGAGATACTCTGCAATACCCAGCCATACTCTGCAATACCCAGCCATACTCAGTGATACTCTGCAATACCCAGCCGTAGTCGGTAAAACCCTGCAATACCCAGCCGTAGTCGGTGATACCCTGCAATACCCAGCCGTAGTCGGTGATACCCTGCAATACCCAGCCACAGTCTGTGATATCCTGCAATACCCAGCCATACTCGGTGATACCCTGCAATACCCAGCTATACTCTGTGATACTCTGCAATACCCAGCCATACCCGGTGATACACTGCAATACCCAGCCATACTCAGTGATAACCTGCAATACTCGATGATACCCAGCCATGCTCGGCCATGTTGGCTGTACTCAGCCTCTGTATGTGGCCAGGCTGTGGAAGTCTCAGACATGTGGTATCGCCGTACTCAGGAGGAGTAGGAGAATCTATTTTGGGGTTTCATTTTTGGTGTGTACATGCTATGTGTTAGAAATATTGTATAAATGTACAACTTTGTGTTTTAAAAAAAATGCATTTTAACCACTTCCTGCCCGCTGGCCATCATATGATGTCCTTGACTTTGTGCAGGGATATCTGAAGGATGCCTGTAGCTACAGGCATCCTTCAGATATCAGATTTTTCAGCCGGCGATTCCCTACACCATAGGAACAATCATAGCAACTGTTACACTGCTTGATCGTTCTTACAGGAGATGACTCCCCCCTCTCGCCGCCCTCCTGTGCTTCTACCGACTTGCCAATATGATAAGCCAGAATCATGTTTTTTTTTTATTTCAGGCTTCCCAGCCTAGAGGTGAGATGTGGGGTCTTATTGACCCCATATCTCACTGTAAAGAGGACCTGTCATGCCATATTCCTATTACAAGGGATGTTTACATTCCTTGTAATAGGAATAAAAGTGATCAAAAAATTATTTTGGGGGAAAAAAATTCAAACTAAAATAAATAAAGTAAAATGAACAATAAAAAAAATAAAATAATTTAAAGCGCCCCTGTCCCCATGTGCTCACATGCAGAAGCGAACACATACGTAAGTCCTGCCCACATATGAAATCGGTGTTCAAAGAACACATGTGAGGTATCGCTGCGAACGTTAGAGCAAGAGCAATAATTCTAGCCCAAGACCTCCTCTGTAACTCAAAACATGTAACCAGTAAAAAATTTACAGCGTCGCCTATGGGGATTTTTAAGTAGCGATGTTTGGCGCCATTCCACGAGCGTGTGCAATTTTGAAGAGTGACACGTTGGGTATCTGTTTACTCAGCGTAACTTCATCTTTCACATTATGCAAAAACATTGGGCTAACTTTACTGTTTTGTTTTGTTTTTTTAGCACAAAACAGTTTTTTCCCCAAAAAAAGCGTTCGAAAAATTGCTGCGCAAATACCGTGCGAGATAAAAAGTTGCAATGACCACCATTGTATTCTCTAGGGTCTTTGCTAAAAAAAATATATATATAATATTTTGGGGTTCTATGTAATTTTCTGCAAATAAATTATGATTTTTACATGTAGGAGAGAAATGTCAGAATTGGCCTGGGTGCTCCAGAACGCCTGATGCATGTTGAGCCTCTGTATGTGGCCACGCTGTGTAACAGTCTCACATGTGGTATCACCATACTTGGGAGTAATAGCAGAATGTGTTTTGGGGTGTAATTTGTGGTATGCATATGCTGTGTGCGAGAAATAACCTGGTAATATGACAATTTTGTGAAAAAAAATAAAGGAAAAAAAATCTTGATTTTGCAAAGAATTGTGGGAAAAAATTGCAACTTCAAAAAACACATCATGCCTCCTACTAAATACCTTGGAATGTCTTCTTTCCAAAAAGGGGTCATTTGCGGGGTATTTGTACTTTTATGGCATGTTAGGGTCTCAAAAAACGAGATAGGCCATCAGTCCTTCAGGTGTGATCAATTTTCAGATATTGGCACCATTGCTTATGGACTCTATAACTTTCACAAAGACCAAATAATATCCATCAATTTGTACTTCTCTTATATTCACCGACCGACACAGCTCCTCTCTGTAACTAAATGGGTTGTATAGCCTGCCATTAGGAGAGCTAGGCAAAATTGTTACACAATACACAGAACTTTTAAGCCCGCCCCAGGGGGGCGGACCCGGTGCTATCAACCCTCCTCACTGCTCCCAGCAGATTCAGTTTTTATTTTGCCTAGTAAGGAGAATGACCTAGGAACCCTGCGGGCCCTCTCGGTCCTTGTTTTTGCTGCAGGTTTGATGTTTTTGCGCAAGATGAAAGATCCTGGGATCTTCCATCAACTACCTGCTGGGTGACAGGCTGGTTAATGATTATCCTTGTAGTCTCCCCAGTCCGGCCATCGAGCGTGAGCTAAGCTAAGGCTCGGCAGGCCACGACATGCCTCAGCTCCAGAGGTGGTCGGTGAGCTTCATTGCTCTGGGGTATACATATGACCGGGCTACTGCTGTCTGGATCACAGTATACCAGGCCAGCAGCTACCCTGTAACTGCGCAGGAGTAAGTCTGTGATGGAATGTCTCCCAGCTCTTCAGGACTGGTAAGTACAGCCAGGCCCGTACTGGGGCAAAAAATAGGCCCGAGCATTTTGCATTGAGCAGCCCATGACATGTTAACTGGCCCCTTCCCCACTCTCCTCCCTGACAGATCCCCTGAGGGGAGGGGGAACCCAGTGTGGGGGAGGGGTGAGGTGGGACCAGGAAAGAGCATGGGGTTGGAGAGCACAGGGAAGAACCTTGATGGGGTGGGGCGAGAGCACAGGGGAGAGGCAGAGAACACAGGGAGGAAGAGGAGAGCACAGGGGGGCAGCATAGAGCATGGGGAGGTGGAGCGCACAGGGGGGCATTGGAGAGCATGTGGGGAGGTGGAGAGCACAGGGAAGGGCGGCAGAGAGCACAGGGAGGCTGGAGGAGAGCATGGGGGTGGCGAAGAGCACGGGTGGTGGAGAGCATGGAGGCGGCAGAGAGCATGGGGGGTGGAGAGTATGGGGGAGTGGCAGAGAGCATGGGGGAGGTGGAGATATGGGGGGGTGGCAGAGAGCATGGGGAGCTGGCAGAGAGCATGGGGGGATGGCGGAGAGCGTGGGGGATGGCAGATGGCATGGGGGGAGGTGGAGAGCATGGGGGGATGGCAGAGAGCATAGGGGAGTGGCAGAGAGCATGGGGTGGAGGTGGAGAGCATGGGGGGAGGTGGAGAGTGTGGGGGGTGGCAGATGGCAGGAGGGGGAGGTGGAGAGCATGGGGGGATGGCAGAGAGCATAGGGGGATGGCAGAGAGCATGGGGGGGAGGTGGAGAGCATGGGGGGATGGCAGAGAGCATAGGGGGATGGCAGAGAGCATGGGGGGTGGCAGAGAGCATGGGGGGGAGGTGGAGAGCATGGGGGGAGGTGGAGAGCGTGGGGGGTGGCGGAGAGCGTGGGGGGAGGTGGAGAGCGTGGGGGGTGGCGGAGAGCGTGGGAGGAGGTGGAGAGCATGGGGGGTGGCGGAGAGCGTGGGGGGTGGCGGAGAGCGTGGGGGGTGGCGGAGAGCGTGGGGGTGGCGGAGAGCGTGGGGGGTGGCGGAGAGCGTGGGGGGTGGCGGAGAGCGTGGGGGGTGGCGGAGAGCGTGGGGGGTGGCGGAGAGCGTGGGGGGTGGCGGAGAGCGTGGGGGGTGGCGGAGAGCATGGGGGGAGGCAGATGGCATGGGGGGGAGGCGGAGGGCATGGGGGGGAGGCGGAGGGCATGGGGGGGAGGTGGAGAGCATGGGGGGATGGCAGAGGGCATGGGGGGGAGGTGGAGAGCATGGGGGGAAGGCAGAGAGCATGGGGGGATGGCAGAGAGCATAGGGGGATGGCAGAGAGCATGGGGGGTGGCAGAGAGCATGGGGGGGAGGTGGAGAGCGTGGGGGGTGGCGGAGAGCGTGGGGGGTGGCAGAGAGCGTGGGGGGTGGCAGAGAGCGTGGGGGGTGGCAGAGAGCATGGGGGGAGATGGAGAGCACGGGGGGAGGTGGAGAGCATGGGGGGTGGCAGATGGCATGGGGGGGAGGTGGAGAGCATGGGGGGATGGCAGAGGGCATGGGGGGGAGGTGGAGAGCATGGGGGGATGGCAGAGAGCATGGGGGGAGGTGGAGAGCGTGGGGGGTGGCAGATGGCATGGGGGGAGGTGGAGAGCGTGGGGGGTGGCAGATGGCATGGGGGGGGAGGTGGAGAGCATGGGGGGATGGCAGAGAGCACGGAGGAGGTGGAGAGCGTGGGGGGTGGCAGATGGCATGGGGGATGGCAGAGAGCATGGGGGGATAGCAGAGAGCATGGGGGAGGTGGAGAGCGTGGGGGGTGGCAGATGGCATGGGGGGGAGGTGGAGAGCATGGGGGGATGGCAGAGAGCACGGGGGAGGTGGAGAGCGTGGGGGGTGGCAGATGGCATGGGGGGATGGCAGAGAGCATGGGGGGATGGCAGAGAGCATGGGGGGATGGCAGAGAGCATGGGGGGGTGGCAGAGAGCATGGGTGTGGCAGAGAGCATGGGGGGATAGCAGAGAGCATGGGGGAGGTGGAGAGCGTGGGAGGTGGCAGATGGCATGGGGGGGAGGTGGAGAGCATGGGGGGATGGCAGAGAGCACGGGGGAGGTGGAGAGCGTGGGGGGTGGCAGATGGCATGGGGGGATAGCAGAGAGCATGGGGGATGGCAGAGAGCATGGGGGGATGGCAGAGAGCATGGGGGGATGGCAGAGAGCATGGGGGGATGGCAGAGAGCATGGGGGGATGGCAGAGAGCATGGGTGGATAGCAGAGAGCATGGGGGAGGTGGAGAGCGTGGGAGGTGGCAGATGGCATGGGGGGGAGGTGGAGAGCATGGGGGGATGGCAGAGAGCACGGGGGAGGTGGAGAGCGTGGGGGGTGGCAGATGGCATGGGGGGATGGCAGAGAGCATGGGGGGATAGCAGAGAGCATGGGGGGATAGCAGAGAGCATGGGGGATGGCAGAGAGCATGGGGGGATGGCAGAGAGCATGGGTGTGACAGAGAGCATGGGGGGGAGGTGGAGAGCATGCGGGGGGTGGAGAGTGTGGGGGGTGGCAGATGGCATGGGGGGGAGGTGGGAAGCATGGGGGGATGGCAGAGAGCATGGGGGGATGGCAGAGAGCATGGGGGGATGGCAGAGAGCATGGGGGGATGGCAGAGAGCATGGGGGGAGGTGGAGAGCGTGGGGGGTGGCAGATGGCATGGGGGGAGGTGGAGAGCATAGGGGGATTGGCAGAGAGCATGGGGGGATGGCAGAGAGCATGGGGGATGGCAGAGAGCGTGGGGGGTGGCAGATGGCATAGGGGGATGGTAGAGAGCATGGGGGGATGGCAGAGAGCATGGGGGGATGGCAGAGAGCATGGGGGGGATGGCAGAGAGCATGGGGGGATGGCAGAGAGCATGGGGGGATGGCAGAGAGCATGGGGGGATGGCATAGAGCATGGGGGGATGGCAGAGAGCATGGGTGTGGCAGAGAGCATGGGGGATAGCAGAGAGCATGGGTGTGACAGAGCATGGGGGGGAGGTGGAGAGCATGGGGGGGGGAGGTGGAGAGCATGGGGGGGAGGTGGAGAGCATGGGGGGATGGTGGAGAGCATGGGGGGATGGCGGAGAGCATGGGGGGATGGCAGAGAGCATGGGGGAGGTGGAGAGCATGGGGGGATGGCAGAGAGCATGGGGGGAGGTGGAGAGCATGAGGGGATGGCAGAGAGCATGGGGGGGAGGTGGAGAGCATGGGGGGATGGCAGAGAGCATGGGGGGAGGTGGAAAGCATGGGGGTGGCGGAGAGCATGGGGGTGGCAGAGAGCATGGGGGGGAGGTGGAGAGCATGAGGGGATGGCGGAGAGCATGGGGGGGAGGTGGAGAGCATGGGGGGATGGCAGAGAGCATGGGGGGAGGTGGAAAGCATGGGGGTGGCGGAGAGCATGGGGGTGGCAGAGAGCATGGGGGGGAGGTGGAGAGCATGAGGGGATGGCAGAGAGCATGGGGGTGGCAGAGAGCGCATGAGGGGATGGCAGAGAGCTTGGGGGGTGGCAGAGAGCATGGGGGGGAGGTGGAGAGCATGAGGGGATGGCAGAGAGCATGGGGGGGGAGATGGAGAGCATGAGGGGATGGCAGAGAGCTTGGGGGTGGCAGAGAGCATGGGAGGTGGCAGAGAGCATGGGGGTGGCAGAGAGCATGGGGGAGAGGTGGAGAGCATGAGGGGATGGCAGAGAGCATGGGGGGGGAGGTGGAGAGTATGGGGGTGGCAGAGAGCATGGGGGGGAGGTGGAGAGTATGGGGGTGGCAGAGAGCATGGGGGGATGGCAGAGAGTATGGGGGGAGGTGGAGAGTATGGCAGAGAGCATGGGGGGAGGTGGAGAGCGTGGGGGATGGCAGATGGCATGGGGGGGGGGGGGTGGATAGCATGGGGGGATGGAAAAGAGCATGGGGGGATGACAGAGTGCATGGGGGGTGGCAGAGAGCATGGGGGGAGGTGGAGAGCTTGGGGGTGGCAGAGAGCATGGGGGGGAGGTGGAGAGTATGGCAGAGAGCATGGGGGGTGGCAGAGAGCATGGGGAGAGGTGGAGAGTATGGCAGAGAGCATGGGGGGATGGCAGAGAGCATGGGGAGAGGTGGAGAGTATGGCAGAGAGCATGGGGGAATGGCAGAGAGCATGGGGGGAGGTGGAGACTATGGGGGGATAGCAGGGAGCATGGAGAGGCGGTGGAGAGCATGGGAGGAGAGGGGGAGGTGGAGGTGGAGGTGGAGAGCATGGGGGGAGGTGGAGAGCGTGGGGGATGGCAGATGGCATGGGGGGAGGTGTAGAGCATGGGGGATGGCAGATGGCATGGGGGGAGGTAGAGAGCATGGGGGGATGGCAGAGAGCATGGGGGGGTGACAGAGAGCATGGGGGGTGGCAGAGAGCATGGGGGGTGGCAGAGAGCATGGGGGGGTGGCAGAGAGCATGGGGGGGTGGCGGAGAGTATGGGGGTGGCAGAGAGCATGGGGGGATGGCAGAGAGCATGGGGGATGGCAGAGAGCATGGGTGTGGCAGAGAGCATGGGGGATGGCAGAGAGCATGGGGGGATGGCAGAGAGCATGGGGGGATGGCAGAGAGCATGGGGGGATGGCAGAGAGCATGGGGGGATGGCAGAGAGCATGGGGGGATGGCAGAGAGCATGGGTGTGGCGGAGAGCATGGGGGGATAGCAGAGAGCATGGGGGAGGTGGAGAGCGTGGGAGGTGGCAGATGGCATGGGGGGGAGGTGGAGAGCATGGGGGGATGGCAGAGAGCACGGGGGAGGTGGAGAGCGTGGGGGGTGGCAGATGGCATGGGGGGATGGCAGAGAGCATGGGGGATGGCAGAGAGCATGGGGGGATGGCAGAGAGCATGGGGGGTTGGCAGAGAGCATAGGGGGATGGCAGAGAGCATGGGTGTGACAGAGAGCATGGGGGGAGGTGGAGAGCATGCGGGGGGGTGGAGAGTGTGGGGGGTGGCAGATGGCATGGGGGGGAGGTGGGAAGCATGGGGGGATGGCAGAGAGCATGGGGGGATGGCAGAGAGCATGGGGGGAGGTGGAGAGCGTGGGGGGTGGCAGATGGCATGGGGGGAGGTGGAGAGCATAGGGGGATTGGCAGAGAGCATGGGGGGATGGCAGAGAGCATGGGGGGATGGCAGAGAGCGTGGGGGGTGGCAGATGGCATGGGGGGAGGTGGAGAGCATAGGGGGATGGTAGAGAGCATGGGGGGATGGCAGAGAGCATGGGGGGATGGCAGAGAGCATGGGCGGATGGCATAGAGCATGGGGGGATGGCATAGAGCATGGGGGGATGGCAGAGAGCATGGGTGTGGCAGAGAGCATGGGGGATAGCAGAGAGCATGGGTGTGACAGAGCATGGGGGGGAGGTGGAGAGCATGGGGGGGAGGTGGAGAGCATGGGGGGGAGGTGGAGAGCATGGGGGGGGAGGTGGAGAGCATGGGGGGATGGCGGAGAGCATGGGGGGATGGCGGAGAGCATGGGGGGATGGCAGAGAGCATGGGGGGATGGCAGAGAGCATGGGGGGATGGCAGAGAGCATGGGGGGATGGCAGAG